>NC_041382.1:155381105-155598601 GCF_002162155.2 Triticum dicoccoides | reverse complement strand
GTCGCTCCTGCATGCCGCCCTGGCCCGCCTTCGCCATCACCGCGGTTGGTGTTAGTAAAATTTTCGCATTGCATTTTCATTCAACATATATAGAGATATTTTACATAGTCCAACATAATTTAAACGAAAATAAAACTTAGAACGACATTAATCATCGTCGCTAGGCGCTAGCAGGTCGATCACGACGACGCCTTCACCGTCGCCGCCGTTGTCGCTGCTGTTGTTGGATGATGACCCACAAGTATATGGGATTAATTGTAGCTCTTTTTGATAAGTAAGAGTGTCGAACCCAACGAGGAGCAGAAGGAGATGGCAAGTGGTTTTCAACAAGGTAATGTCTGCAAGTGCTAAAATTGTAAGTAATAGTGTAGTTTGATAGCAAGATAATTTATAATGAGTAAGTAATGATAATAGTAGCGAAAGTGCAGCAAGGTAGCCCAATCCTTTTGAGGCAAGACATAGAGTGAAGTTCACACAAGATGATGTCCATGAAAGCATTAGGTTACCTTGTCCCTTGTCTTACCAACAAGAGGGTTTGTGACTCCTTGAACTAGTGCAAGATGTGGAAGTTGTTTGCACTTGTTCTCGCCAAAATGATATGAGTGAAATATGTTGACGGAGTCACCCTCAAGAACTCTCTAGTTCTTCTTCTTCAGGATCCACATCAACTTGATGGGAATCCTTGGAGTTGTAGTCGTACTTGATGAAGTAGAACCTGATGTAGTATTGGGAACCCACTTGACCAAGGCCTTGGGAGCTTCTTCAAATGCATCAATATCCTCTTGAAGCTTGTCCTTGCCTTTTTACTTGTAGTCTTGTGGTGGAAGATCATATTGAGCTTGTGTTCCCTTGAAAGAAGTAGGATCATAATTCTCTTGTTAAGGAACAAACTTCGTCTTGGGGTATTGATTTTCTTCCCACTCAACTCCCTTGGCATTGAACTTTCGTTCAAAACCAACACCTTGATTCTTTCGGTGCCTTCCTTGCTTGCGTACAATTTCCTCAAATTTCTTACTTCCAACAAGGCTCTTGCAAACACCTTTCTCTATAATTCTCTTCAATAAGCTATTTTCTTGCTCAAGTGTAACTTGGATAAGAGAATCATTAGTGGAATCAAGAGAACTACTAGAAGCAACAACATTGGATTTAGCATGATTATTGTTACAACTAGAAGGAGAATCTTTCTTACTCTTGTCGCTAGATTTTACTTGTGGCATGTAAGTAGACAAGAGTAAATGCTTGACGATGTAAGAAGAAATTTTCTTATGAAGTTCATCATTGATTGCTTTTAAGAACCCATGCTCTTGCTCTAGATTGAGCTTTTCAAAGCGTAGCTTCTCATGGATTTTTAAAAGCTCTTGATGATCTTCCAAGGCAGTTTCATGAGCTAACTTAAGAGTGTTTAATTCTTTAGTTAGACGCTCAATCTCCTTCTTATCATCGTCATTCGTTTTATCTTGATTAGCATGATTAATAGGAAGTTCATCATAGTTTTCATCACTAGAGTTGTCAACAAGTAAATCATCATCACCTAGCAAATCATCTTCATCACTATTGAAATCAACATACTCAGGGTGTGATACCTTTGGGACTTTAGCCATGAAGCATCTTCCAATTCCTTCATTTGGTGAGTCAAATATGTCATAGGAGTTGGTTGACACAAGTGCTAGACCGGCAACACCTTCATCCTGAGTATATTCGGAGTCGGAGTGATAACTTCTCTCGGAGTGATGGTCGGAGTCGGAGCCGGATACCCATTCACCAACATGAGCTTGATGTCTTTGTTTTGTGTAGCTCCTTGATGACTTGTCCTTCCTTTCCGAATCCTTGTTTCTACGAGAGGTTCTTCGTTCATAACGATCATCTCTACTCCTTCTCTCTCTTGGAGGTGATTCCTCTCTTCTACTTATCCTTTTAGGTGAGTATTCTCTTCTTTTGTAGGGAGCCGTACACTCATTGGAGTAGTGTCCGAGTCTTCCACAATTGTAGCAATTACGCTCACGACTAGAGGATCTTTTGTCATTGTAGGACCTTGACTTGGAACTTCTTTCCTTACTTCTACTCTTGTAGAACTTGTTGAAATTCTTCAGCATTAGGCTCAATTCCTCATTGAAGACTTGTTTCTCACTTGATGATGTAGGAGCATCACATGAGGCTTTGTAAGCACCACTTGACTTGTTGTGGACCTCTTCTTTATCCTTGAGTGACATCTCATGAGCAACAATTCTTCCAATGACTTCCATTGGTTTGAGATCTTTGTAGTTGGGCATCATTTGGATCAATATGCACATGGTATCATATTTTCCATCCAAGGCTCTTAGGATCTTCTTGATGATGAATCTGTCAGTCATCTCTTCACTTCCTAAGCCGGCAATCTCATTTGTGATGAGAGCAAGCCTAGAGTACATTTCAGCGACACTCCACCATCCTTCATTTTGAGCTTCTCAAGCTGACTTTGAAGCAGATCCATTTTGGATTCCTTGATGGAGTCGGTACCTTCGTGCATATCAATCAAAGTATCCCAAATTTCCTTTGCATTCTCAAGACGGCTGATTTTGTTGATTTCTTCGGGGCACAATCCATTGAAGAGGATATCACAAGCTTGAGCATTGTATTGCAGCATCTTCAACTCTTCCGCGCTAGCTTCACGGTTTGGTTCTCTCCCATCAAAGAATTCACCTTGCAAGCCAATACACACAATAGCCCAAATGGCGGGGTTATGTCCAAGAATATGCATTTTCATCTTATGCTTCCAACTAGCAAAATTAGTACCATCAAGGTAAGGACCTCTATGGTGGTAATTTCCCTCGCTAGACGCCATACTCTCCTAGGTTGTGAAACCAAGGCTATGATCACCAAAGCTATGGAAATCAAGGCAAATGGAGACCTGATACGTCTCTGTCGTATCTACTTTTCCAAACACTTTTGCCCTTGTTTTGGACTCTAACTTGCATGATTTGAATGCAACTAACCCGGACTGACACTGTTTTCAGCAGAATTGCTATGGTGTTATTTATGTGCAGAAACAAAAGTTCTCGGAATGACCTGAAACTTCACGGAACATCTATTCGGAAATAATAAAAAATCCTTGCAAAAGATGAAGACCAGGGGGCCCACCACCTGTCCACGAGGGTGGGGGCGAGCCCCCTACCTCGTGGGCCCCCTGGTGCTCCTCCGACCTCAACTCCAACTCTATATATTTGCTTTCGGGGAGAAAAAATCAGAGAGAAGAATTCATCGCGTTTTACGATACGGAGCCGCCGCCAAGCCCTAAAACCTCTCGGGAGGCATGATCTGGAATCTGTTCGGGGCTTTGGAGAGGGGAATCCATCGCCATCATCATCATCAACCATCCTCCATCATCAATTTCATGATGCTCGCCGCCGTGCGTGAGTAATTCCATCGTAGGCTTGCTGGACGGTGATGGGTTGGATGAGATCTATCATGTAATTGAGTTAGTTTTGTTAGGGTTTGATCCTTAGTATCCACTATGTTCTGAGATTGATGTTGCTATGACTTTGCTATGCTTAATGCTTGTCACTAGGGCCCGAGTGCCATGATTTCAGATCTGAACCTATTATGTTTTCATCAATATATGAGAGTTCTTGATCCTATCTTGCAAGTCTATAGTCACCTATTATGTGTTATGATCCGTTAACCCCGAAGTGACAATAATCAGGATACTTACCGGTGATGACCGTAGTTTGAGGAGTTCATGTATTCACTATGTGTTAATGCTTTGGTTCGGTACTCTATTAAAAGGAGGCCTTAATATCCCTTAGTTTCCATTAGGACCCCGCTGCCACGGGAGGGTAGGACAAAAGATGTCATGCAAGTTCTTTTCCATAAGCACGCATGACTATATTCGGAATACATGCCTACATTACATTGATGAACTGGAGCTAGTTCTGTGTCACCCTATGTTATGATTGTTACATGATGAACCGCATCCAACATAATTCTCCATCACCGATCCATTGCCAGGGAGCTTTCCATATATTGTTCTTCGCTTATTTACTTTTCCGTTGCTATTGTTACAATCACTACAAAATACCAAAAACATTACTTTTGCTACCGTTACCGCTACTATCATATTACTTTGCTACTAAACACTTTGCTGCAGATATTAAGTTTCCAGGTGTGGTTGAATTGACAACTCAGCTGCTAATACTTGAGAATATTCTTTGGCTCCCCTTGTGTCGAATCAATAAATTTGGGTTGAATACTCTACCCTCGAAAACTGTTGCGATCCCCTATACTTGTGGGTTATCAAGACTATTTTCTGGCGCCGTTGCCGGGGAACATAGCTCTATCCTTTGAGTCACTTGGGATTTATATATGCTTATCATTATGAAGAACTTGAAAGATCCAAGAACCAAGATTTATCCCTCAACTACGAGGGGAGGTAAGGAACTACCATCTAGCTCTGCACTTGATTCACCTTCTGTTTTGAGTAAGCTTGCGACACCTAAACCTGCTTCTGCTATTCGTTCTGATATGTCGCATGTTATTGATGATGCCACTTCTGCTATGCATGATACTTATGATGAAACTACTTCTATGCTTGATACTACTGTGCCACTTGGTGAATTTCTTGATGAACAACTTGCTAGGATTAGAGAGAATGAAAATATTGAATCTGATAATATTGATGAAAGTGATGATGAAGACTCACCTGTTATTCCTGAGGGTTATGTTTTTGAAAAAGAAGCTGCTTTAGCTATTTTAGCTTGCAAAGATAGATACGAACTCAAGAGGTTATTAGCTAAATGGAAGCAGAAATCTCTTAATGCTAGAATGAAACCTGACCCTGCTTTTGCTACTTCACCTATCTGTGTTACTGATAAGGATTATGAATTCTCTGTTGATCGTGATATAATTACTTTGGTTGAATCTAATCCTTTTCATGGCTATGAATCTGAAACTATTGTGGCACATCTTACTAAATTAAATTATATAGCCACCCTGTTCACTAATGATGAGAGAACTCGCTACTTTTATATCCCTAAAATATTTCCGTTCTCATTAAAGGGTGATGCTAAGATATGGTTTAATTCTCTTGATCCTGGTTGTGTGCGTAGTCCCCAGGTTATGATTTATTACTTCTCTACTAAATATTTCCCTGCTCATAAGAAACAAGCTGCTTTACGGGATATATATAATTTTGTGCAAATTGAAGAAGAGAGTCTCCCACAAGCTTGGGGGAGGCTTCTCAAGTTACTTAATGCTTTGCCTGATCATCCTCTTAAGAAAAATGAAATACTTGATATCTTTTATAATGGACTAACGGATGCCTCCAGAGATTACCTGGATAGTTGTGCTGGTTCTGTTTTCAGGGAAAGAACACTGGATGAAGCTGAAATTCTATTGAATAATATGTTGACAAATGAATATAATTGGACACTTCCTGAGCCAACTCCTGAGCCTATTCCTAAACCAACTCTGAAGAAGAGGGGTATTCTATTTCTCAGTCCTGAAGATATGCAAGAGGCAAAGAAATCTATGAAAGAAAAATGTATTAAAGCTGAAAATGTTAAGAATTTACCTCCTATTGAAGAAATACACGGTCTTAATTTACCTCCTGTTGAAGAAACATATGATCTTAATCCTTCACCTATTGTAGAAACTCATGGTCTTGATAACCCGACACAGGTAGTAAAGGTAAATTCTCTCTATAGATATGATAAAGCTGAAATCCCATTTACTAAGTTTGCTAGCCCATGCTTAGATGAGTTTGATAAATTTATGGTTAAGCAAGAAGATTTTAATGCTTATTTTGGTAGACAATTGAAATACAATTCAAATTTGCTTGAACACTTGGGTGATTATATGGCTAATGTCAAAGGTGAACTTAAACTTATTAGTAAACATGCTTCTATGGTTACCACTCAAGTAGAACAAGTACTTAAAGCTCAAAATGATTTGCTCAATGAATTGAACAGTAAGAATAATGATAATGCCGTTAGAGTTACGACTAGAGGTGGTAGAATGACTCAGGAACCTTTGTATCCTGAATGCCATCCTAAGAGAATTGAGCAAGATTCTCAGAGAAATAATATAGATGCACCTAGTCCTTCTAAAAGGAAGAAAAAGAAAAATGATAGGACTTTGCATGCTTCTAGTGAACCTGTTATTGAAACACCCGAGAATCCAAATGATATTTCTATCTCTGATGCTGAAACACAATCTGGTAATGAACCTGAAACTAGTGATAATGTTAATGATAATGTTCATGATGATGCTCAACCTAGTAATGATAATGATATAGAAATTGAACCTCATGTTGATCTTGATAACCCATAATCAAAGAATCAACGTTATGATAAGAAATACTTTGTTGCTAGGAAACACGGTAAAGAAAGAGAACCATGGGTTCAGAAACCTATGCCTTTTCCTCCCAAACCATCCAAGAAAAAGGATGATGAGGATTTTGAGCGCTTTGCTGAAATGATTAGACCTATCTTTTTGCGTATGCGATTAACTGATATGCTCAAAATGAATCCTTATGCTAAGTATATGAAAGATATTGTTACAAATAAAAGAAAGATACCGAAAGCTAAAATTTCCACCATGCTTGCTAATTATACTTTTAAGGGAGGAATACCAAAGAAACTTGGAGATCCCGGTTGAGGGTCCTGGATTAGGGGGTCTCCGGATAGTCGGACTATATCCTTTGGCCAGACTGTTGGACTATGAAGATACAAGATTGAAGACTTCGTCTCGTGTCTGGATGGGACTCTACTTGGCGTGGAAGGCAAGCTAGGCAGTACGGATATGGATATCTCCTCCTTTGTAACCGACCTTGTGTAACCCTAACCCTCTTCGGTGTCTATATAAACCGGAGGGTTTTAGTCCGTAGGACCACAGACAATCATACCATAGGCTAGCTTCTAGGGTTTAGCCTCTCTGATCTCGTGATAGATCTACTCTTGTAATACCCATATCATCAAGAATGAATCAAGCAGGACGTAGGGTTTTACCTCCATCAAGAGGGCCCGAACCTGGGTAAAACATCGTGTCCCCTGCCTCATGTTACCATCCGCCTAGACGCACAGTTCGGGACCCCCTACCCGAGATCCACCGGTTTTGACACCGACATTGGTGCTTTCATTGAGAGTTCCTCTGTGTCGTCGCCATTAGACTTGATGGCTCCTTCTATCATCGATAGCGATGCAGTCCAGGGTGAGACTTTTCTCACTGGACAAATCTTTGTATTCAGCGGCTTCGCACTGCGGGCCAACTCGCTTGACCATCTGGAGCAGATCGAAAATTACGCCCTTGGCCATCAGTTCAGATTTGGAAACTTAAACTACACGGCCGATGTCCGCGGAGACTTGATCTTCGACGGATTCGAGCCCCTGCCGAGTGCGCCGCACGTTCTTGATGAGCATGATTTAGCTCTGCCATCGGACAATGTTCAAGAGATCGCACCGACAATTGCTCCGACCCTCAATTCAGAGCCTATAGCGCGATCCGAGGACGGAGGGATAGACCCCGCCACGGAGGCCGCACTCTCAGCGGCGATCGAGCCGAGGATCGACCTTACCCTTCACGAGAGCCATGTTGCTAAACTGCCGGATCCTTCTCCGGCCACGGACTCCGAACCGCCTGCGCCCGTTCCTATCAAATCCGACTGGGCGCCAATCATGGAGTTCACCTCCGCAGATATCTTTCAGTACTCACCCTTCGGCGAGGTACTGAATTCATTAAAGTCTCTCTCCTTGCCAGGAGAGTCCTGGCCGAACTATGTCCGGCAGGATTGGGATGCGGATGACGAAGAAATTTGCCGCCCACCCACCACCCACTTAGTAGCCAATGTCGATGACTTAACCGACATGCTCGACTTCGACTCCGAAGACATCGACGGTATGGACGACGATGCAGGAGACGAACAGGAACCACTGCCCACAGGGCACTGGACGCCCACTTCATCACATGACGTATACATGGTGGACACACCAAAAGAAAACGACGACGAGGAGCGGAAGGACGCAACGAAGGGTTGTCCCCTCGAGAAGCAGTCAAAGCGGCGGCGTAAGCGCTGCTCCAAATCCCGCCTCGGTAGAAACAACGATCATATAGACCCAGCGTTAGAGCAGGGTGATCCATTGCCGGACCACGGCAACACGGAGGATCAAACCGAACAACCCGACTCTGTCAAAGATAATAGTCCGGACGACATCACACCGGACAGACACCCGGAGTAACAGAATGCCCGTCAAAGGCTTGTTGCCACCGCGAGGAGTCTAAAAAAGCAGAAGCAAAGGCTCAAGGTTGTGCAAGACACACTTAGTATCAGATGGAGTAAAGTACTCTACACAGCAGCGAAGTACGGCGGTAATCGCCCCACCAAGAGCTACCCAAAGCAGAAGTTGCTACCTGAATTCGATGAGGAGGCCTTAGATCCCCCGCAACCAAAAATTAAAATGGCCATTTGGCCGGATAGACGACCTCACGACCAACATAGAGCGGCAAACAACACCGTACATAAGCCAATACGCGATCCACGCGAGGGCTCGCATCAAAAGGACGGCGCAACCAGATCCATCTATGGACCACGCAAGCGCGCTCCAGCATACGATGCAACACAACAAACATCCGAACAACGCGGTACACCCAGATACAGGGGTGCCGCACACCCCCTATGTTTCACCGACGAGGTGCTAGACTATGAATTTCCAGAGAGATTCAAACCCGTAAATATAGAGGCATATGATGGAACAACAGACCCTGGGGTCTGGATTGAGGACTATATCCTCCATATCCATATGGCTCGAGGAGATGATCTCCACGCCATTAAGTATTTACCCCTCAAACTCAAAGGGCCAGCTCGGCACTGGCTTAAAAGCCTCCTCGAAAGCTCCATTGGAAGCTGGGAAGAGCTCGAAGATGATTTTTGGGCAAAATTTCAAGGGACTTATGTCCGACCTCCGGATGCGGACGATTTAAGTCATATAACTCAACAGCCCGGAGAGTCAGCCCGAAAGCTTTGGAACAGGTTTCTTACTAAAAAGAACCAAATAGTCGACTGTCCGGACGCTGAAGCCTTGGCAGCTTTTAAACACAGCATCCGAGATGAATGGCTTGCCAGACACCTCGGCCAAGAAAAGCCGAGAACAACGGCAGCATTAACAAGCCTCATGACCCGCTTTTGCGCGGGAGAGGACAGCTGGCTAGCCCGATGCAGCACCAGCGACCCAAGTACATCCGAAGTTAGAGATGGAAACGGGAAATCACGACGCAACAAAAATAATAAGCGCCGGAATAAAGAAGACATCCCGAAGAGCACGGCGGTAAACGCTGGATTCAGAAGCTCTCGACTAGGTCAGCAAAAGCCGCCCTCTAAAGGCGCCAGATATGAACTATCCAGCCTAAATAAAATTTTGGACCAAATATGTCAGATCCATAGCACCCCCGATAAACCTGCAAATCATACCCATAGAGAATGTTGGGTCTTCAAGCAGTCCAGCAAGCTCAACGCCGAACATAAGGGGCAGGATACACCAAGCGATGACGAGGATGAGCCTCACAAGCAAAGCACTGGGGAACAGAAGAAATTTCCACCAGAAGTCAAAATAGTAAACGTGTTACACGTGATAAAGGGGAGAAACAAAGCGGCACTCCCAGATAAATATGCCCAACGGCCTATCATCGCGGAGTTCTGCCACTGGCCGCCTCAACCGATCACCTTCGACCATCAGGATTACTCGGCAAGTATCCGGTGCACAGGATGGGCTGCCTTAGTATTAGATCCAATAATTGACGGATACCACTTCACACGAGTCCTGATGGACGGTGGCAGCAGTCTAAACCTGATATATCAGGACACAATCCGCAAAATGGGGATAGACCCAACGAAAATTTTCCACAACAATACTACCTTTAAAGGAGTAACGCCAGGCCCAGGGGCTCATTGCACGGGCTCCCTGATACTAGAGGTTATATTCGGCTTCCCCGATAACTTCCGTAGCGAAAATTTAACCTTCCACATTGCTCCGTTCCAAAGTGGCTATCAAGCACTACTTGGACGCGAAGCTTTCGCTCGCTTTAATGCAATACCGCATTACACTTCCCTCACGCTTAAGATGCCCGGTCCACGTGGCATCATTACAGTAAATGGAAATATTGAGCGATCCCTGCGCGCCGAAGAGAGTGCGGCTGCCTTGGCAGCCGCACACTAAAACGGCCTCACCAACTAAAGCATTCGATAGGTCGTCAAGATTACGGACACGGTTCGACGAGTCTGACGCAACCATATGTATTTCATACAGGTTTGATGGCCACACCCCTATTACAAATACAAGGGGCTTAACCCGCGCAGACAAGTGGCAATTTTTACTCATCTTGAATTGTACATGGTTTCTTTAAACCTACCTTTTTGCACGACAACTTTTCACCTAAGTTCCTCTCTTTTACAGATGACCATCGTGTTACACCCATCCAGGATACGGCACAACGGAGACACAGGCGCAGACGTGCAGCAGGGACCCATTCCAAAGATTCTTTTTAGATTAAGACCCCGCGTCAACCTTTTTTACCGTCTCTTGTTGATACACATCCCTCGGATTCTCAGTACAATTGAGAAGGATGCTGACATCTTGGCATGTGGCCACGTCAGAGTAATGCACGTACCTGGACACCAGGGGCTTCTTACAAAGGGCACTATTCAGGCCCACAATAAAGACCGAATACCTTAGGGAGTGTTCGGCGTCGCGAGTTTGGCCTTATATGCATCAGCTCCGAATCATGTCTTTGGTCAAATGTTGGGTTTGCCCGGCTCCTGTGTTTTGCTGCCTTACGTTCTGCTCTATCGGCTAAGGCGGCACCAGGAGAACTACTGCGATTGTGCCCTGGTTCATCCGGACGAGCACCTCAGTAGAGAAAGCCGAAAACTGACTGTCATGATATAGCGTGAGACTGGTCAACCACTCGATGACATATCGGAATCTTAGAATTCCTCCGTCTTAACGAAGGGCCGTTTCCCGGGCAGGCATGTACGCACTCCGAATTCGGATGAGTGCGGAGCCACTAGGGGCTATATAGTAGCCCCACTGTCAAACTCCTATGGCTAAGTGAAAGTGTTAAAGCATTATAGTCCGGTTGCCTAGTTTGCTGCGCTATCACCTCCTTATTAGGACCAAGACGTTGGATTAAGTGTGAACACGCGTATTCTGCGAACACCCCCACATTATATGCGTGGGGGCTAAAGCCGACGACTGCAATCTTTCAGGTTATACACATGTATACATAAACGGTCGCATAGGAGGCATCACAATACTTTCGGGCACAAGTATAAATACAGCCTTGATAAATTCAATAAAAACATTGTTTTTACAATGGGAATACATGTCATTCAAACATTATTCTTCGAGCACCGGGCCTCTATCAAATGAGCACCCTCAAGAACTTCTTCAAAATAGTGCTCGGTAGCCACTCGTCCTATGGCCGAACCCTGCGCCGCAACAGTGGTAGCATCCATCTCCGCCCAGTATGCTTTGACACGGGCAAGGGCCATCCGTGAGCCTTCTATGCACGCCGACCTCTTCATCGCATTAATGTGCGGCACCACACCAAGGAACTACTGCACTAAGCCGAAATAGCTGTTCGGCTTTGGCTTTTCCGGCCATGGATGATCTACGATGGACCTCATGGCATGTCCAGACAATCTATAGAGTTCGGCCCATTCGGCAAGATGATCAGTTAGTGGAAGAGGATGCTCTGGAACGTTAAACTTGTTGGAAATATGCCCTAGAGGCAATAATAAATTGGTTATTATTATATTTCCTTGTTCATGATAATCGTTTATTATCCATGCTAGAATTGTATTGATAGGAAACTCAGATACATGTGTGGATACATAGACAACACCATGTCCCTAGTAAGCCTCTAGTTGACTAGCTCGTTGATCAATAAATGGTTACGGTTTCATGACCATGGACATTGGATGTCATTGATAACGGGATCACATCATTAGGAGAATGATGTGATGGACAAGACCCAATCCTAAGCCTAGCACAAGATCATGTAGTTCGTATGCTAAAGCTTTTCTAATGTCAAGTATCATTTCCTTAGACCATGAGATTGTGCAACTCCCGGATACCGTAGGAGTGCTTTGGGTGTGCCAAACGTCACAATGTAACTGGGTGGCTATAAAGGTACGCTACAGGTATCTCCGAAAGTGTCTGTTGGGTTGGCACGAATCGAGACTAGGATTTGTCACTCCGTGTAAACGGAGAGGTATCTCTGGGCCCACTCGGTAGGACATCATCATAATGTGCACAATGTGATCAAGGAGTTGATCACGGGATGATGTGTTACGGAACGAGTAAAGAGACTTGCCGGTAACGAGATTGAACAAGGTATCGGGATACCGACGATTGAATCTCGGGCAAGTATCGTACCGCTAGACAAAGGGAATTGTATACGAGATTGATTAAGTCCTTGACATCGTGGTTCATCCGATGAGATCATCATGGAGCATGTGGGAGCCAACATGGGTATCCAGATCCCGCTGTTGGTTATTGACTGGAGAGTCATCTCGGTCATGTCTGCATGTCTCCCGAACCCGTAGGGTCTACACACTTAAGGTTCGATGACGCTAGGGTTATAAGGAATAGATATAAGTGGTTACCTAATGTTTTTCGGAGTCCCGAATGAGATCTCGGATGTCACGAGGAGTTCCGGAATGGTCCGGAGGTAAAGATTTATATATGGGAAGTCCTGTTTTGGTCGCCGGAAAAGTTTCGGGGTTTATCGGTAACGTACCGGGACCACCGGGAGGGTCCCGGGGGTCCACCAAGTGGGGCCACAAGCCCCGGAGGGCTACATGGGCCAAGTGTGGGAGGGGACCAGCCCCAGGTGGGCTGGTGCGCCCCCCACAAGGGCCCAAGGCGCCTCCAAGAGGGAAGGGGGGGCAAACCCTAGGGCAGATGGGCCCTAAGGCCCACCCCAGGTGCGCCTCCCCCTCTCCCCCTTGTGGCCGCCACCCAGATGGGATCTGGGGGCTGCCGCCACCCCTAGGGAGGGAACCCTAGGTGGGGGCACAGCCCCTCCCCTCCCCCTATATATACTTGAGGTTTGGGCTGCCCAACACACATGAGTTCTTGACCTCTCCCTGGCGCAGCCCTACCTCTCTTTCTCCTCATATCTCGCGGTGCTTGGCGAAGCCCTGCTGGAGTACCATGCTCCTCCACCACCACCACGCCGTCGTGCTGCTGCTGGATGGAGTCTTACCCAACCTCTCCTTCTCCCCTTGCTGGATCAAGGCGTAGGAGACGTCACCGGGCTGTACGTGTGTTGAACACGGAGGTGCCGTCCGTTCGGCACTAGGATCATCGGTGATTTGAATCACGACGAGTACGACTCCATCAACCCCGTTCACTTGAACGCTTCCGCATAGAGATCTACAAGGGTATGTAGATGCACTCTCCTTCCCCTCGTTGCTGGTTTCTCCATAGATAGATCTTGGTGACACGTAGGAATTTTTTTGAATTTCTGCTATGTTCCCCAATAGTGGCATCATGAGCTAGGTCTATGCGTAGTTTCTATGCACGAGTAGAACACAAAGTAGTTGTGGGCATTGATTTTGTTCAATATGCTTACCGTTACTAGTCCAATCTTGATTCGGCGACATTGTGGGATGAAGCGGCTCGGACCGACCTTACACGTACTCTTACGTGAGACGGGTTTCACCGACTGACATGCACTAGTTGCATAAGATGGCTAATGGGTGTCTATCTCTCCCACTTTAGTCGGATCGATTCGATGAAAAGGGTCCTTATGAAGGGTAAATAGCAATTGGCATATCACGTTATGGTTTTTGCGTAGGTAAGAAACGTTCTTGCTAGAAACCCATAGCAGCCACGTAAAACATGCAAACAACAATTAGAGGACGTCTAACTTGTTTTTGCAGGGTATGCTATGTGATGTGATATGGCCAAGAAGAATGTGATGAATGATATGTGATGTATGAGATTGATCATGTTCTTGTATTAGGAATCACGACTTGCATGTCGATGAGTATGACAACCGGCAGGAGCCATAGGAGTTGTCTTTATTTATTATATGACCTGCGTGTCATTGAACAACGCCATGTAATTACTTTATTGCTAACCATTAGCTGTGGTAGTAGAAGTAATAATTGGCGAGACAACTTCATGAAGACACGATGACGGAGATCATGGTGTCATGCCGGTGACGATGATGGTCATGGAGCCCCGAAGATGGAGATCAAAAGGAGCAAAGTGATGATGGCCATATCGTGTCACCTTTTGATTGCATGTGATGTTTATCATGTTTTTGCATCTTATTTGCTTAGAATGACGGTAGTAAATAAGATGATCCCTCATTAAAATTTCAAGAAAGTGTTCCCCCTAACTGTGCACCGTTGCGAAAGTTCGTCGTTTCGAAGCACCACGTGATGTTTGGGTGTGATAGATTCTTACGTTCACATACAACGGGTGTAAGCCAGATTTACACACGCGAAACACTTAGGTTGACTTGACGAGCCTAGCATGTACAGACATGGCCTCGGAACACAAGAGACCGAAAGGTCGAGCATGAGTCGTATAGAAGATACGATCAACATGAAGATGTTCACCAATGTTGACTAGTCCGTCTCACGTGATGATCGGACACGGCCTAGTTGACTCGGATCATGTAATCACCTAGATGACTAGAGGGATGTCTATCTGAGTGGGAGTTCATAACATGAACTTGTTTATCCTGAACATAGTCAAAAGGATTTTGCAAATTATGTCGTAGCTCGCACTTTAGTTCTACTGTTTAGATATGTTCCTAGAGAAAAATTAGTTGAAAGTTGAGAGTAACAATTATGCAGACAGTAAAAGGCTTATGTCCTTAATGCACCGCTTAGTGTGCTGAACCTCGAACATCGTCTGTGGATGTTGCGAACATCTGACATACACATTTTGATAACTACGTGATAGTTCAGTTAAACGGTTTAGAGTTGAGGCACCGAAGACGTTTTAAAACGTCGTGAAACATATGAGATGTTTCGAGGGCTGAAATTGGGATTTCAGGCTCGTGCCCACGTCAAGAGGTATAAGACCTCCGACGATTTTCTTAGCCTGCAAACTAAGGGAGAAAAGCTCAATTGTTGAGCTTGTGCTCAGATTGTCTGAGTACAACAATCGCTTGAATCAAGTGGGAGTTGATCTTCCAGATGAAATAGTGATAGTTCTCCGAAGTCATTACCACCAAGCTGCTAGAGCTTCGTGATGAACTATAATATATCAGGGACATATATGATGATCCTTGAGATATTCGCGATGTTTGACACCACAAAAGTAGAAATCAAGAAGGAGCATCAATTGTTGATGGTTGGTGAAACCACTAGTTTCAAGAAGGGCAAGGGCAAGAAGGGATACTTCATGAAACGGCAAATCAGCTGCTGTTCTAGTGAAGAAACCCAAAGTTGAACCCAAGCCCGAGACTAAATGCTTCTGTAATAAGGGGAACAATCACTGAAGCAGAACCACCCTAGATACTTGGTAGATGAGAAGGCTAGCAAGGTCGATAGAAGTATATTGAATATACATTGTGTTAATGTGTACTTTACTAGTACTCCTAGTAGCACCATGGTATTAGATACCAGTTCGGTTGCTAAGTGTTAGTAACTCGAAACAAAAGGCTACGGAATAAACAGAGACTAGCTAAAAGGTGAGATGACGATATGTGTTGGAAGTATTTCCAAGGTTGATCAAATATCGTATGCTCCCTCTACCATCGAGATTGGTATTAAAACCTAATTGTTATTTGGTTTCTGTGTTGAGCATAGACATGATTGGATTACGTCTATCGCAATACAGTTATTCATTTAAGGAGAATAATGGTTACTCTGTTTATTTGAATAATACCTTCAATGGTCTTACACCTGAAATGAATGGTTTATTGAATCTCGATCATAGTGATACACATGTTCATGCCAAAAGATATAAGATAGTAATGATAGTACCACCTACTTGTGGCACTGCCACTTAAGTCATATCGGTATAAAACGCATGAAGAAGCTCCATGTTGATGGATCTTTGGGCTCACTCGTTTTTGAAAAGTTTGAGACATGCGAACCATGTCTATTGGTGTATATGCATGAAGAAACTCCATGCAAATGGACCGTCTGGACTCACTTGATTTTGAATCACTTGAGACATGCAAATCATACCACATGGGCAAGATGACTGAAAGCCTCGTTTTCAGTAAAATGGAACTAGAAAGCAACTTGTTGGAAGTAATACATTTTGATGTATGCAGTCCAATGAGTGCTGAGGCGTGTAGTGGATATCGTTATGTTCTTACTTCACAGATGATTTGAGTAGATGTTGAGTACATTTACTTGATGAATCATGAGTCTGAAATTATTGAAAGGTTCAAGTAATTTCAGAGTGAAGTTGAAGATCGTCGTGACTAGAGGATAAAATGTCTATGATATGATCATAGAGATTCATATTTGAATTACGAGTTTGGCACAGAATTAAGACATTGTGGAAATTGTTTCACAACTAATACCGCCTGGAACACCATAGTGTGATGGTGTGTCCGAACATCATAACTGCACCCTATTGGATATGATGCATACCATGATGTCTCTTATCGAATTACCACGATAGTTTATGGGTTAGGCATTAGAGACAACCACATTCACTTTAAATAGGGAACCACGTAATTCCGATGAGATGACACCGTATGAACTATGGTTTAGAGAAACCTAAGCTGTCATTTCTAAAAGTTTAGGGCTGCGACGCTTATGTGAAAAAGTTTCAGGCTGATAAGCTCGAACCCAAAGCGGATAAATGCATCTTCATAGGACACCCAAAACAGTTGGGTATACCTCCTGTCTCAGATTCGAAAGCAATAAGGGATTGTTTCTAGAATCAGGTCCTTTCTCGAGGAAAAGTTTCTCTCGAAAGAATTGAGTGGGAGGATGGTGGAGACTTGATGAGGTTACTGAACCGTCTCTTCAACTAGTGTGTGGTAGGGCACAGGGAATTGTTCCTGTGGCACCTACACCAATTGAAGTGGAAGCTTATGATAGTGATCATGAAACTTCAGATCAATCACTACCAAACCTCGTGGGATGACAAGGATGCGTACTACTTCAGAGTGGTACGTAATCCTATCTTGGAAGTCATGTTGCTAGACAAAAATGAACCTATGGGCTATGGAGAAGCGATGGTGGGCCTGGATTCCAAAATGGCTCGAGGCCATATAATCCGAGAGAGGATCCATGTATGAAAACAAAGTGTAGACTTTGGCAGAACGGCTCGATGGTCGTAAGGCTATTGAGTACAGATGGATTTTAAAAGGAAGACAGACAATGATGGTAAGTGTCACCATTAAGAAAGCTCGACTTGTCGTTAAGATGTTTCCCGACAAATTCAAGGAGTTGACTACGATGAGACTTTCTCACTCTTAGTGATGCTAAGAGTCTGTTGGAATTATATTAGCGATTACTGCATTATTTATGAAATCTTGCAGATAGGATGTCAAAAACCATTGTTTCCTCGACGATTTTCTTGAGGAAAGGTTGTATGAGATACAACCAGAAGGTCTTGTCAATCCTGGAAAAATGCTAACAAGTGTGCAAAGCTCCAGCAATCCTTCTAAGGACTGGAGTAAGCATCTCGGAGTTGGAATGTACGCTTTGATGAGATGATCCAAGATTTTGGGTTTATACATAGTTTATGAGAAACTTGTATTTCCAAAGAAGTGAGTGGGAGCACTATAGAATTTATGATGAGTATATGTTATTAACATCGGAAATGATGTAGAATTCCTGGAAAGCATGTAGAGTTATTTGAAAAGTGTTTTTCAATGGAAAGCCTGGATTAAGCTACTTGAACATTGAGCATCAAGATCTATAAGGATAGATCAAAATGCTTAATGGCACTTTCAAATGAGCACATACCTTGACATGATCTTGAAGGTGTTCAAGATGGATCAGTCAAAGAAGGAGTTCTTGCCTGAGTTGTAAGGTATGAAGTTAAGACTTAAAGCTCGACCACGACAGAAGAAAGAGGAAGGACGAAGGTCGTCCCCTATGCTTTTGTCATAGGCTCTCTACAGTATGCTATGCTGTGTACCGCACCTGAAGTGTGCCTTGCCATGAGTCAGTCAAGGGGTACAAGAGTAATCCAAGAATGGATCATAGGACAGCGGTCAAAGTTATCCTTAGTAACTAGTGGACTAAGGAATTTTCTCGATTATGGAGGTGGTAAAAGAGTTCGTCGTAAAGGGTTACACCGATGCAAACTTTGACACTAATCCAAATTATTCTGAGTAGTAAACTGGATTCGTATAGTAGAACAGTTATTTGGAATAGCTCCAAATAGAACGTGGTAGCTGCATCTGGGAGATGACATATAGATTTGTAAAGCACACACGGATCTGAAAGATTCAGACCCGTTGACTATAACATCTCTCACAAGCATAACATGATCAAACCCAAAACTCATCGAGTGTTAATCACATGGTAATGTGAACTAGATTATTGATTCTAGTAAACTCTTTGGGTGTTAGTCACACGGGGATGTGACCTTGAGTGTTAATCACATAGCAATGTGAACTGGATTATTGACTCTAGTGCAAGTGGGAGACTGTTGGAAATATGCCCTAGAGGCAATAATAAATTGGTTATTATTGTATTTCCTTGTTCATGATAATCGTTTATTATCCATGCTAGAATTGTATTGATAGGAAACTCAGATACATGTCTGGATACATAGACAACACCATGTCCCTAGTAAGCCTCTAGTTGACTAGCTCGTTGATCAACAGATGGTTACGGTTTCCTGACCATGGACATTGGATGTCATTGATAACGGGATCACATCATTAGGAGAATGATGTGATGGACAAGACCCAATCCTAAGCCTAGCACAAGATCATGTAGTTCGTATGCTAAAGCTTTTCTAATGTCAAGTATCATTTCCTTAGACCATGAGATTGTGCAACTCCCGGATACCGTAGGAGTGCTTTGGGTGTGCCAAACGTCACAACGTAACTGGGTGGCTATAAAGGTACACTACAGGTATCTCCGAAAGTGTCTGTTGGGTTGGCACGAATCGAGACAAGGATTTGTCACTCCGTGTAAACGGAGAGGTATCTCTGGGCCCACTCGGTAGGACATCATCATAATGTGCACAATGTGATCAAGGAGTTGATCACGGGATGATGTGTTACGGAACGAGTAAAGAGACTTGCCGGTAACGAGATTGAACAAGGTATCGGGATACCGACGATCGAATCTCGGGCAAGTATCGTACCGCTAGACAAAGGGAATTGTATACGGGATTGATTAAGTCCTTGACATCGTGGTTCATCCGATGAGATCATCGTGGAGCATGTGGGAGCCAACATGGGTATCCAGATCCCGCTGTTGGTTATTGACCGGAGAGTCATCTCGGTCATGTCTGCATGTCTCCCGAACCCATAGGGTCTACACACTTAAGGTTCGATGATGCTAGGGTTATAAGGAATAGATATACGTGGTTACCGAATGTTGTTCGGAGTCCCGGATGAGATCCCGGACGTCATGAGGAGTTCCGGAATGGTCTGGAGGTAAAGGTTTATATATGGGAAGTCCTGTTTTGGTTGCCAGAAAAGTTTTGGGGTTTATCGGTAACGTACCGGGACCACCGGGAGGGTCCCGGGGGTCCACCAAGTGGGGCCACAAGCCCCGGAGGGCTACATGGGCCAAGTGTGGGAGGGGGACCAGCCCCAGGTGGGCTGGTGCGCCCCCCCACAAGGGCCCAAGGCGCCTCCAAGAGGGAAGGGGGGCAAACCCTAGGGCAGATGGGCCCTAAGGCCCACCCCAGGTGCGCCTCCCCCTCTCCCCCTTGTGGCCGCCACCCAGATGGGATCTGGGGGCTGCCGCCACCCCTAGGGAGGGAACCCTAGGTGGGGGCACAGCCCCTCCCCTCCCCCTATATATACTTGAGGTTTGGGCTGCCCAACACACATGAGTTCTTGACCTCTCCCTGGCGCAGCCCTACCTCTCTTTCTCCTCATATCTCGCGGTGCTTGGCGAAGCCCTGCTGGAGTACCATGCTCCTCCACCACCACCACGCCGTCGTGCTGCTGCTGGATGGAGTCTTCCCCAACCTCTCCTTCTCCCCTTGCTGGATCAAGGCATAGGAGACGTCAGCGGGCTGTACGTGTGTTGAACACGGAGGTGCCGTCCGTTCGGCACTAGGATCATCGGTGATTTGAATCACGACGAGTACGACTCCATCAACCCCATTCACTTGAACGCTTCCGCGTAGCGATCTACAAGGGTATGTAGATGCACTCTCCTTCCCCTCGTTGCTGGTTTCTCCATAGATAGATCTTGGTGACACGTAGGAATTTTTTTGAATTTCTGCTACGTTCCCCAACAAAACTGTGACCAGAATAGCTTGTCCACTTCACGATCTGTTTGATCTCGGAAGTATTCGGCCGCATCGACAACACTCGCTGTCAAATCCAGATATGTGTCTGCTGAACTCCACGGCCGATCCAGAGGGGCATACCGTGGATCTCCGAACTTCCTCCGCAGCAAAAAGGGCTTCCCAGCCACAATATCACCAGCTTCACGCAACTCTTCCTTCTTTGCCCTCATAGCAGAGCGGGAGTCTTTGGTCGCCATCGTGGCCTTTTCAAGGTCCGTCGCCTTCGCTCGGTTTTCTTCTTCAAGGAACTGGCAACGGTCGGCAGTGTCTTTTAACTTTACATCCATCTTGGCCATTTTCTCTTTGCTCTCGCAATGCAGGGCCTTCTCGGCTCTCAACTCTTCGGCCGCCTTCAAAGAAGCCGCATTACTACTCCTTGCTTGTTCTTTGGCTCGGGCAAGTTCCGCCCGAAGGGTCTCCACGGTGGCAGCTCCATCTGCAGTCACAACATATTAAAGATACTGGCATCACGCTGCTCTTCCTATGTGACATTCACCAGAAAACATCACTTACCCTGCGCCTCGTCAAGCCGCTTGTTAACAAGCTCGATGTCAGCATCTGCCGCATCCAGTTGCCGCTTTAGTTCGGCAAACTCATTAGTCTGGCTAGCCACCGGAGCTTCCAGCACCTGCAAATAAAAGCGGTATGGTTATTACCTGGGACTACGATCCTCTGTTTGCCGCCGTTCTCGGCGACAACCAGAGTCTCAGGGGCTACTACCTACACAGGGCACACCTAAAAATGTGCGGTACTATCACAAATGTATATCATTTTACGTACCTCAAAGCCCATTAGTAGACTCATGAAGGCGTCATGCAACCCGCTTTCGGCGGACGAAATCCTTTCCATCACCGTGCCCATCAACATACGGTGTTCTTCCGAGATGGTCGCTCGCTTCAGCAGATCCCTCAGTGCGTCCGACCGCATACCAGACGGCGCCGGACTCTTCTGTTTGCCCTCTTCAAGGGCCAGATACTGGGGACTTCGGGTGACCATAGGATTATCTTCTGGCCTCACCGGACCCGGGGAGGCCCTCCGTGACGACACCTCAAGGTCGCCCGCTTCTTGAGCGGGGGAGTCCGGGGGAGGCGTTTCGCTCTCCATCATCTCCGAAAGAAGATCCCCTGAAGACGAGCTCTGTTGAGAAGGGCTAAGATCCGAACTACAAGATAAATGCTTCAGTTATTTTCCTCGGAAGTAAGGTATAATATCTTTACTATTAAGCATTTTTTATCACTTATGGCTCATTAGAGGGCTGATCCCCGCGCGGACTTTGTGCGGCAAGAGCACCCTCCGAGGCAGGACCCTCTGGTGGAGACTTCTTCTCACGTTTGGAAGCCTTGGTTTCCGGATCTTCAGAGGCAGTCCTCTTCCTTCCCTGGAGCGAGAGAATGTCAGATTCTTCCCCTTGGTTATCCTCCTTCACGGAGGCGCTTATTCCCTCAGTTGGAATTGGTAGCGGTGGGGGTCCGCTTTCTCCCTCATTATTCCCCCTTTATCTTCCTTTGAGGGCTCCGGGCAAGGTGCTAGCTCGAGCATCTTTTCTAGTACCGGATTGTCCAAACCCTCAGGAAGGGGGGCCGAACACCGAATCATCTTCGCCTTTGTTAGCCAGTCCTGGTCAAAGAACGATTTCTCAGAATGACGTCATGATAAATGAAAGACGGTGTGTTCGGCTAGAGGATTACTTACTTGGTCAGCGGTGCGGTTGCTGCTCAGGCCCACGTCCTCGGTAGTATCCGGACACTCTATTTGGGGTCCGAAGAATGATTTATACATCTCCTCGTGCGTTAGGCCGAGGAAATTCTAAATAGTGCACGGTCCTTTTGGGTTGAACTCCCACATGCGGAGGGCCCGGCGTTTGCAAGGCTAGACTCGACGAACCAGCATGACTTGCACCACCATAACCAGACTGAAATCTCCTTCGAAGAGATCTTGAATGCGGCTCTACAGTATAGGCACGTCCTTGGTTGGACCCCAGCGCGGCCCTCTGCTAATCCATGACATCAGTTGTGGTGGAGGGCCCGAGCGAAAAGCAGGGGCAGCCACCCACTTGGCACTTCTGGGAGCTGTGATGTAAAACCACTCCTGTTGCCATAATCCGGACACCTCTCGAAAGGAACCCTTTGGCCATGGAGCTCCAGCGATCTTGCTTATTAATGCGCCTCCGCACGCTACATGCTGCCCCTCGACCATCTTCGGCTTCACGTCAAAGGTCTTGAGCCATAGGCCGAAGTGAGGAGTAATGCGGAGGAAGGCCTCACATACGACAATAAATGCCGAGATGTGGAGAAAGGAGTCTGGGGCTAGATCGTGGAAATCTAGCCCGTAATAGAACATCAAACCCCTGACGAAGGGATCCAGAGTGAGGCCTAGACCTCGAAGGAAGTGGGAGATTAACACAATGTTCTCGTTGGGTTCGGGAGTAGGGACGACCTGCCCTCGGGCAGGCAACCGATGCGAAACCTCGGCGGTCAGGTATCTGGCCTCCCTCAACTTCTTGATATCCTCTTCCGTAATGGAGGAGGGCATCCACCGGCCTTGAAGGCTAGATCCGGACATGATTGAAGGTCCGAAGCACCTGACCTGGGCTTTGGGTGTTAGAACTCGAGGCGGGGGAAGGATTCGATTGAGCACGGGAGGAAAAAAAAATAAAAGCCATGTCCCTTTATAAAGAGGGTGAATATCAAGCGTCCTCCTAGTGGCCGCTTGGGACTTGCCTAAAATCTAGGAGTCCTAGGCACGGTTGGGTTACCCACGACCGTATTGATGAGAATCCCGTAATTAGGGAAACACGATCTCTGCTTTGACAAGACGTGTCAAGAAACCGCCTCGCGTTATGTGTGGAGCTGGTTGAAGAAAGACGGTTCGAATAATCACCGAGCCATGGCCTGATGTCATGTTGACAAAGCGTGTTAGCAGATTAAGATTTGTGGAAATATTATTCTCTCTACGGTGGTATGTGGAATTTATTTTGCTGGGTCGGACACTATCCTGGTATTCAAACTCTTCTGTGATGTGTTCGGAGGAGGAACCCGCCTTGCAATGCCGAAGACAACAATGCGCACCGGACTCATCGTCATTGAAGCCTGGTTCAGGGGCTACTGAGGGAGTCCTGGATTAGGGGGTCTCTGGACAACCGGACTATATCCTTTGGCCGGACTGTTGGACTATGAAGATACAAGATTGAAGACTTCGTCTCGTGTTCGGATGGGACTCTACTTGGCGTGGAGGGCAAGCTAGGCAGTACGGATATGGATATCTCCTCCTTTGTAACCAACCTTGTGTAACCCTAACCCTCTCCGGTGTCTATATAAACCGGAGGGTTTTAGTCCGTAGGACCACAGACAATCATACCATAGGCTAGCTTCTAGGGTTTAGCCTCTCTGATCTCGTGGTATATCTACTCTTGTAATACCCATATCATCAAGAATGAATCAAGCAGGACATAGGGTTTTACCTCCATCAAGAGGGCCCGAACCTGGGTAAAACATCGTGTCCCCTGCCTCCTGTTACCATCCGCCTAGACGCACAGTTCGGGACCCCCTACCCGAGATCCGCCGGTTTTGACATCGACACCGGTGTACCAACTATACCATGCTCCATTAAAAGAAACTATGTTAAAACTGCTTTATGTGATCATGGAGCCGGTGTTAGTGTTGTGCCTCTCTCTTTATATCGTAGACTTGATTTGAATAAGTTGACACCTACTGAAATATCTTTGCAAATGGCTGATAAATCAACTACTATACCTGTCGGTATTTGTGAGGATGTGCCTGTTGTAGTTGCAAATGTTACTATTTTAACAGACTTTGTTATGGTTTAGCCTCTTCTATCTCGTGGTAGATCTACTCTTGTACTACCCATATCATCAATATTAATCAAGCAAGACGTAGGGTTTTACCTCCATCGAGAGGGCCCGAACCTGGGTAAAACTTCGTGTCCCTTGCCTCATGTTACCATTCGGCCTAGAAGCACAGTTCGGGACCCCCTACCCGAGATCCGCCGGTTTTGACACCGACACTCGTGCCAAGACGCAACGGGCGAAGATGGATGCCCAGAAGCTAATGACCGAGGGGCCGCCTGAGGGCAAGGAGCACCGCCGACCCGAGCTATATTTTGATAGTGTCCTAGAGGGATCCCGCCTTGCGGTGGAGCAATGTGCGAAGGATGTTATATTCCCATGAAAACATTCATGTTGTCATGTCCTGTAATATGAAACAAGGTCATTATGTAATATAATGCTTGTGACTCTTAAAATTTTACCTCCTTTGCGGCTGTTTATGAAATCTGAGGGTTAGCCAGTCGTCGTCTTCTGCCCCCACGTAGATAGTACGGGGGTGTTCGGGATAAATCTAAACACTCTTTACTCCACATTCCGGTCCTCGAAGGAGGTGTTTAGCGCAACGAACAAGGCAATCAGGCTATACGACTTTTATCGCCCTCACTTAGCCATAGGAGTTTGACAATGAGAATTTTGGCGAAGCCCCTGGTATCCGGAAGGCCGAACTAGGGGCGCTATACACACCTGGTCGGATAAAAACCGATTCCCCGCGTAAAGCGGAAAAAAATCTCTAAGGATTTGAAACCTCTCGAACAGCTGACCAGCTCTCGGTGCATCATGATAGTCAGTTTTCGTCTTTCTCTACTGAGGTGCTTGTTCGGAAGAACCGGGACACAATCACAGTAGTTCTCCCTTTACTACCCTAGCCGATATAGCGGAACGTAAGGTAGTAAGCATAGGAACCGGGCAACCCAACTATTGACCAAATACATGATTCGGAGCCGATGCATATAATGCTATAAGTTCGGGGTGCTGAACTGTACTGTAAAAAGTGTTCGGACTTTGTTGCCGTATTGCGGGGCGCGATGAAGCCCCTGGCGAAGTAATACGTACCAGAGTGTACGGGTGCAATGAGTAATAGATACAAATGTAAGGAAAAAGGGAAAATTAAGTAATAAGCTGATGCTACCATTTATTTACCATTTGTAATGTGATTAGTACGTCGAGGCGTACTTGTACAAGTAATGCGATAAGCAAGTAAAGCTATCTAACATGCCATGACCAAGAGCGAGCTGCGTGCGGGTATGTAAAACAGGTCTAGCAATCGTTAGCAAAGACCACCTGGGGATTCCCTTGTACGCCAAAGCTCCTTGCCTCCTTGGTGTGTCCGACAAATGGGTTGTCAGGAGAAACTTAGAAAAGAGAAAAACCCGAAATGAAAAGAAAAAGTAAAAGTTTGCGAATCCTAGGGTCGGTCGAGCCGCACTATGCCTCCATTGATACCCATGGGATTTTGAGTGCGTAGTTATGTACATGCGGTACGAATGCCGCTATTTGATCGAGACTGGGATGGAGGCCAAATTGCTAGTTAAGCTCTTAACGAGCCGAGCTGTCTTGCTGCAGAATAGTCCGGACTCTTTTAATGGTGTCCGGGGGCTTGGCCGCTGAACTAAGGTTCTGCTGGAAAAGGCCGCGCTGTATTTCTGCTGCTAAGGCCGTTGTGTGCTCGTCAGTACGGAGGGAGCGTTCCGTATTTCCATTGATTGTTATGATGCCGCATGGACCGGGCATCTTGATCTTGAGATAAGCGTAGTGAGGTACCGCATTGAATCGAGCGAATGCAGTTCCTCCGAGAAGTGCGTGATAGCCGATGCGAAAGGGGACAAAGTCGAAGATTGACTCCTCGCTTCGGAAGTTGTCCGGAGATCTAAAGACAACCTCTAGTGTGATTGAGCCTGTACAGCGGGCCTCTTCACCTGTTATGACTCCTTTAAAGGTAGTCCTTATGGGCTTGACCCGTGATGGGTCAACGCCCATTTTGCACACTGTATCCTGATAGAGCAGATTGAGGCTATTGTCACCATCCATGAGGACTCGCGTCAGGTGGAATCCATCAATGATTGGGTCTAGGACTAGTGTGGCTGATCCACCATGCTGGATACTGGTCGGATGATCCTGACGATCAAAAGTGATCGGGCACGATGAGCATGGATTGAATTTTGGGGCGACTGTCTCTATCGCATAGACGTCCCTGAGTGCGCGCTTGCGTTCCCTTTTGGGGATGTGTGTAGCATATATCATGTTCACCGTTTTGACCTGAGGGGGAAACTTCTTCTGTCCTCCTGTGTTTGGCGGTAGGGGCTCCTCGTCATCGTCCTCGCTCTGCGATCCCTTTTTCTTATTTTCGGCATTTAACTTGCCGGCTTGCTTAAAAACCCATCAATCTCTATTGGTATGGTTGGCTGGTTTGTCTGGGGTGCCATGGATTTGGCACGGACGGTCGGGTATGCGGTCTATGCTGGATGGTCCCTGATTGTTTCTTTTATATGGCTTTTTCTGCTGACCGGACTTGGAGCCGCTGTATCCGGCATTGACAACAGTCTCATCGGTGTTATCATCATTGCTTCGGCGTTTGTGTTTGCTGCGTCAGAGCTTGCCGTTGCGGTTCTTAACCTCAGAGTGGCCTGCCTCACTGGCTGTGTTTTTGCTATGATCCAACCAACTATCCTCACCCGCGCAAAAGTGGGTCATGAGTGTCGTGAGGGCTGCCATAGATTTTGGCTTTTATTGGCCGAGGTGGCGGGCGAGCCATTCGTTGCGGATGCTATGTTTAAAGGCCGCTAGGGCTTCGGCATCTGGACAGTCGATGATCTGGTTCTTCTTGGTTAGGAACCTAGTCCAAAATTTCCTGGCTGACTCTCCAGGTTGTTAGACTATGTGGCTTAAATCATCAGCGTCTGGTGGCCGGACATATGCACCGGAAGTTGTCGAGGAAGGCTTCTTCCAAGTCCTCCTAGCTGCAGATAGAATTTTCAGGCAGGCTATTTAACCAGTGCCGACCTGGCCCTTTGACCTTTAGTGGGAGGTATTTGATAGCGTGGAGGTCATCTCCACGGGCCATGTGGATGTGGAGAATAAAATCCTCGATCCATATTGCGGGGTCGGTTGTTCCGTCGTATGATTCAATATTAACGGGTTTGAACCCTTCGGGGAATTCGTGATACATTACTTCATCGGTGAAGCAAAGAGGGTGTGCGACGCCTCTATATCGGGCCGCGTCGCGACGTAGCTCCGATGGAGTCCGTCTGCGGTTGTCGGCTCGGGTGTGACTAGGTTTGTCACGTCCAAATAGGTAGCCATCATTACGTGTCGAGGAACATCCTCGCGATCCATAAATCGGTCGGGTATATCCTTCTTTATTGTTCAGGTCATGTCGAAGGTCATATGTATGACCATGAGCCGATTTACCTCTGCCTTTGCGATGAGGCGGGGCGGGCTGGTATTCGGCTTGAGTTGCCGCTTTGCCCCCTCCACGTGGTGGTCGGCTAGCCGCATTGCGCGATGGTGTATGTGTTCTGGCGCCTCGTCGTTGAATTGAGGTAGTAATTTGCGCTTCGGGTAGCTTTTTGCCGGGCACTTGAGGCTATATTCTTCGGCTACTAGGACGTCGGTCCATTTATCGTTGAGCAGATCTTGGTCAGCTTGAAGCTGCTGCTGCTTATTTTTCAGGCTCCTTGTAGTGGCTATTAGCTGGCGCTTGAAGCGCTCCTGCTCAAGAGGTTCCTCAGGAATGATGAAATCTTCGGTGCTGAGGCTCGCCTCATCCTCGAAGGGCAGAAGATAATTAATGTCCTCCGAGTCCTCATGCATGGCCTGTCTACCAGGGCTAACCTGCCCATCTTTCTATTCATCCCGTTCGGTAGCTGCGTCAACGGGGTCTTCGTTGTCTTTGGCACCTTTCAGAGTGTTATCTTCTCCTATGCCGGTGTTGCTATCTTTACTGCGGCGTGACTTAGAGCGGCACCGCTGATGCTGTCGTTTCGATTGTATCTCAGGAGGTTTGTCCTCAACTGGGTCTTCTTTGTCATCACCGCTATTCTCCTTTGGTGCATCCACCATGTACACATCGTACGCGGAAGTGGCCGTCCAGCGTCCGGTGAACGGCGGGTCCTGGGCCTCTTGTTCTCTAGCATCATCGTCCATACCATCGATGTCATTGGAGCCGTAATTGAGCATGTCGGTTAAGTCTTCGACAGTGGCTATAAAGTGGGTGGCGGGTGGGGAGCGAAATTCCCTGTCATTAGGTTCTAGTTCAAATCGGATATAGTTCGGCTGTGAGTCCCCCGCCAAGGACAAGTTCTTTAATGAGCTTAACACGTCGCCAAAGGGTGAGTGCTGGAAGATGTCGGCGGCGCTGAACTCGAAGATCGATAAACGATCAAGTTCGGCATGCGTGGACTCACATGGTTCAGAACTTACACCCAGAGACGAGTCCGGGGTACCGGTGACAAAAATATTTTGTGAGTTTAAGTCCATGTGCGGCTCCAACACCGAGGAATCTGTGGCCTCTGTGTTGGGGTTTAACCTCCAGTCCTTAGATGGCGCCGTATGCTCCGGATCTAAGGCCGGAGCAGTTACAAGAGCTATCTCCTGAATATGGTCTGATGACAGATTTAGGTCATGTTCACCGAGGTGACCAGGAGCGATCGCCACGGTCTCGAATCCAGCGAAGATCAGATCTCCATAGATGTCCGCGACGTAGTTCAATCTCCCAAATCTGACATGGTGGCCAGGGGCGTAGCTATCGATCTGCTCTAGATGGCCAAACGAGTTGGCCCGCAGTGGGAAGCCGCCAAACACGAAAATTTGTCTGGGGAGGAAAGTTTCTCCTTGGACAACGTCATTGTTGACGATTGAAGGGGCCATCGAACCTTTTGAGGACGGCATAGTGGAACTCTCAATGAAAGCACCAATGTCGGTGTCAAAACCGGCAGATCTCGGGTAGGGGGTCCCGAACTGTGCGTCTAAGGTCGATGGTAACAGGAGACAGGGGACACGATGTTTACCTAGGTTCAGGCCCTCTCTATGGAGGTAATACCCTACGTCCTGCTTGATTGATATTGATGAATATGATTATTACAAGATTTGATCTACCACGAGATCGTAATGGCTAAACCCTGGAAGTCTAGCCTGTATGACTATGGTAATGAGTATGTGTCCTTTCTGGACTAAGTCCTCCGGTTTATATAGGCACCGGGAGGATATAGGGTTACACAAGGTCGGTTACAAAGAAAGGAATCTACATATTTGGTCGCCAAGCTTGCCTCCCAAGCCAAGGAGAGTCCCATCCGGACACGGGTGCAGTCTTCAGTCTTCGTATCTTCACAGCCCATCAGTCCGGCCCATGGCTAGCTGGCCGGACGCCCGAGGACCCCTTAGTCCAGGACTCCCTCACTGACCGAGGTGGATTATGGTGGAGGGGGGCATCGCACACGGCTAAGAGATCAATGATCAACTTGTGTGTCTATGGGGTGCCCCCTAACCACGTATATAAAGGATGGAGGGAGGAGGAGGCCGACCCTCATTAGGCACGCCCAAAGTGTGGAGTCCATGGGAAGGGAAGGGAGAAGGAGAAGGAAGGGGTCCAATTCGGACCAGTCCATGGGAAGGGGCGCGACCACCCTTGAGGCCTTTCTCTCCTTTCCCATATGGCCCATTAAGGCCCAATACGAATTCTCGTAACTCTCCGATACTCCGAAAAATACCCGAATCACTCGGAACCTTTTCGATGTCCGAATATAGCCTTCCAATATATCAATCTTTACGTCTCGACCATTTCGAGACTGCTCGTCATGTCCCCGATCTCATCTGGAACTCTGAACAAACTTCGGTCATCAAATCACATAACTCATAATATAAATCATCACAGAATGCTAAGTGTGCGGACCCTACGGGTTCGAAACTATGTAGACATGACCGAGACACATCCCGGTCAATAACCAATAGCGGAACCAGGATGCTCATATTGGCTCCTACATATTCTACGAAGATCTTTATCGGTCAAACCGCATAACAACATACGTTGTTCCCTTTGTCATCGGTATGTTACTTGCCCGAGATTCGATCGTTGGTATCTCAATACCTAGTTCAATCCCATTACCGGCAAGTCTCTTTACTCATTCAGTAATGCAACATCTCGTAACTAACTCATTAGTCACATTGCTTGCAAGGCTTATAGTGATGTGCATTATCGAGAGGGCCCAGAGATACCTCTCCGACAATCGGAGTGACAAATCCTAATCTCGATATATGCCAACTCAACAAACACCATCAGAGACACCTGTAGAGCACCTTTATAATCACCCAGTTACGTTGTGACATTTGGTAGCACACAAAGTGTTCCTCCGGCATTCGGGAGTTGCGTGATCTCATAGTCATAGGAACATGTATAAGTTATGGACAAAGCAATATCAACAAACTAAACGACCATCGTGCTAAACTAACGGTTGGGTCAAGTCAATCACATCATTCTCTAATGATGTGATCTCGTTAATCCAATGACAACTCATGTCTATGGTTAGGAAACATAACCATGATTGATTCAACGAGCTAGTCAAGTAGGGGCATACTAGTGACATTCTGTTTGTCTATGTATTCACACATGTACTAAGTTTCCGGTTAATACAATTCTAGCATGAATAATAAATATTTATCATGATATAAGGAAATATAAATAACAACTTTATTATTGCCTCTAGGGAATATTTCCTTCATATATAGCCTCCACACAAAATCTAACCGTTACACACAATTTACCAAACTCGGTGAGTGATACATCTCCAATGTATCTACTTTTCCAAAAACTTTTGCCCTTGTTTTGGACTCTAACTTGCATGATTTGAATGGAACTAACCCGGACTGACACTATTTTCAGCAGAATTGCCATGGTGTTATTTTTGTGCAGAAATAAAAGTTCTCGGAATGACCTGAAAATCAACAGAGATTATTTTTGGAATATATAAAAAATACTGGCGAAAGAATCAAGGACAGGGGCCCACACCCTGTCCACAAGGGTGGGGGGCGTGCCTACCCCCTGGGTGCGCCCCCTGCCTCGTGGGCCCCCTGACGCTCCACCGACCTCAACTCCAACTCCATATATTCGTGTTCGGGGAGAAAAAAATAAAAGAGAAGGATTCATCATGTTTTATGATACGGAGCCGCCGCTAAGCCCTAATCTCTCTGGGGAGGGCTTATCTGGAGTCCATTCGGGGCTCCAGAGAGGGGAATCCGTCGCCATCGTCATCATCAACCTTCCTCCATCACCAATTTCATGATGCTCACCGCCATGCGTGATTAATTCCATCATAGGCTTGCTGGACGGTGATGGGTTGGATGAGATTTATCATGTAATCGAGTTAGTTTTGTCAGGGTTTGACCCCTAGTATCCATTATGTTCTAAGATAGATGTTGCTATGACTTTGCTATGCTAAATGCTTGTCACTAGGGACCGAGTGCCATGATTTTAGATCTGAACCTATTATGTTTTCATGAATATATGTGAGTTCTTGATCCTATCTTGCAAGTCAATAGTCACCTACTATGTGTTATGATCCGGTAACGCCGAAGTGACAATAATCGGGACCACTCCCGGTGATGACTGTAGTTTGAGGAGTTCATGTATTCACTAAGTGTTAATGCTTTGGTCCGGTACTCTATTAAAATGAGGCCTTAATATCCCTTAGTTTCCAATAGGACCTTGCTTCCATGGGAGGGTAGGACAAAATATGCCATGCAAGTTCCTTTCCATAAGCACGTATGACTATATTCGGAATACATGCCTACATTACATTGATGAATTGGATCTAGTTCTGTGTCACCCTATGTTATAACTGTTGCATGAGGAATCACATCTGCCATAATTATCCATCACTAATCTGTTGCCTACGAGCTTGTCATATATTGATCTTCGCTTATTTACTTTTCCGTTGCTACTGTTACAATCACTATAAACCAAAACTGTTACCGTTACTTTTGCCACCGTTACCACTACTATCATATTACTTTGCTACTAAATACTTTGCTGCAGATATTATGTTTCCAGGTGTGGTTGAATTGACAACTCAGCTGCTAATACTTGAGAATATTCTTTGTCTCCCCTTGTGTCGAATCAATAAATTTGGGTTGAATACTCTACCCTCGAAAACTTTTGCGATCCCCTATACTTGTGGGTTATCAAGACTATTTTCTGGCGCCGTTGCCGGGGAGCATAGCTCTATTCTTTGAGTCACTTGGGATTTATATCTGCTGATCACTATGAAGAACTTGAAAGATAAAAAGAACCAAGATTTTTCCCTCAACTACGAGGGACGGTAAGGAACTGCCATCTAGCTCTGCACTGGATTCATCTTCTGTTTTGAGTAAACTTGCGACACCTACACCTGCTATTCATTCTGATACGTGGCATGTTATTGATGATGCCACTTCTGATTTGCATGATACTTATGATGAAACTACTTCTATGCTTGATAATACTGTGCCACTAGGTGAATTTCTTGATGAACAACTTGCTAGGGTTAGATAGAATAAAATTATTGAAACTGGTAATATTGATGAAAGTGATGATGAAGATTCTCCCCCTAGATATGAATTGCCTGTTGTGCCTGAGGGTTATGTTATGGATGAAGAAACTGCTAGAGACTTCTTAGCTTGCAATGATAGATCTGATCTTAAGAAATTATTAGCTAAGCTTAAAGAAAAGTCTTTGAATGCTAGAATGAAATATGTCTCTGCTTTTGCTACTTCACCTATCTTTATTACTGATAAGGATTATGATTTCTCTGTCGATCCTGAGTTAATTACTTTGGTTGAATCTGATCCTTTTTATGGCTATGAATCTAAAACTGTTGTGGCACATCTTACTAAATTAAATGATATAGCCACCCTGTTTACTCATGATGAGAAAACTCGCTATTACTTTATCCTTAAGTGTTTCCGCTCTCATTAAAGGGTGATGCTAAAACATGGTTTAATTCTCTTGATCCTGGTTGTGTGCGTAGTCCCCAGGATATGATTTAATACTTCTCTGCTAAATATTTCCCCGCTCATTAGAAACAAGCTGCCTGATGGGAACTATATAATTTTGTGCAAATTGAAGAAGAGAGTCTCCCACAAGCTTGGGGGAGGCTTCTCCGTTTACTTAATCCTTTGCCTAATCATCCTCTCTAGAAAAATGAAATACTTGATGTTGGGGATATGACTACCAGATATGACCCGCCTAGGAGGGGCCGGGTCAACCACAACGGCGGTTTACCTAAATGAAGCCCAAGAGTATACAAGATAACGGGTCATAGTTAGGCTTATAATAGACCCAAGCCCAGAGGCGGCTTAAGGCCCGTAAGTATAAACCGCCATGTATGAATTGGCTTGTAATGTAAGGCATGTAAGATACGTCATCGAGACGGACACGTTGTATGAGCCGGCCGGGACTGTAGGCCGCAGGGCATCAACCTGTGTATATAAGGGGACGACCCAGCGGTGGCTTAGGACAAGAAACAACAAATCGAGAGCCAGGTTAAGCGTATTCGCTCCTTGGTCATCGAAACCTAGCAATACCATATCAACTGGACTAGGCCTTTACCTTCACCACAAGGGGCCGAACCAGTATAAACCTCTCGTGTCCTTTGTCCCGTTTAACCCCTTTAAGCTTCCTAGTTGCGATGGCTCCACGACTAAGTCCTTTCACTAGGACATCTGCCGTGACAATTCCACGACAGTTGGCGCCCACTGTGGGGCCAGCGCACGGTGGATTTGAGTTCTTGAAGGGCAGCTTCGAAGGGCTCAAGGGATACGCTGTGGGCCGGATGACCAAGAGTCATCGCGGCAAGCTCTACATCGACGACGCAGGTTGGGGCCCCGACACCGACTCAATTGAGTACGGGTACCGGGTCCCCTTCGGCAGGATCCACATATTCATCGGCCGGATTGGCAAGCCGGGTCTTGAGCCGAACATCTACACCGACATCATCGAGATGGCTCAGCGTGCGAGACCTACCCGGGCTCAGCCGGCTATGAAGCATGCCTTCATGGGATGCATCCATGGAGGGGAATTTTCTGAAAGATCTGTGTTTGGTGGTGAGACGGCCGTCCAATCTGATGGCGAGTCATCCACGGGTGAGACAGATTCATTGTATCAACTGCAAGATGGTGGGCTTGGGGGCTATTTCGATGTCAGCAGTATTCTGGACCCCTTTGAGCCGCCGAGCAGAGCGGGGATCTTCATGACTGGCATGCAGCCCATTCAAAACTCTATGGCTGCGGCAGCGATAACCACCGGGTCAGCAGCGGCCGGGATAGGAGGCCCCACACGCCCGCCGGCTTAGGTGCTGATGAATCTCATGGACATGGTGACAACCCTATTGACTGCCATGGTTGACCCGTCGGATCAGGCTCAGCACGATGCAGAAGTAGCACAGTTACATGAGGAGGTAGTACAAGCCAAAGAAAACCTAGCAGCGGAGGACGTCAGGATGGCTGCAGAGCGGGCGACTTTGGATGCATGAGCTCAGCAGCTTCAATCAGAGGCTTTTCAACTCACGATGGATCTGAACACGTCAAACGAGGTCATGAGGGGAAGACACCAGAAGACTTAGTCATGTCTGCCTCTGACTTACGATCCTAGAAATCTCTTCCGCACACCCGGTGCAGGCCCCAGTAACCCGCCAGAGGTGAATCGGGTCGCAACGCCCGGGGCTAGGGCACCGGTTCATCCACGGGCGATGGAACCCCCTCATGTGAATACTGCTACACCTCCTTATGTACCAACACTACCGGGTCATTATTCTAACCCTTTGGAGAACATGATCGCTACGGCAACGCAATTGGTGGCTCTCCCAGCGGAGGGTGACTCTCCAACGGCGATTGAAACCCGAAGGGTCAGAGAACTTCTTCAGATGGCTCTGGCGCAGCAGGAGGATTATTCTTATAGTCGAGACAGAATTCATTCGACCCCTCGCCCAAGCCGGAGCCCGAGTTATAGCAGGCACATAGATTCGGCAACCCTTTTCAAGCAACGCCCGACGCCGTGACCAGCCGTGCGGGCATGACCCGATGCATGATGGAGCTCATAACTTGGTTGACCAGGATAGGATCCGCCAAGAGGCTGAGCGGGCAGTTCAACAGGCAGCTGAGCAGGCGGCTCACCAGGCCTTTCCGGTTTATCCGACGACCTCTATTGAGGCAGGCGTGGCCACAAGGACAGGAGGTGTCCCTTGCTTGGAGCCGGCTCTGCGTAATGAGTGTTTGCCAAAGGATTTCAAGGGGCCTCGGAAGGTGCCCAATTACATGGCCGATTTATAGCCAGGAGCATGGATTGAAAGCTATGAGATGGCCATGGAGCTATTGGAGGTCAGTGACGCCGTAATGGCCAAGTACTTCACTATGATGGTAGATGGAACAACTCACACTTGGTTGAAGGGGCTGCCGCCCAATTCCATCGGCTCATGGGCAGAATTAAAAGCCCAATTTATTCATAATTTTAAAGACACTTGCAAGCATCCGATGTCAATTGTGGATTTAACTAACTGTAAACAAGAGGAAGTAGAGTCCACGATTGGGTCCGCCAGGTCAAAGCCATAATACATTCATCTGATAAGATGGATGCCGGCTCTGCAGTCTTAATGTTGGAGAAAAATTGCCGTTTTACGCCTCTAAAACAGAAGTTGGGGTGGCTCAAACGCGATTGTAAGGACATGGGCTAGCTGATGGCGACTCTAGTCAAGTATGCTGACTCTGATAGTACCAAGGATCTCGAGTCTGACAAGGAAAAGACAGGGAAGGGGAAGAAGAACGGCAAGGATCAACAGCATAACCCGACAAACCAGGGATGCAATAATAAACGTAATGCTGACGGTAGTTTGGAGTTTGTGGCCAACACCAATACACAGGGCAACAATCAGCGACGTAAGGGGAGGCCACCTCCTCGGTCCGGTGGGTCAGGTCCCACTCTTGAACAGCTGTTAAATGAGCCTTGTCCAAGGCACGATACTCAACAGAAACCGGCCACTCACCTATGAAAGGACTGTACGATCATGAAGGCTTTCAAGAACTCTAACATGTTCAATAGCAATCATGGGCCGGGCGATGGCTCAGGTGGCGGCGGTTTTCATGGTCCGGGAGGCGGTTCAAATTCCAATTTTCAAGGCTCTCAAGGAAATCAAGGTGGGTACAGGCAACAATCTGGCCAAGGAGGTTAGCAGCGACAACAACAATCTAGATACCAGAGCAATCCAAAGCAGTTGAATAGTGGACAGTATCATGTGTTCACCACCAGTTTGTGCAGACGGGACCAGAAGCTTCATAAGAGGGCTATGAATGCTGTTGAGTCGGCAGTCCCTCGTTATTTCAGATGGTCTGAGCAGCATATTCTATGGAGTAGGGAGGATCTCCCTCCCCGGGTTGACAATCCGGGTCACCTGGCCTTGGTGGTGGCACCTCAGGTTGGTGGATATAAATTCACTAAAGTACTCATGGACGGAGGCAGCAGTATCAACATCCTCTATTATGAGACTTTCCGTCGCATGGGGTTGACTGACAAAAGTCTTAAGACATCCAACACTGTTTTTCATGGAGTGGTGCCTGGTAAGTCGGCATACCCAGTGGGTAAGATTGAGCTGGAGGTAGCTTTCGGAGATGAGCATGATTCCAGGGCCGAGAAGCTAACTTTTGAGGTAGTCAAAATCAAGAGCCCGTATCACACCCTGTTTGGACGACCGGCTTATGCCAAGTTCATGGAACGACCGTGTTATGTTTATTTGCAGCTCAAAATGCCGGGTTATAAGGGCACTATCATAGTATATGGGAGTCGGAAGATAGCCTTGGAATGTGAGGAAGGTGATGTTGCTTATGTCGAATCTGCTTGTGCAATAGAGGAGTTGAAATTCTACAAGGATAATGTTGACCCAGCGGACATGACGTCTTTGAAAAAGCCAACTACATAGCATGAACCATTGCTGAAGTTGAAGTCGGTGGATGACACTAAGCTTGTTGATTTTGTTCCAGGTGACTCGTCTAAGCAGTTTAGTATCAGTGCTAATCTGGATCCCAAACAGGAAAGTGTGCTCATCGAGTTCATCCGTGAGAACCGGGACATCTTTGCATGGAAACCTTCTGACATGCCGGGTGTACCGAGAGAACTCGCTGAGCACACTCTCAACATTGATCCAAAATTTAAGCCGGTCAAGTAGTTTCTATGACGGTTCAATGAGGAAAGGCGCAAGGCCATTGGTGAAGAGGTGGCCCGACTCTTGGTGGCCGGGTTCATTATTGAAGTTTTTCATCTAGAGTGGTTGGCTAACCCGGTGCTCGTGCTTAAAAAGAACGGCACCTGGCGTATGTGTGTGGATTACATGGACTTAAACAAGGCTTGTCCGGCTGATCCTTTTGCTCTCCCTCGCATTGATCAAATCATTGATGCTACGGCGGGTTGTGAGAGTTTGAGCTTTTTGGATGCTTATTCTGGTTATCATCAGATCAAGATGGCAGTTAAGGACTAGGAGAAGACAACTTTTATTACTCCATTTGGAGCCTTCTGCTATGTGTCTATGCCTTTTGGGCTTAAGAGTGCCCAGACGGCTTATCAGCAATGTGTGCAGAACTGTCTTCACAATCAGATTGGGCGCAATGTTCATGCTTATGTGGACGATATAGTGGTGAAGTCTAGAGAGAAGGAGACCTTGATAGATGATCTGAAGGAAACCTTTGATAACCTCCGGGTCTACAAGATGATGCTTAACCCGGCCAAGTGCGTTTTTGGAGTACCGGCGGGCAAGCTTTTGGGTTTTTTGGTTTCTAACAAAGGCATTGAGGCTAACCCGGAGAAAATCAAAGAGATTACGTCTTTGGCTAAGCCGACGTGCATCAATGACATTCAGCGCTTGGCGGGTCGTGTTGCAGCTTTTAGCTGGTTCATAAGCCGGTTAGGCGAGAAGGCTATACCGCTATATCAAATGATGAAGAAGACAGATGCTTTTGTCTGGAGTGATGCTGCTAAATCTGCCTTTGAAGATCTGAAAAGACAGCTCGCTGAGCCGCCGGTTCTTGCTGCTCCCATTGATAAGGAGCTACTGTTGTTATATGTGGCTGCTAACACACGTGCTGTCAGTGTGGCCATTGTTGTAGAGCGCAAAGAGGCTGTCAAGGAATATCCGGTTCAACGGCCGGTTTACTACGTCAGCGAGGTGCTCATTGAGTCCAAACAGACACGTCCGCATTGGCAGAAACTTGTTTATGGGGTGTTCATGGCGAGCCGAAAGCTGAAGCATTACTTCCAGGGTCATCCTATCACTGTGGTTAGCTCTGCTCCTTTAGGAGATATTATTCAAAATAGAGAAGCCACATGACGAGTTGCCAAGTGGGCCATTGAGCTTGGGCCTCATGGTTTAAAGTATGTGCCACATACTGCCATCAAATCTCAAGCACTAGTGGACTTCATCAATGATTGGACAGAGATGCAGATGCCTGAAGAGAAGCCGGACAACACATATTGGACTATTCATTTTGATTGGTCCAGGCAATTAGAGGGCTCGGGGGCTGGAGTTGTTTTAGCTTCCCCTCGAGGTGATAAATTTTGTTATGTACTACGGTTGATGTTCCCCTATACTAACAATGCAGCTGAGTATGAGGCTTTGCTCCATGGTCTTCGGATGGCTAAAGAGATGAGTATGAGCCGGGTAAGGTGTTTTGGCGACTCGGATTTGGTGGCTCAACAAGTATCAGGCAAGTGGGATTCCAAGGATCCTCTCATGGCGTCTTATCACCGCGAAGTTGATGCCATTGCTGGACACTTCAAGGGTCACCAAGTGGAACACATTGATCGCAGAAAGAATGAAGCGGCTGATGATTTAAGCCGGCTGGGGTCTCAGCGTAAGCCGGTGCCACCTAACACTTTCTTAGATGTTCTGCATAGCCCTTCTGTCAAGTTGCCTACAGAGGAAGACTTGGTTATTCTAGACCCAGAAGCACAATTGGTGGCAGTTCTTCACGTCATCCCGGATTGGACAGTGCCATATTTGTCTTAGATGACCCGGGGTGAGTTGCCTGAGGATGAGACCTTGGCTAGACAGATAACCCAGCGGTCTAAATCAATGACAATTGCCAATGGTGAGTTGCATCATCGCAGTGTCACTGGGGCGTTTCAACGCTGTGTCTCTCCTGAGGAAGGTCAAGAAATTCTTCGTGAGATCCATGAAGGAGATTGTGGCCATCATGTCGGGTCAAAGTCTCTTGTGGCCAAAGCTTTCCATCATGGTTTTTACTGGCTGACGGCTCACGCTGATGCGGAGGATTTGGTCAGTAGGTGTGATGGTTGTCAGAAATTCGCATGACGGGCGCACATGCCGGCTCAAGAATTGCGGATGATTCCAATTACTTGGCCGTTTGCAGTCTGGGGGCTCAATATGGTTGGACCTTTCAAAAGATCCAAAGATAAAAAGACACACCTTTTGGTGGCAGTTGACAAATTCATGAAGTGGGTGGGGGCAGAGCCGGTTAGTAAGTGTGATGCAGCCACAACGGTTCAATTCATGAAAAAGGTGATCTTTCATTTTGGCTTGCCACATAGCATTATAACTGACAATGGTACTAATCTGTCCAAGGGTGCTATGGAGGAATTTTGTCAACGTGAGCATATATGGCTTGATGTTTCATTAGTAGCTCACCCCCGATCCAATGGTTAAGCTGAGAGAGCAAATCAGGAAATCTTGAAAGGTCTCAAGCCCTGGATTATGGTTCCTTTATAATGGACGCCGGGTTGTTGGGTGGAGGAGTTACCCTTTGTGATATGGAGCATCAATACTACCCCTAACAGGTCTACGGGTTATACGCCTTTCTTCATGGTTTACGGAGCAGAGATAGTCCTGCCTAGTGACATCCGTCATGACTCACCCCGCCTGGCGGCTTACATTGAAGTTGATAACGAACAAGCCCGTTAGGATGCACTTGACCTATTAGATGAAGAGCGTGAATTAGCAGCAGCCCGCTCGGCGATTTACCAACAGGACCTGCGCCATTATCACAGCCGATGGGTTAAGTTCAGAACCTTTGAGGAAGGTGATTTGGTGCTCCGGCTCATCCAGGACCAAACTGATGCACACAAATTATCCCCACCTTGGGAAGGACCCTTTGTGGTCAGTAGGAACTTGAACAATGGGTCATACTACCTCATCGATGTTAAAGAGCACAAAGACTCACGTAAGTCGGAGGAAGAGACCCGCCGATCGTGGAATATCGCTCATCTTCGGCCTTACTATACTTAAGCCACCGGCTCTCATAGTGTACATACTTTGACGTTGTATATATTATGATAAGTAATAAAGCAGGACCTCTGTCCTTTTTCATTCTCAATAATCACATGCCTTTATCATTATACTTTCAAAATGACCAATTAGGGGCTTGTTGGCGTTCTGGGAACAGGGGTCCCCAGACTTGCCTGCATGCAGCCCACGGCGTGGCTAAGCCATCAGGCCGTACGTCCCATCTTCATCAACAAGGCATCCAAGACCCTCACGAGGGTCCAAGCCTCGCGAGGCGGACGACGCAAGACCTCCTCCGGAGTAGCCTAGCCAGGCAGGCGCATGAGGAGCGGAGATATCAAGGCGGGGCAACTCACGAGGCCCTCGTGACATGAGCCATGACGCACGACACCAGGCGGGCGCCAGCGCACGCAGCGTCCTTGTTTCCTCTTTGGTGCTAAGGAGGCCAGCGCAGACGAAGAGTACCGAGGCATCAGGCAAATGTTTCTATATTGGTGCAACGAGACCAAGACCAGGAGGACGGCAAGATGGAGGTCATCGTGGAGCCCAAGACGGCGTCACCACCAAAGCCTTTCGCAGGCGTAGACCACTTTTGTCAGGATAGCTTGTACAAGCTATCCCCCTTCAAATTTTCCCGTCGTTGTTGGCTCCCTTCCCGCTCGATATTTGGGAAGAGGACTAGGGCCTATATAAGTAGAGCTAGCCACCATAGTAGGGGGGAAAAGGAGAGCTGGCCGCATCTCATCCCATCTCATCTCACCGTAGCTTGATCCAACCCGATCGAGAGCCTACCCACAAGAATACCTCAACCTCAGGAGGTTGTTCTTCCCTTGTACTGTTCATCATCAGCCCTAGAGGCAATCCACGACCACCACACTGGAGTAGGGTATTACACCACAATGGTGGCCCGAACTAGTATAAACCTAGTGTCTTTCTGTGTTGCGAGTTCGTCGAGTTCATCCGCGAGATCTTAGCGAGCTAGGGCATAGATTGGTGGGAAGGAAAGACTTCACGCGCACCCCTGTTCGAACCTTAAGGGTTTGCCGGAACCCCACATCCGACATTTGGCGCACCAGGTAGGGGTGCACCGTAGCTCCCCTTCCATCAGTTCGTCGCTCTGTCGCTCCGTCGTCTCCATGGCGGACGCTCGCCGTGCTCGAGCTGAGCGTCGAGCTGTCCTCACCACCCGTGTTGCTCAGACGGCTCCCATCGGCAGGCCACATCGCCGTTCTCCATCTCCCGCCGCCAACGCTGCCACCGGCCCGGCGGGGAACGAGCAGCAGGCATCCTTGCTGCGTCCTTCAGTGCGGCAGGACGGACGCACCACCACTCCATCGCTTACCCCTGCCGGTTCTTCGTCTCACGCGCACCGCGCTCCCATGGAGGCACGTGTCGCTCTCCTCGCGGTGAACGAGCTCCTGTGCTACCACCCCGTCGACGACCTTTATGAGGAGTGGCTCGACCGCGTCGCCGAGCTCGTCCGTGTCGCAGGGGGCTCTCCGGCGCCATCCCACTCTCTGCCTCCCCCTTAACTAGCCGCGGGCGACGGGGCTCAAGGCGTGTCTCCACCTCCTCGGCCCCAAGACGGTGCCTTGGCACCAAGGCGCGCGGCTTCACGGCATGATCCGCCGCGCCCGGTGCCCGCGCGCGAAGAGAGAAGCTGCCAAGAAATTCCGCGGCCGCGAGAAGTTGCACCTGCGCTCCCCGCGCCACCTCGTCAAGACCGCGCACCGCCCGTAGTGGTGCAGCGCAGACCTCGTCAAGACCAAGCTCCACCTCCGAAGCGGGCCCCGACAACCACGGCTGGCTGCCGCGCCTTCACCCCCGAGCTGCGTAGCGTTGCCTGGCCGGGCAAGTTCAAGCCGGATCTTCCTCCTCGCTACGACGGTACTGCCGACCCCGCAGAGTTGCTGCAGCTCTATGAGTTGAGCATTGAAGTGGACAACAGCGACGAAAAGGTCATGGAGAACTGGTTTCCCATGGCTCTCAAGGATGGAGCTCGCTCCTGGCTCCTGAACCTGCAGGACGGCTCGATCTCCTCCTGGGACGAGATGCGCGACCGCTTCGTCGCCAACTTCCAGGGCACTCGCAACCGCCCACCAGTCGCGGGTGATCTACACCGCATCAGGCAGCAACTAGGAGAGACCCTCCAGAAGTACATCCAGCGCTTCAACAACACCCGCCTTAAGATCCCCAAGGTCACGAATGAGGCCATCATCTCCGCGTTCTCCGACGGCGTCCGTGATGTCAAGATGAAGGAAGAGCTCGCCATCCACGAGGAGCTTTGCACATCTCAGGAGCTGTTCAATCTGGCGACCAAGTGTGCAAGAGCTGAGGAGGGGCGCCTCTCCCTCCTTGAGCTGCCAGCCGTGGGCGCGGAGGAGAAGAAGGCCAAGGCCAAGGACGTGAAGCGCAAGGAGGCAGCTGTGCTCGCAGCGGAGCCCGACATCAAGCGGGGCAGAGATCAGCCCGAGTCATCCAAGAATGGTCGACCGTTCTGCGCCTTCCACAACCTGAACACCCACAGCACCAGCGACTGTCAAGAGATTAGAGCCATACAGGAAGGACGCTACGGTCGATGCCGCGAGCGCAATGATCGGGGCTACGGCCGCGGAGGAGGACGTGGAGGCGGACGCTGGGATGACCGTGGCCCGCGCCAGGAGTGGCGCGACCGGCCTCGTGAGGACCGCTGGCAGGACCAACCTCGCGAGGGCGCCTGGAGGGACCCGCCGCGTGAAGATCGCCCCCAGGGCAACGCCGGTCTTCCCCCACTGCCGCCACCAAGAAGGAACAATGACCACCACCAGGACGAGGGGGTGGGGGCTTCCAGGAGCCGCGTGCGATCGCCTGCATCTTGGGCAGCACCCAGGCCCCAGCCTCTCAGTGCACCTTCAAATAGTTCGCTCGCGAGGTGAATGCGGTGCTCCCCAAACTCGAGGCCACGCGCCCGCTCAGGTGGTCCCAATGCGCCATCACTTTCAACTCGGCAGATCAGCTCAAGTGCGCAGCCACTGCCGGCGCCCTCCCTATGCTGTGTTCCCTAGTCATCAGCAATGTGCAGGTCACCAAGACCCTCATCGGTGGCGGCGCAGGGCTCAACGTCCTGTCCGTCGACACGTTCGACAACCTCCAAGTGCCTTATGAACAGCTCCAACCCACCAAGCCTTTCTCAGGAGTGACCGACGGCTCCACCACACTGATAGGGCAGGTCCGCCTGCCCGTCACCTTCGGGGAGCGCAGGAACTACCGCACCGAGCTCATCGACTTCGATGTCACGCACATCCGCCTGCCGTACAATGCCATCCTCGGGTATCCAACCCTGGCCAAGTTCATGGCAGTCACTCATCACGGCTACAACATTCTCAAGATGCTAGGAAGCGGAGGTATCATCACCGTCCCATGTGAAGAGAGGGATGCGGTGTGCTCCCTCGAGCGCGCCTTTCAAGTCGCAGCAATCGACGACCCCGACAGCAGAAATGAAGGCCCTCTAGAGGCCATCCCCAAGAAGAAGCAGCCGCGCTGTGCAGGACCTCATGAGGATGGTGTCGCGGTAGGAGCCTCATCAGGACCAGCACCCGCTCCAGGGGCGCCTCCCTCCATCGCATAGGAAGGCGTGCCCGGCGCCCTCCTCAAGCAGGGCTCGGGGACTCTCTTCTTGAGGGCCACAGACCTTGCCAACCTCACGAGGGAGGCGTTTGGGCACTACTTGGAGGCGTGCTTCGCGACACGTGACCCTCAGGAGAACACAGGGCACGGAGTGCCCACCACTCAGGAGTTCATCACCAGGACCACCCAGGAACTGCAAGAAGCAAGAGCCATGCACGGCGACAGCCGCCTACGAGGCACAGCTCCACATCCTAGCGAGGATGCCGGGCTGCGTGTCTGCATCGATGTCCCAGGGCTCAACAGGGCCGCATCTCAGGAGCATTTCTGGCCTTCACGTGTGTGCCGCTGCGAGGGCCCTCCGCACAGCTACGTTCGTATGCCTTTTGGCTTGCCGAGCGTGGCGTCGGCCTGTCAGCGCAACATGCGACGTGTCCTGGTGGCTTAGGAAGCTAGGTACCACGCCGTTCTGGAGGAGATGGAGACGGTCTTCAGGGAACCTCCCGAGGCCCCAGAGCCTCCCGAGGCTCAGGGTTCTGGCGGCTCATGAGGAGTCATTTCTTCAACGCACGCCTTCAGCTGCACCAACTCTACTTCGTCTACATAACTAGGTGACATCTTCCAAGCTCGTTTAGCTGGGAGCGCCCCTCGGGCTGCATTATTCCCAGGCTGCGTGGGTCCATCCCTGCGGCATGTATCCCTTTTGCTTATGTCTTCAACTTACCTTGTTGGGGGCGCCCCTCGGGCTGCATCGTCCCCAAGCCTCTAGAGCCGGACCCGGTGGCATGTATCTTCCTGCATTTATCCAAGTTCATCTGCTCTCCATGCTTAAGCTGCCAACTGCTATCACGTGCTCGATCATCGCATCTCCCGGGCCTCCACACAGGCATGGCGCTGGTGCATGGGTCCGTCCCTGCCACGTCGACAAATCTGAGCGATCGAGCTCTGGCTCGCGGCACGCCCCTCGCGCGTCACCTCACCAGGCCCTCAGTGCCTTCACCTCATCCAGAGCAACCAACAGCAGGCTAACAGCTGTAACGACAAACCATGTTTCTTCCTATGCTTGTTTGCAAGGATCCCGTGTGAAGAACAGCAGGCGGCACCACGAGTCTCCTTTTCTCCCGTGCAATTCGCTTGCACATTAAAAGGGGGGCTCCTAAGCATCGCGACTCAGGAGCTCTTACTAGCTCTCCAGCCCTCACCCCTGGCCTTGACCACGGCATCACGACCTGGCATACCAGCGGCGGCTGAGCTCGCTCGAGGGCCGGACCTGAGGATGTAGAGCACTAAGGAGAACACGAGGGGAGAGAAACTCGTATGGGCCGGCCTAGCTATGCTGCACGAGTAGGCGCGCAGCCCTAGCGCAACGTCAGGAGTCGCCACGAGATCAACAAGATAAGCCCCGCACTCGGATCGGCTAAATGTTTGGGCCTAACGGTCACTCGCGCCTTGCCGCAACCCCATTACGGCCATGTCAATTCCCTTTCTCGCCTTACCATGGCTGCTTGAGCTCTAAGGGGGACCTCCTGAGCATCGCGCCTCAGGGGCTCTTACTGGACCTCGGTCCGCACACCTCCTGGCCTTGACCACGGCACGCGACCTGACATACCAGCGATGGCTGTAGCCTGCCTGGGGATCGGGACCTGTTAGCGTAGAGCAACAAGCTATCACGAGGAAAGAAAGGGGGGGACCGAGCCTTAACGGGACATGCGTTCACCAAATTCTCATAACAGGGAAGATAAGCACAAAATACATTACAGACCCTTACATGCCCCCACGGGGTAATTCATAATTCTTCGCAGGAAACAAAAGCTGATGCTAAGGGGAATCCTATCTACATCCTTTCGTGGTGGACACCATCATCAACAGTGGGCCATGGGAGGCCGGCGCCAACCCCATCCAGATCAGCGGCGGCGATGGCCGGACGTCGCAGCTCTGCTCCGAGCGCGGCGAGAGCTTGGGGGCACGTAGCTGTCATCGCTCTTCTCCGGAGTCTCATAGAGCTCAGGAGAGCTGCTGGACTCCCAAGGGCTGCTGCTGCTGGAGTGGCCGCGAGCGGGAGGCGCGTCAGCCTCACACTCCTCTCCGGAGCAGCACTCTAGGCGGCGGCCTTCAGCATCGAAGACCTTGAAGAAGAGCGTGGAGACGCCATCATATGATACGTCTCTAACGTATCTATAATTTTTGATTGCTCCATGCTATATTATCTACTGTTTTGGACTATATTGGGCTTTATTTTCGACTTTTATATTATTTTTGGGACTAACCTATTAATCGGAGGCCCAGCCCAGAATTGCTGTTTTTTTGCCTATTTTAGTGTTTCGAAGAAACGGAATATCAAACGGAGTCCAAACGGAATGAAACCTTCGGGAACGTGATTTTCTCACCGAACGTGATCCAGTAGACTTGGACCCTAAGCCAAGGCATCAGAGAGGCGGTCACGAGGGTGGGGGGCGCCCCGCCCCCTAGGGCGCGCCCCCTGCCTCGTGGGCCCCTCGGAGCTCCACGGACGTACTCCTTCTCCTATATATACCTACGTACCCCCAAATGATCAAAACAGGAGCCAAAAATCTAATTCCACCGCTGCAACTTTCTGTATCCACGAGATCCCATCTTGGGGCCTGTTCCGGAGCTCCGCCGGAGAGGGCCGTCATCACGGAGGGCTTCTACATCATCATAGCCTCTCCGATGAAGTGTGAGTAGTTTACCTCAGACCTTCGGGTCCATAGTTAGTAGCTAGATGGCTTCTTCTCTCTTTTTGGATCTCAATACAAAGTTCTCCCCCTCTCTCATGGAGATCTATTCGATGTAATCTTCTTTTTGCGGTGTGTTTGTTGAGATCGATGAATTGTGGGTTTATGATCAAGTCTATCTATGAATAATATTTGAATCTTCTCTGAATTCTTTTATGTATGATTGGTTATCTTTGCAAGTCTCTTCGAATTATCCGTTTGGTTTGGCCAACTAGATTGGTAGTTCTTGCCATGGGAGAAGTGGTTAGCTTTGGGTTTGATCTTGCGGTGTCCTTTCCCAGTGACAGAAGGGGCAGCAAGGCACGTATTGCATCGTTGCCATCGAGGATAACAAGATGGGGTTTATTTCATATTGCATGGATTTATCTCTCTACATCATGTCATCTTGCTTAAAGTGTTACTCTGTTTTTAACTTAATACTCTAGATGCATGCTGGATAGCGGTCGATGAGTGGAGTAATAGTAGTAGATGCAGAATCGTTTCGGTCTACTTGTCACGGACGTGATGCCTATATACATGATCATGCCTAGATATTCTCATAACTATGCTTGCTCAACAGTAATTTGTTCACCCACTGTAGAATACTTATGCTCTTGAGAGTAGCCACTAGTGAAACCTATGACCCCCGGGTCTATTCTCATCATATCAACTCCATCACTTTAATCTTGTTTTGCTTTTTACTTTGCCTTTTACTTTTCACTTTGCATCTCTATACCAAAAATACCAAAAATATTATATCTATCAGATCTCACTCTCGTAAGTGACCGTGAAGGGATTGACAACCCCTAATCGTGTTTGTTGCGAGTAGCTATCATTTTGTGTAGGTACGAGGGACTTGAGCGTGGCCTCCTACTGGATTGATACCTTGGTTCTCAAAAATTGAGGGAAATACTTACGCTACTCTGCTGCATCATCCCTTCCTCTTCGGGGAAATCCAACGCAAGCTCAAGAGGTAGCAAGAAGGATTTCTGGTGCCGTTGCCGGGGAGTCTACGCGAAAAGTCAACATACCAAGTACCCATCACAATCCCTATCTCTCGCATTACATTATTTTCCATTTGCCTCTCGTTTTCCTCTCCCCCACTTCACCCTTGCCGTTTTATTTGCCCTCTCTCTCTCTATCCTCCCTCTATATTTGCCTCTTTTGCCCGTTTGCTTTTGTTTGCTCGTGTGCTAGTTTGCTTGCTTATCGTTATGTCTGAAATCGGGGAAGTTATCACCAATATGGGCGATAACAATATCATGGAAAATTCTGATGCTCCTGCTGAAGAACCCCCTACCTACCATACAAAAAGATTTCGAATCGGTAGTGGTGATATTATTGGAAAAGGAGTTATTCAAGATTTCTTTACTTGTGCCGGTGCTTTGCCCTCTATGGGCGGTTCTATTCTCAATAGAACTAGTAGTCTTGCGGACACTATTGCCATGCTTATCATTGAACTTGAAAGGCAATTTATGCATATGCACCCATCTATACAAAGAGTTTTCCTAGAATTTTCTAATATCGAGCATTCCTCTGTTAAGCGTGCCACTACTATCTTTTTGGCTCATGAATTCAGATTTATAATAAAAGAAGCCAAAGAAATCTTTGTGCACTATAGGGTGGATGCTGGTTGTCCTCCCATAGAATCTATCCTCTTCGATCAAGAAGAAATTATGCGCTTTCAATCTCTTGACTATGTTGCTTTTAATGAAAACCTTAGAAAAAAGGTGCCAATCAATATTTTAATTGATAGAATCTCTGAACTTAATGATGATTTGGCTATTCGAAATAAGCTAGGATGCTCTCTTGAGTTTAGGCTCACAAGGTTCTGTCAAAAGAATGCTTATAATGATGAATTGGTTGTACAATACGAAGGGCCGAAAGAGGAACCTATACCTCCTAACATTGATCTTGGGGACTTCTGTCCTATTAAATTTAGCCCTTTTGATTACTTTTGCTTGCCTCAAAGAAAACTTGCTGCCAAACGTATAGAATATGAAATGAGTTTCACCGATCTATCTTATTACTATGGCAATACCTAGATCTATCCTCGCTTTTATGCCTAGCTAGGGGCGTTAAACGATAGCGCTTGTTGGGAGGCAAACCAATTTTATTTTTATTCCTTGCTTCTGTTTTGTAATAAATAAATTATTTAGCCTCTGTTTTGGTTGTGTTTTTTGTATTTAATTAGTATTTGTGCCAAGTAGAACCGTTGGGAAGACTTGGGGAAAGTCTTGTTGAACTTGCTGTAAAAAACAGAAACTTTAGCGCTCACGAGAACTGCTGTCATTTTTATTTGAAGAGTGCTATTTAGTTAATTATTTTTTCAGATGATTAATATATAAATTCCTCATGTCCAGAAATTTATTTTAGAATTTTTGGGGCTCCAGATCTTGGGCTAGCTACAGATTATTACAGACTGTTCTGTTTTTGACAGATTCTATTTTTTGTGTGTTGTTTGCTTATTTTGATGAATCTATGATTAGTAAAATAGTTTATAATCCATAGATAAGTTGGAATACAGTAGGTTTAACACCAATAAAAATAAATAATTAGTTAATTACAGTACCTTGAAGTGGTCTTTTGTTTTCTTTCGCTAACGGAGCTCACGAGTTTTCTACTTTAAGTTTTGTGTTGTGAAGTTTTCAAGTTTTGGGTGAATTCTTTTGATGGATTATGGAACAAGGAGTGGCAAGAGCCTAAGCTTGGGGATGCCCATGGCACTCCCAAGATAATCCAAGGACACCAGAAAGTCAAAGCTTGGGGATGCCCCGGAAGGCACCCCCTCTTTCGTCCACTTCCATCGGTAATTTACTTGGAGCTATATTTTTATTCACCAACATGATATGTGTTTTGCTTGGAGCGTCTTGTATTATTTGTGTATTTGTGTTTTAGTATGCCACAATCATCCTTGCTGTACACACCTTTTGAGAGAGCCATACATGAATTAAAATTTGATAGAATACTCTATGTGCTTCACTTATATCTTTTGAGCATTATAGTTTTGCTCTATGTGCCTCACTTATATATTTTTGAGTTAAGTAGTTTTGCTCTATGTTCTTCACTTATATCTTTTGAGCATTATAGTTTTGCTCTATGTGCCTCACTTATATCTTTTTGAGCTAAGTAGTTTTGCTCTATGTGCTTCACTTATATCTTTTGAGCTATGTAGTTTTGCTCTATGTGCTTCACTTATATCGTTTGAGCGTTATAATTTTGCTCTATGTGCTTCACTTAGATCTTTTAGAACACGGTGGTGGATTTGTTTTAAAGAAACTATTGATCTCTCATGCTTCACTTAAATTATTTTGAGAGTCTCTTAATAGCATCGTAATTTGCTTAATAATAATATGCTTGGTATTCAAGATTTGTGAAACTTTCTTTTGAGTGTGTTGAATACTAAGAAAAGATTGAAGCATGATAATTGTTTTGAGATATGGAGGTGATAATATTAAAGTCATGCTAGTTGAGTAGTTGTGAATTTAAAGAATACTTGTGTTAAAGTTTGTGATTCCCGTAGCATGCACGTATGGTGAACCGTTATGTGATGAAGTCGGAGCATGATTTATTTATCGATTGCTTTCCTTATGAGTGGCGGTCGGAGACGAGCGATGGTCTTTTCCTACCAATCTATCCCCCTAGGAGCATGCGCGTAATACTTTGCTTTGATAACTTCTAAATTTTTGCAATAAGTATATGAGTTCTTTATGACTAATGTTGAGTCCATGGATTACACGCACTCTCACCCTTCCACCTTTGCTAGCCTCTCTAATACCGTGCACTTTTCGCTGGTATCATACACCTACCATATACCTTCCTCAAAACAGCCACCACACCTACCTATTATGGCATTTCCATAGCCATTCCGAGATATATTGCCATGCAACTTTCGACCGTTCCATTTATTATGACACACTCCATCATTGTCATATTGCATATCCCAGTACACCGCCGGAGGCATTCATATAGAGTCATATTTTGTTTTAAGTATTGAGTTGTAATTGTTGTAAGAAAAGTAAAAAGTGTGATGATCATCATTATTAGAGCATTGTCCCAGTGAGGAAAGGATGATGGAGACTATGATTCTCCCACAAGTCGGGATGAGACTCCGGACGAAAAATAAATAAAAGAGGCCAAAGAAGCCCCAAAAAAAGAGAAAGAAAAGAGGCCATAAAAAGAGAAAAGGCCCAAATAAAAAATGAGAGAAAAAGAGAGAAGGGACAATGTTACTATCCTTTTACCACACTTGTGCTTCAAAGTAGCACCATTATCTTCATAGTAGAGAGTCTCTCATGTTATCAATTTCATATACTAGTGGGAATTTTACATTATAGAACTTGGCTTGTATATTCCAATGATGGGCTTCCTCAAAATGCCCTAGGTCTTCGTGAGCAAGCAAGTTTCATGCACACCCACTTAGTTTCTTTTGATGAGCTTTCATATACTTATAGCTCTAGTGCATCCATTGCATGGCAATCCCTACTCACTCACATTGATATCTATTGATGGGCATCTTTATAGCCGTTGATACGCCTAGTTGATGTGAGACTATCTTTTCCTTTTTGTCTTCTCCACAACCACCATTCTATTCCACCTATAGTGCTATATCCATGGCTTACGCTCATGTATTGCGTGAAGATTGAAAAAGTTTTGAAAAAGTTAGAGTATGAAACAATTGCTTGGCTTGTCATCGGGGTTGTGCATGATTTAAATACTTTGTGTGGTGAAGATAGAGCATAGCCAGACTATATGATTTTGTAGGGATAACTTTCTTTGGCCATGTTATTTTGAGAAGACATAATTGCTTTGTTAGTATGCTTGAAGTATTATTATTTTTATGTCAATATAAATTTTTGTCTTGAATCTTTCGAATCTGAATATTCATATCACAATTAAGAAGATTTGCATTGAAATTATGCCAAGTAGCACTCCGCATAAAAAATTCTCTTTTTATCATTTACCTACTCGAGGACGAGCAGGAATTAAGCTTGGGGATGCCTGATACGTCTCCAACGTATATATAATTTTTGATTGCTCGATGCTATATTATCTACTGTTTTGGACTATATTGGGCTTTATTTTCCACTTTTATATTATTTTTGGGACTAACCTATTAACCGGAGGCCCAGCCCAAAATTGTTGTTTTTTTGCCTATTTTAGTGTTTCGAAGAAACGGAATATCAAACGGAGTCCAAACGGAATGAAACCTTCGGGAACATGATTTTCTCACTGAACGTGATCCAGGAGACTTGGACCCTACGCCAAGGCATCAGAGAGGCGGTCACGTGGGTGGGGGGCACGCCCCCTAGGGCGCCCCCCTGCCTCATGGGCCCCTCGGAGCTCCATCGACGTACTCCTTCCTCCTATATATACCTACGTACCCCCAAATGATCAGAACAGGAGCCAAAAACCTAATTCCACTGCCGCAACTTTCTGTATCCATGAGATCCCATCTTGGTGCCTGTTCCGGAGCTCCGCCGGAGAGGGCCATCATCACGGAGGGCTTCTACATCATCATAGCCTCTCCGATGAAGTGTGAGTAGTTTACCTCAGACCTTCGGGTCCATAGTTAGTAGCTATATGGCTTCTTCTCTCTTTTTGGATCTCAATACAAAGTTCTCCCCCTCTCTCGTGGAGATCTATTCGATGTAATCTTCTTTTTGCGGTGTGTTTGTTGAGACCGATGAATTGTGGGTTTATGATCAAGTCTATCTATGAATAATATTTGAATCTTCTCTGAATTCTTCATGTATGATTGGTTATCTTTGCAAGTCTCTTCGAATTATCCATTTGGTTTGGCCAACTATATTGGTAGTTCTTGCCATGGGAGAAGTGCTTAGCTTTGGGTTCGATCTTGCGGTGTCCTTTCCCAGTGACAGAAGGGGCAGCAAGGCACGTATTGCATCATTGCCATCGAGGATAACAAGATGGGGTTTATTTCATATTGCATGAATTTATCTCTCTACATCATGTCATCTTGCTTAAAGTGTTACTCTGTTTTTAACTTAATACTCTAGATGCATGCTGGATAGAAGTCGATGAGTGGAGTAATAGTAGTAGATGCAGAATCATTTCGGTCTACTTGTCACGGACGTGATGCCTATATACATGATCATGCCTAGATATTCTCATAACTATGCTCAATTCTGTCAATTGCTCAACAGTAATTTGTTCACCCACCATAGAATACTTATGCTCTTGAGAGAAGCCACTAGTGAAACCTATGACCCCTGGGTCTATTCTCATCATATCAATCTCCATCACTTTAATCTTTTTTTGCTTTTTACTTTGCCTTTTACTTTTCACTTTGCATCTCTATACCAAAAATACCAAAAATATTATATCTATCAGATCTCACTCTCGTAAGTGACTGTTAAGGGATTGACAACCCCTAATCGCGTTGGTTGCGAGTAGCTATCGTTTTGTGCAGGTACGAGGGACTTGAGTGTGGCCTCCTACTGGATTGATACCTTGGTTCTAAAAAACTGAGGGAAATACTTACGCTACTCTGCTAGATCATCCCTTCCTCTCGGGGAAATCCAACGCAAGCTCAAGAGGTAGCATCGTACTCGAAGTGGATCGCGAGGGCGCCCCTCGCACGGCAGACCCGCGCGATCTCGGCCCAGCCGTGAGTCATGAAGATCTTGCCGGTGGGGACCGCTTCGATCTCCGCTCCGGTTGCCGGAGCGCTGCAGTCAGCGTGCTCCAGCTAGAGCTTGAGAGCCCCCCTCGGCGGCATCACATCAGAGAAGAATCGCGAGAAGCGGATCTAGGAGCTTGGAGGCATCGACGCCCACAGCACCAACTCGTGCGAGGAGTCCGCGGCGTGAACCGCAGGGGCGACAACACGCATTGCCGTGGCGCGGCGACCCCGGATGTGGCGTGGGCGGCGCTGCTCGTCACTTCGTCCTCCCGAGCCCTCGACTCAGTCGTACAAGGGCAGCGGGTACCCCGGAGTAGGCCGCTCGCACCAAGGCCTCAACACCACCTGGATCGCCGCTTCATCACGGCGATGGATCGACCTTTTCTTTGGCGTAAGAGGCCCCAGATCATCACGGGGAGCTTTTCCTTTCTCTTCAATAGAAAACTTTCTGATGGGCGCTATTGTTGTCAAAAGTGGAGCAAGGAGGAAGAAGCAAGCAAGCGAGGAAGAGATGGGCGACGGGGGCTCCGCCCCCCCCATTTATAGCAAGAGAAGGCCAACCGGCATCTCCCACGACCGTAGGTAATGATGGTTTTCCTTGCATGTCGTAGGGACTTGTCAAGTCGTGCAGTTGCGGAGGCAGCGTGGGGAAGCGGGGACGCCCACGTCCAATCAATCGCCACGCGTCAACCGAGGCCGTAGGCTTTTGGGGGCCCGCAGTGCTCCGAACTTGGCCCTTGGCTTCACCGCGAAGCCAAGCCCGAGCGCACCTTGGGGCTGAAGGCTACCGTCGGTGTTCTGGGAACGGGGGTCCCCAGACTTGCCTGCCTGCGGCCCACAGCGTGGCTAAGCCATCAGGCCGTACGGACCATCTTCATCAACAAGGCATCCAAGACCCTCGCGAGGGTCCAAGCCTCACGAGGCGGACGACACAAGACTTCCTCTGGAGTAGACTAGCCAGGCAGGCTCATGAGGAGCGGAGATATCAAGGCGGGGCAAACCTCACGAGGCCCTCGTGACATGAGCCATGACGCACGACACCAGGTGGGCGCCAGCGGCAGCGTCCTTGTTTCCACTTTGGTGCTAAGGAGGCCAGCGCAGGCGAAGATGATCGAGGCATCATGCAAAGGTTGCTATATTGGTGCAATGAGATCAAGACCAGGAGGACGACAAGATGGAGGTCATTGTGGAGCCCAAGACGGCGTCACCACCAGAGCCTTTCGCAGGCGTAGACCACTTTTGTTAGGATAGCTTGTACAAGCTGCCCCCCTTCAAATTTGCCCGCTGTTGTTGGCTCCCTTCCCTCTCGATATTTGGGAAGAGGACCAGGGCCTATATAAGTAGAGCTTGCCACCATAGTAGGGGGGAAAAGGAGAGCTGACCGCATCTCATCCCATCTCATCTCACCTTAGCTTGATCCAACCCGATCGAGAGCCTACCCACAAGAACACCTCAACCTCAGGAGGTTGTTGTTCCCTTGTATTGTTCATCATCAGCCCTAGAGGCAATCCACGACCACCACACTGGAGTAGGGTATTACACCACAACGGTGGCCCGAACCAGTATAAACCTCGTGTCTTTCTGTGTTGCAATTTCGTCGAGTTCATCCACAAGATCTTAGCGAGCTAGGGCGTAGATTGGTGGGAAGGAAAGACTTCGCGTGCACCCCGGTGTTCGAACTTTAAGGGTTTGCCGGAACCCCACATCTGATAGGGGTGATTATGTTCAAATCTAGCTTAACCCTTTGGTCCGGCTCATGATTGTATTCGAATCTAGCCGTTAAACCTTATGATCACTAGGGGCTTCCTGTTCAAACATAGGTCATATTCAAACCAAAGAGAACATAGTTGTCGGTACCCTCTTGATCGGCTCAATGCCAAACTCACTAGGGGGCTTCTTGATCGTATTCAAATCATAGCTTAACCCCTTTTGGGTTTGACTTGGATCGTATTTGAATCAGGGTCGTTAAAAACCTCTCAAGGTCATTTGGAGGCTTCCTGTTCAAACATAGTAGTATTCGAACCAAAGAGAACATAGCTGTGGGTACCCTCTTGATCGGCGCAACGCCAAAGCCATTGGGGGCTACATGATCGTATTCGAATCCTAGCTTAACCCCTTTGGTCCAGTTTACTGATTGTATTCGAATCAGAAGCCTCTAAATTTTTCTTGATGTTTGACTTACATTATTTGAAAGGCAATCTTTTGTTTTTTTGGTTTCTTTGTCTAAATCTAAATGTAAGTATGGTTTCAATTTAAACCGGCTTCGTTTTTTGACGATGAATCGCCAGTGTATGACAGTCATCATACATATGGAAGTATTGGCTTCTAAAGATTGGGTTATCACCCTTACTGTTCGGGTCACATAAGCCGACAGTCCAGATTCAAGATCATAGGTATGATATTGTCGTTAAAATTCATAACAGGCTTATCTGTGTTTTCTTCAATCAGAGACTTTCCAGCCTTAATTATCCTTACATCTAGCCTTGATCATATAGTTATGTTAGTTTCCATGGTTGTGTACTGGGTGTTTTGACCCGTCCGGCGATAAACCGCTAGGACAGTTTTCATATTTTACATACAGGAACAGATTCAAACACTACTGACATTGTAAAGGATGTAAGGCATATGTTGACATGATGGATAAAAGTGTTGTACGCAACACAATATGCACGATGGCATAAGCACAACATGAAGTTTTAAGCTAGCCTATTACAAGGCGCTTGGAGCCCAAAAGGATAATACTGTTTTTTCTCATAAGCAGATGATAAACTAAAGCCGGTTCATCAATCCTGGCCGGGTTGTTTGGATGGTTACGGCTCATCCTTTGCCGGTTCATCCTCCTCCACCGTTTGGAAATTAGGCTTGGACCAATCAAAGCTGTGAAGAGCGATGAACTCAGCCTCATCATCAATTAGACCAGACGGGTCAATTTCCGGGGCAAAGGTGTGCTGGAGAACCGGCGGGATTAGATCCATCACTTTATATGAAGGAGTCGCCATCTTTTTATTCTTAGCATCAAAACCCGACTGGTACTTATCAACATTGGTTTCTTCGCCAAGGATGGTAGCATGAGGATGGATTTCCTTCACGCAAGCAGCAAAATCTTCTTGATCAAAAGGAGTCCCATCTTCCTTAAAACTGGGGTACCCCTTGGCTACATCCGCCGGGTCTAGCTCCGGTACCCAGGCTTTGGAGTGGCTTAGAGCAGTTAGGGCTCCAGCTCTCGCACAGGAACGCTTGACTTCTTGAAACCTGGCGGGTAAGATGGATAGCTTCTTCAAGACATCACTCAATAGGTTTGGTCCTTGGTTAGCTGGGGAAATAATGGCAAGAGACCGTTGACCTCCAGTATACAGTTGCTCCACAAGGGTGTAAACCGCCTTGAGCTTTATCAAGCTGTTTTGACTCAGATTGCTGCTCTGTGGACCTATGAAGTATTTCTAAAAGGTTAATCAGACGGCTTACATTCTGATGACAAAGATAGAATTTAAGTAAATAATATGGTGACTCACCGAAGATTGCAGAGACCATCTGAGACATACGGTTCTTTAAACCAGTGAGTTCAGCGGTAACTTCCTTGAGAGCCGCCTCGTCCGTTTCAGCATGCTGTGTCAGTAAGTTTTTTTCGTCGGCCCAATATTTTTTTTCTACATTAAAACGGGTCTTCAGTTTCTCTGCTTTAGATATGCTCAACTGGAGTTTGGATTCAGTCTTCTTTGTCTCAGTTTCTTGAGCCGCCAGCCGGGTTTTCGCATCAGCCAGTTGAGAATCCAAGTCAGTTATGGCGGTCTGCAAACATGCACAGATGTGTCAAAGTTTATTCCAATAGAGATCATAATGATTAAAGTCCCAAGCACTTTGTAAAGCAACACCACTTGGCACTTGGGGGCTAATGTCTACCAAAGCAATTCTTAAATGCAAAAATGACTCTTCTAAAAAGTCCCAAGTGTTTTACAGGTAACAACGCTTGGCACTTGGGGGCTAATGCATGGTATTCAGAAAGTTTTCCCTCTTGAGCCGGATAACAATATTAGTTTTGACTAGTTCAAGAAAATTATGAAGTTAAGTACCGGCTCATTCATGATGAATTAAGCCGACCCTTGGGGACTACAGGTGCGAAATTATGCTAATTAGATAAATCCGGTTAAACATTTTAAACCGGACTTGGGGAAAATCTAGGTCAGAACATCAACCTATATCACAAGTCTACAGATCATTCAAGTTTATCATAATTAGGAGACTTGGGGGCTGGCAGAGCATATAAACTAATGAAAGCCGGAGAGCATACCTCATATTTTAGTTGCAGCTGTTTAACCATCTCAATTTCAGAGTCACGGTTGGAATGCACGTGACTAAGGTAGCCAGATAGCACGTCACTAATACTTAGGTGAGCATAGTGAGAGATGTCAAACCGCACTTTTTGGTTCTCCAAAGCCTCTTGCTTGGCGGAGTGTCTTGCCAGCACAGTTGGATTGCCCGGCTCAACGAATCTACTACCAGTGATTAAAACATCATTGTCATAAGTCGCCAGCGGGTTAGTTGAGCTTGACAGTTCAACAGTAGATGGATTGAGAACGGTTTTGTCAACATACGGCTCAGGAGGATCTGATTGAACATTGACAGCGGGGTCTTCTGGTGCTTCAGGTTGTCCCGGGGCAGGAGTCGGCAGTGCCGATTCAGCGGCTTTCAGATCTTCAGTTGGCTTAGCCACCCTGGCCTTCTTGGGCTTTGCTTGACCACTAAGAAGAATTTGATGAGTCAGTATAATGATACAAACATAAAGATGCAGAAGAAGGATAACTATCTTTATCCAGGGGCAGTCTTGAAAGCCGGAAGTTGAGTTTGTGAATAATCACCAGAAGAATGAGAGACCTCCTGTAAAAGTGAGATCACAATTAAAAGAGCAAGGAAATAGATTCGTTGATAAAGGCAAAAGTCAAAAATGAAAGGAACCTCATTCTGGCGTTTCCGAGGAGTTTTCGGTAAGCCAGAGGGCAGCTCATTGTCGTCACTGGTCCGGGTCTGACAGCGGCTCTCATGTTGCTGTTTTTTCAAAAGAAAATGAGGATCTAAATAAGTCAAGGGGTGTGAAAACCTTACTTTTCGGGTTACCCGTCAAGGTTTCTGCCTTGGCAAAGATTCTGAATCGGAGGAAATAATTACCTCATCTTCTACTGTCTGGCTGGCCCTCGTGTCATCCTGGTAATAGTCAGTGTCAATAAGGTTGTTAAAAAGTAGGCCAAGAGCGTCAAGGGCTACCTCCGACTCATAGGCGTCATCCAGCTTGAGGAGATCAGAAGCAGTTGGTTTCTTTTTGGATTTTCTGGTTGTCTTCTTGGCGGCTATTGCGGCGGCTCTAGCTTTTTTGGCAGCCTCATGATCATATTTGGCTTTCCAAAAGTCAGATTTGGCCTATAGGTAAATAACAGGTTGAAAATCATACAAGTACTTAACTACTGAAGAAAAAAGGAGTCAAGGGGGATTTACCTCTGGTGCCGGGTTAAGTTTGCAGAAATGATTCAATCCTACTTTGCTGCAGTCTTCATATTTGCTGTTGACAAGAGTGGCTGATATCACAACAATAGCTTCTTCAGTCAGACGAAGGGAGCTATGACGTAATGGATCGTCCGTTCCTCCGGTGTAATTGCACATCAAATCAGATCGGCGTCTTAGAGGGATGATCCGCCATGCGATCCAACATCAGATCAAGTCAACTCCTGTTAAGCCGTTCCCTAGTAAAGCTTGAACCCTTTGATGGTTGGTTGAAATTTCTTGCGCTCAGCGGCAGAGAGTTTGTCAGGGAGCGAATACTTAGCGTCAAGACGCTCAACACGATAACCCGGCATTGGTTTTTCATCAGCCGGTGACGTATCTTGGCAATAGAACCAGGTTTGATTCCAGTCCTTGGGATGGCTTGGCAAGACTACTAGAGGAAAAACATCATCCCGTCTGTGCTGAATTGAAATCCCACCAAATTCTAAACTGGGGCCGTTGGTATACTCATTCTGGCGGTTCAAGTAAAAGTACTCTCGGAAGAGTTCAATAGTAGGTGCTTCTTGAAGATAAACCTCACAAAAAACTTGGAAATTACAGATTTTGATATGGAATTGGGTCCTAGATCTTGTGGATGAAGCTTGAAAAAGTGCAGAATATCTCTGAAGAATTTTGAGTCGGGCGGTGAAAAGCCCCGGTTCATATGGTTAGTAAAGACGATGACTTCACCATCCTTGGGCTGAGGTCTTTTCTTGGCCGGGTCAGGGGCGCGATAGGACATAATGCTCTTCTCTGGTAGATACCCAATGGTGACAAAATCCTTCAGAGTGTCATCAGTGACTATGGAAGGGACCCAGTTGCAAACTGTCATTGTCTTTGGCGGCATGACGAAAGGACAAGCTAAAAAGGAAATAATTTGCCGGTTCAAGTTAATTGGTGGAATTACAGGTTAATGATTGCCATACAAATGCGTAATGGCGGCTTAAATAAGGGCTAATAGTATATGAAGAAAACAAAAAGTCGGCATGGTAAGCCGCCATAATTAAGGAGATTCAAAAATTGCCAGCGAAAAAAATTGGCTAAGTACTAAAGCAAACAAGTTTCATAGACGACAGATATTATTTTGGATCAATGGCCGTTCAGAAAAGGAAAATAAATCTAGACCTAAAAATCAGTACAGATGAATTCGTTAGCTAGCGCAAGAGTTTTCTTCCAAGGAAAGAGGATCTACAGGTATTGAAAGTGGAAGTAAAACAACTACCGCGTTGGTTTTACGCCATTTTAAGATCAATAAGCTCACAACACAGCATGGAAGATGAACTATGACGAACTACGGCATAATATGAAGAACACAGAGGAGCGTGCGAACCCTAGTATGGATCTAAGGTATGGAAAGGCCAAAACTTACAGGTATACATCTACCGCGGAGGGTTGCCGCCATTCTCTGGACCAATTCAGGCTGATGCGGCGGCCGAGCTTGAGGAAGATAAGGTGCTCTGCGACGGCGGCGGAGTTCGAGTGGTAGAGGAGGTTGCGAGAGGAAGAAGATGCTGGAAAGGGGGAGAATGAGGAAGACCGTCCGTGCCTATTTATAAGGAGACATGCAAACACGTAGGCACGAAAAACGAGGAGGGCAAATGAAAGTTATCCAGCTAGATGGACGCCTCGATTTTCGGAAGACATTAAGATAAAGATCCGTTAAGGTGACATTGTGGCGGGTTTCCAAAATTTCCGGAGATGACGTCATGGCGGGTTACAAGGCTTTCACGGCAGTAGTAGATGGATTTTTTCTAAGTGTTGGAGATTGACATGAACGAAGTTCAAATCAACCTGGGGCCTAATGTTGGGGATATGACTACCAGATATGACCCACCCAGGAGGGGCCGGGTCAACCACAATGGCGGTTTACCTAAATGAAGCCCAAGATTATACAAGATGACGGGTCACAGTTAGGCTTATAATAGGCCCAAGCCCAGAGGCGGCTTAAGGCCCGAAAGTATAAACCGCCATGTATGAATAGACTTGTAATATAAGGCATGTAAGATACGTCACCGAGCCGGACACGTTGTATGAGCCGGCCGGGACTCTGTAGGCCGCAGGGCGTCAACCCGTGTATATAAGGGGACGACCCGGTGGCGGCTTAGGACAAGAAACAACAGATTGAGAGCCAGGTTAAGCGTATTCGCTCCTTGGTCATCGAAACCTAGGAATACCATATCAACTGGACTAGGCCTTTAACACCACTGCAAGGGGCCGAACCAGTATAAACCTCTCATGTCCTTTGTCCCGTTTAACCCCTTTAAGCTTCCTAGTTGCGATGGCTCCACGACTAAGTCCTTTCACTAGGACATCTGCCGTGACAATTCCACGACACTTGATATATTTTATAATGGACTAACCGATGCTTCCAGAGACCACCTGGATAGTTGTGCTGGTTGTGTTTTCAGGGAAAGAACTGTTGATCAAGCGAAATTGCTATTGAATAATATGTTGAGTAATGAAAATGATTGGACACTTCCTGAACCAACTCCTAAGCCAACTCCGAAGAAAAGGGTGTTCTATTTCTCAGTCCTGAAGATATGCAAGGGGCAAAGAAATCAATGAAAGAAAAAGGTATTAAACCTGAAGATGTTAAGAATTTACCACCTATTGAAGAAATACATGGTCTTGATAACCCGACACAGGTAGTAGAGGTAAATTCTCTCTATAGATTTGATAAATGTGAAATCCCATCTACTAAGTTTGCTAACTAATGCTTGGATGAGTTTGATGACTTTATGGTTAAACAAGAAGACTTCAATGCTTATGTTGGTAGACAATTGAAACGTAATGCTTATATGATTGAACACTTGAGTGATTATATGTCTAGAGTTAAAGGTGAACTTAAAATTATTAGTAAACATGCTTCTATGGTTACCACTCAAGTAGAACAAGTACTTAAGGCTCAGAATGATTTACTGAATGAATTAAATAATAAGAAAAATGATAATGTTGTTAGAGTTATGACTAGAGGGGGTAAAATGACTCATGAAACTTTGTATCCTGAGGGCCACCCTAAGAGAATTGAGCAAGATTCTCATAGAATTAATGTTTATGTACCTAGTTCTTCTAAGAAGAAGAAAAAGAAAAATTATAGGACTTTGCATGCTTCTAGTGAACCTGTTGTTGACACATCTGAGTATCCCAATGATATTTCTATTTCTGATGCTGAAACACAATCTGGTAATGAACATGGACCTAGTGATAATGTTAATGATGATGTTCATGTTGATGCTCAACCTAGCAATGATAATGATGTAGAGATTGAACCTGTTGTTGATCTTGATAACCCACCATCAAAGAATCAACGTTATGATAAGAGAGACTTTGTTGCTAGGATGCACGGTAAAGAAAGAGAACCATGGGTTCAGGAACCCATGCCTTTTCCTCCTAAACCATCCAAGAAAAAGGATGATGAGGATTTTGAGCGCTTTGCTGAAATGATTAGACTTATCTTTTTGCGTATGCGTTTGACTGATATGCTTAAAATGAACCCTTACGCTAAATACATGAAGGATATTGTTACTAATAAAAGAAAGATACCAGAAGCTGAAATTTCCACCATGCTTGCTAATTACAGTTTTAAAGGTGGAATACCAAAGAAACTTGGAGATCCAGGAGTACCAACTATACCATGCTCCATTAAGAGAAACTATGTTAAAACTGCTTTATGTGATCTTGGAGCCGGTGTTAGTGTTATGCCTCTCTCTTTATATAGAAGACTTGATTTGAATAAGTTGACACCTACTGAAATATCTTTGCAAATGCCCGATAAATCAACTGCTATACCTATCGGTATTTGTGAGGATGTGCCTGTTGTGGTTGCAAACATTACTATTCTAACGGACTTTGTTATTCTTGATATCCCCGAGGACGATAGTATGTAGATTATCCTTGATAGACCCTTTTTGAATACTGCAGGGGCTGTTATTGATTGCAACAAAGGCAATGTCACTTTTCATGTTAATGGTAATGAGAATGCAGTACACTTTCCAAGGAAACAACCTCAAATCCATAGTATCAATTCTATTGGAAAAATTTTAACAATCACTATTGGAGGTTTTGAATATCCTCTTCCTACTGTCCAGAAGAAGTATGATATTATTATTGTTGGGGATGTGCATATCCCCGTTGAGGTAACCTAGTGTTATTCGAAATTTCTCCGGTTTCATGCGATTCAGAATGAGTTTGTTAACAAGACTTGATCAACCTTGTTAGTGGATTCCTTTTGATGAGCATGAGATGGATGAAGTTAGAAGGCACAACCTTCTGTACCCTCTTTTTACTTTCTGTTATTTATATTAAATAAAGTGAAAATAGTATTTTCTGTCTGTTTTCTGAATTATCCTTGCAATAAAAAATACCCCAAAAATAAAAGTTCTCCAAATGCCCTAGAAATGAAATACGATTTTTCCAGAATATTTAAGAATTATTGGCACCGAGAACACATCAGGGGGACCCACCGTGTGCCCATGAGGGGTGGAGGGCGCGCCCTACCCCCTGGACGCGTCCCCTGCCTCATGGACCCCATGTGGGTCCCCTCCACTTATTTTTGCACCCACACACTTTGTATTCCTCCAGAAAAAATCATCCACCAGCTCAAACCCGTGTTCTAGCTCATCTTGCTGCCGTTTTCGATCTCCTTGCTCAAAGCTCCATTCACAAAACTTCTTTGGGGGATTGTTCTTCGGTATGTGACTCCTCCAATGGTCCAATTAGTTTTTGTTCTAGTGCTTTATTTATTGCAATTTTTTGCTGCTTAGGTGACCCTGTTCTTCAGAAGCAAGGCCCAAGGCCCGCAATACGCGAGCCGGACAATGAACTACCAAGGGAGGCTCAAGTGCGGCCTTGTGAATGGCCGTCAGAAGATTTCATGGTCCATGCAGGCATCAAGGAAGAATTTGACACATATGTGCGTAGCGCTGATCTTGAGAGCTTCGTGTCAGATAAGTGCCGACAATACCTCTATTTAACTAATTCATTTGTGAGAAGGTTTAAATTTATATCCTCGCGCAATTCTCACAACGTCCTATTTGATATTTATGATAAATCTTATACCATGGACTTAGAAGATTTCAATACTGCTTGTAAACTCCCACAGTGGGGTAGTGCTAGTGAACTTCGCAAATCCAAATTTAAAGAATTTCTTGCTAGTATCACTGTGGGGGAATCTAGAGAAATAACACAAGATACCATAGGGAGCATTCATTTTACTGCCATACATTATTTTGCTCTCTTCGTGGGTAGAAGCATTAACGTTAAGGATGAGGCATGCCACATGTGTGTTCCTGATCTTAGTGTTCTCAAGAGTGCTGTATTAGGAGATAAACAATACAACTTGGGGGCTATTGTTATACGTAGGTTGCATCTTAATGGTTTAACTGGAGATTTGTTTGGTGGAATTTATGCAACTCGTGTAGCTAACTTTCTTGGTATACCAATACGTGGGGATGATATTGAGTTGCCTCCTGCTTATCTAGATTATAATGCTATGGTTCGTCATCAGTTTGTTGAGAGGAACGATCAGTTCTTCTAGTACCGACTAATCTTTGACTGATGATGCACCATCCACGTTGCTCTCCATGCTCCTGCTTTCTTTGATTTTCAGAAAAAAGGGAGATATGTTATAACCAGGGAGGAGGTGAACGAGTACAAGAGGAGGACGGAGGCAACTCACCTCCAAGCTCCAGCTCATGAGGCAATTGCCGCTGCATCTCAGTACAACCCCAGCTACAACTTTGATCCATGGGCATAGACCAACTTAGGACAAAAGCCTAAGCTTGGGGGAGTACGTATTTCTCACCAACATTACATTCATGTTCACACACTCATGCCAGTTGTCGGTGCTCATACTTTTTCATTGTATCATCCATGCTAGTTCAATTTCTTTTTCTTGCTTTTTCTTGTGTCTTTGAAAAACCTTTAGAAAAAAAATTAGCTGTAGCCTTTAGCTAGTTTACTTTCCATGGCTGTAGTAGTAGTAATTATAAAGAAAACCCAAAAAGATTTCTCGTTCTTCTTTTGCTTGTTGGGAGCTTTCCCGTGTAAATAGTAAGCTCCCGTGTAAATGGTTTTGTTTCTTTTCTTTTTCTTTGGGGGTCGAGAGGAGAGGACCATGATGAAAATGTTGAGTGGCTCTCTTATGCATTTTTGTTGATCTAACAAAGAGCCCAGATTACCTTGTCTTCTCTCTTGAATTGAATGCTTGCAGATGCTAGCTTAGTCCAATGTACATGCACTATTATTATTACCCACACCGTTCGGTTGTGCAAGTGAAAGGCAATAATGACGATATATGATGAACTGATTGAGATGAAAAATCTGGTATGAAATCGACCTCTCTTGTTTTTGTAAATATGATTAGTTCATCGTTCCTGATTCGTCCTATTATGAATGAAACATGTTTGCAATGACTATTAGAGATTATAGTTTCTCAAGCCATGCCTAATTTGCTAGGAGTTTATAATGGTTTACCTTGCATGCCAACATGCTATTAAAATGGTTGTGATGTGGTATGATAGGGTGGTATCCTCCTTTGAATGATTCGAGTGGCTTGACTTGGCACATGTTCACACATGTAGTTGAAACAAATCAACATAGCCTCCACGATATTTACGTTCATGGTGAATTATATCCTACTCATGCTTGCATTCAGTGTTGATTAATTTTAATGCATGTTCATGACTGTTGTCGCTCTCTAGCTGGTCGCTTCCCAGTCTCTTTCTAGCCTTCACTTGTACTAAGCGGGAATACTGCTTGTGCATCCAACTCCATAAACCCCAAAAGTTATTCCACACGAGTTCACCATACCTTCCTATATGCGGTATCTACCTGCCGTTCCAAGTAAATTTGTATGTGCCAAAATCTAAACCTTCAAATGAAATTCTGTTTTGTATGCTCGAATAGCTCATGTATCAACTAGGGATGTCTGTATCTTCCATGCTAGGCGGGTTATTCTCAAGAGGAGTCGACTCCACTCCTCACTCATGAGAAAATGGATGGTCACTGGGATGCCCAATTCCTTGCTCAAACCAAATCAAAATAATTGCAAACAAAACTCCCCTAGGATTGTTGTTAGTTGGAGGCACCCGTTTTCTCGGGCAAGCCATGGATTGATGCTTGTTGGTGGTGGGGGAGTATAAACTTTACCATTCTGCTTGGGAACCGCCTATAATGTGTGTAGCATGGAAGATATCGAGATCTCTCGGTTGTTATGTTGACAATGAAAGTATACCGCTCAAAATATTATTCATCTCTATTTCAAAATTGAGCTCTGGCACCTCTACAAATCCCTCCTTCCCTCTGCGAAGGGCCTATCTATTAACTTTTATGTTGAGTCATCACCCTCTTATTAAAAAGCACCAGTTGGAGAGCGCCGTTGTCATTTGCATGTATTATTGTTAGTTTACATTGAGTATGACTGTGACTGGATCTCTTTTACCATGAATTACAATTTCTAGTCAGTCCTTGATCTTCAGGGGTGCTCTGCATTTATGTTTTGCGGTCTTAGAAAGGGCTAGCGAGATACCATCTTGTTATATCATATTATGATTGTTTTGAGAAAGTGTTGTCATCCGAGATTTATTATTATTGCTCGCTGGTTGATTACGCCATTGATATGAGTAAACATGAGACCTAAATGTTATTCTGAATATGGTTAGTTCATAATCTTTGCTGAAAACTTGAATGCTGGCTTTACATATTTACAACAACAAGAGCAAATAGAGTTTGTAAATGTTTTTCTTTATCACTTTCAGTTTTTCAACTGAACTGCTTGAGGACAAGCAAATGTTTAAGCTTGGGGGAGTTGATACTTCTCCAACGTATCTACTTTTCCAAACACTTTTGCCCTTGTTTTGGACTCTAACTTGCATGATTTGAATGGAACTAGCCCGGACTGACACTGTTTTCAGCAGAATTGCCATGGTGTTATTTTTGTGCAGAAATAAAAGTTCCTAGAATGACCTGAAAATCAATGAAGACTTTTTTGAAATATATAAAAAATACTGGCGAAGGAATCAAGGCCAGGGGCCCACACCCTGTCCACAAGGGTGGAGGGCGCGCCTACTCCCTGGGTGCGCCCCTGCCTCGCGGGCCCCCTGACGCTCTACCGACCTCAACTCCAACTCCATATATTCGTGTTCGGGGAGAAAAAAATAAGAGAGATGGATTCGTCGCATTTTATGATATGGAGCCGCCGCCAAGCCCTAATCTCTCTGGGGAGGGGTTATCTGGAGTCCGTTCGGGGCTCCGTAGAGGGGAATCCGTCGCCATCGTCATCATCAACCTTCCTCCCTCACCAATTTCATGATGCTCACCACCGTGCGTGAGTAATTCCATCGTAGGCTTGCTGGACGGTGATGGGTTGGATGAGATTTATCATGTAATCGAGTTAGTTTTGTCAGGGTTTGATCCCTAGTATCCATTATGTTCTGAGATAGATGTTGCTATGACTTTGCTATGCTAAATGCTTGTCACTAGGGACCGAGTGCCATGATTTCAGATCTGAACCTATTATGTTTTCATGAATATATGTGAGTTCTTGATCCTATCTTGCAAGTCAATAGTCACCTACTATGTGTTCTGATCCGGTAATGCCGAAGTGACAATAATCAGGACCACTCCCGGTGATGACTGTAGTTTGAGGAGTTCATGTATTCACTAAGTGTTAATGCTTTGGTCCGGTACTCTATTAAAAGGAGGCCTTAATATCCCTTAGTTTCCAATAGGACCTTGCTTCCATGGGAGGGTAGGACAAAAGATGCCATGCAAGTTCTTTTCCATAAGCACGTATGACTATATTCGGAATACATGCCTACATTACATTGATGAATTGGAGCTAGTTCTGTGTCACCCTATGTTATAATTGTTGCATGAGGAATCACATCTGCCATAATTATCCATCACTGATCTGTTGCCTACGAGCTTTTCATATATTGATCTTCGCTTATTTACTTTTCCGTTGCTACTGTTACAATCACTATAAAACCAAAACTGTTACCATTACTTTTGCCACCGTTACCACTACTATCATATTACTTTGCTACTAAATACTTTGCTGCAGATATTATGTTTCCAGGTGTGGTTGAATTGACAACTCAGCTGCTAATACTTGAGAATATTCTTTGGCTCCCCTTGTGTCGAATCAATAAATTTGGGTTGAATACTCTACTCTTGAAAACTATTGCGATCCCCTATACTTGTGGGTTATCAATGAGACCGAATACACAAACTCGGTTAGACCGATTCAGTTCAAAATGTGAATGTTAGGCTTTTTGGTGGGGCCGATATGATCAAATCGGTGGGACCAATTTCATCAGGGTTAGGGCATAACGTAATCTCGATAAGACCGATCACATGAACTCGGTGGAACCGATTTCTGTAATAGGCAAACAGAGAGTTGGTCAGGCAAACTCGATGGGACCGGTCGCTCATTTCGGTGAGACTGTAACGTTACAAAAAAGAAACAGAGAGTTTGCATTGCGAACTCGGTGGGACCGATCGTTCATTTCGGTTAGACCGAAACGTTACGAAGGGAAACAGAGAGGTTGCAATCCCATCTCGGTGAGACCGAGATCACTATCGGTGAGACTGAACTGATTAGGGTTTCTGGCTATGGCTATGTCCAATGAACTTGGTGGCGCCGGATAGATCAAATCGGTGGGGCCGAGTTTGACTTTTGGTTTGGGACAAATGTGGATATGATAAAGTGGTTGAGGGATTTTGGAGCATATCACTCAGCATTTTGAGCAAGCAAACCATTAAGCAACACCTCATCCCCTTTTAATAGTATTGGCCTTTCCTATGGACTCAATGTGATCTTGGATCACTAAAATGAAAATGTAGACTCTTGAGCTTTTGCCAATATGTGTCCTTGCATTTTGAGGGGTCCACATTCCTAGTCCATACCATGCCAATCATTGAACTTTCTGAAATGATCATCTTGAAAGAGCATTAGTTCAATGAGCTATATGTTGTTAGGAATTACCAAACCCACCCAGGGATAGTTGCACTTTCACTTGACTTGGCACATGTTCATGCATGTAGTTGAACCAAAACCAACATAGCCTCTATGATATTTATGTTCATTGTGTTCATATCCTACTCATGCTAGTGTCCAATGTTACTTATGCATAATGCATGATCATGATTGTTGTTGCTGAAAGGATCGAGATGGACCTAGAGGGGGTGAATAGGTACAAATACAATTTTTAATTATTACTTAGCAATTTTAGGCAATAATGAGGAATATGAAAGTGAGCCTAACAATTGCAAGTATGATGCTAAGAGCTAAGCAAGGTAAACAAGTAACACAACTATGTGAGTAAGCAAGCACAATATGATATAAGTAAGGACAAGAGACAAGTAACCACAAGTAGGGAGTTAGGGTTAGGAATAACCGCAACTCCGAGAGATGAGGATGTATGATGATGTTCACTTCCTTGGAGGGAAGCTACGACACCGTTAGAGAGGTGGATGTTACCACGAAGGCACACCAACACCAGGAAGGATCACCCTATTCTCCCTTTGAGACAACACCACAAAGGCGTTTATCAACAACTAGTGGTAGACCTTGGGGTGATCTCCAAACCTCAGAAACTTTCCGGGGGTAATCACAATGATCGATTCATCTCGGAATGACTCCTACCGCCTTGGAGTCTCCAACCTCCAAGAGTAACAAGAACGATGGGAAATGCTCAAGAACTTGCTCAAATCATGAATTCCTTTGGTGAGAAGAAGGGGAAGGAGTGGATCTATCACTTGATTGGAGAACTTCTCTCAAATGTTCCCAAATCCCTTGGGGATCTAGGATTTGGTGTAGGGGATCAAGAGAGTGAGTGAAATGTGTTCTTGGAGAGCTCAATAGTGAATGGTCAACCTTATCCCGTGGAGGGAGGAGGCTATATATAGTAGTAGCATAAAAACTGACCGTTGAGCCACTTAGTGTATTGAAGTTGTCGGACGTCCGGTGAGTACCGGAAGTCTGGTGGCACGGATTGGACCGGACGTCCGGCCGGGCCGCCGGTCGTCCGGTCGCTGGGAATCCTATCATGCCACAAAAGAAGCACGAGGCACATAGCCACCAGACGTTCGGAAGGTGCCGGTCGTCCGGTGACCGGTCGCCCCGTGAGGATCGGAAATCCATTAATAAGTGTTCTGTTGAGGCTGTACCGGATTTCTGGAGAGAAACAGACATCCGATGACCGATCGTTTGGAGTGGACCGGATTTCCGCTATATTCTTTGTGTGAGGATGCACCGGACATCCGGAGAGAGCTAGATGCCCGGTCGACTGTGAAGGGCCGGACATTCGTAGAATACCGGTCGTCCTGTGAAAACAGAGCACACTAGCTCATGAGCACAAAGAACTTTGTGCACAAGTTAGTGGAAGAGCTAGGGGTGAAACAGAGATGTTATGAGAGGATACTTTGTGGGTTTTGATCAAGTCTTTTACGAAATCCGACGATCCCCTCTTAATAGTGCGGGATCCCTATACTCAAGAACAAACCGAAGGAGAGCCAAAGCTATTGTCTTGTATCTCCGCTCTTGAGTGATATATATTTATTCGTAGTCATGATCCACACATGGCCCTTGAGACATAATCCTGAGATATGCTTGATAAAAATGATTAGTCCCCTATATGCATGTTGTCATCAACATCAAAATAAGACTAAGGGCATGATTGCACTTTCAATCTCCCCCTTATTGGTAGTTGATGACAACATACATGCACTTCTCAATATGTAAAAAAACTTTGAATATCGAAAGGATTTGTTGTGGAGCTCCCCCTAAACAGGTGCATAAATAAAATAAGCATGAAGAGAGCTCCCCCTCAATATGATACCAACACAACCAAATATTATAAAGTAAACAAGATAACATAATACCATAATAGGATCCATAGATAGGTGTATTACACAAACCATAAAGGTTCATCACTCATAGCATAGTACATAAAACGACAATAATCATAACATTGGTTCGATACAAGCTAATCTCAAAGCATTACATAATAGATAAGTGCCTACTCCCCCTTGGCATCAAGTACCCAAAAGGGGTCAGACCATCATAAAGCATCATCATCATGAGCACCACTGCCACCAGCCTCATCAAGGAAATCAGACCACTCAGGACCCGAGGGAAAGCCAAAGTCAGAAGGTGGATCATCAGGAAGACGTTCATCATCACTGACATCGAAAACTCTAGAGTCTCTTAGACGAGCCTTCAGAGCATTATTGTAAGTGACCATCCGAGTGACAACATCGTGATTTTGGGAGCAGTGAAAGGTAAAAACCTTCATCATGGAAGAGTGTGCCTTCCCAAGAAAGTGAGCAATGTGCCTGAATGATGCAGATCCGGAAGGAGTAGTATGAGCAGCAGGAGGAACACTAGCAGTAGTTCGGCGAGCATTAGCAGAAGAGGAAGAGTCCTTGGGGACCCAATCATCCGCCATGTGAGGTGGAATGACCCACCGCTCATGAAAGTGAGTGCGGGCAATGGGAAACAGAGCCACACTCTCGATGAATGCCTGAAGAAAGGGAGCATGAGGAAAGGCCCGCTTGTGCTGAAGACAAGCGAGACGGATCTCATGCCACCGAAAATGAGGGACATTGATCTTCCCTTTGGGAGACGCATAGAGGCGATGCATGAGATCAATGCAGTAGCTATTGCAAGACCCCTTGTCACCCATCTTGGGATAAATGGTGCGAATGACACACTAAAATATAATGTAGAAAGGAGAGCGCCAAATGGAGACTTGGTTCAGACCCTTCTATTTCTCTCATTAGTCATTTCATCTATGGGGTTGAGAAGATCCGCACAAACCTCAATGCCCTTGGGCCTATGGTTGGGGTCATCCCTATGGATTTTGAAACCAGTGTCAGGAAAACCAAGGGCAGCAACAAATTGAGAATAAGAAGCCGTGAGCACGGTGTGAGAGGTCATCCAAGTGACAGTGTTATTTCGACCAAAGAAACATGTGGCATAGAATTGATGAATGGCAGCTTGGTTAAAATCATGCTGAAATGTAAACGGAGCAGCAAGATTAGACGATTCGATGAGCTCAATAGCCCCTGGATATTTCACCGGATGAGCATGAATGTGCTCTAAGTCAACGCACACATGCAAAGATAGACCCTTAGGAATGATGACAGTGGTAAAAATGTCTGCCTGGACGTTAGTGCGAAAGCGATCGTCCTGGGAGTCGCTAGCAACCAAAAATTGGTCAACATCACGATGAAGCTTAAGATAGGAAGCAATGGGAACCTCGTTGAACCTTTTAATGTTGCGGCCAAGAGGAAGTGCAGGTTCAAGAGAGATGCGACGGGCATCACCTTGAGGTTGCACCGGAGGAGGAGGAGGCTTGAAGGTGGGCCGACGAGTTCCCGGCTTAGGTGAAGTGGTGCGAACAACAACATACTCGGCCTACTCCGTATCTTCCAGCTCATCCTCATAGTCGGAGTCCTACGTTGAGGAGTCGCTAGCAGAGCTGCGAGGCTGGGCGGCATGCTTCCGAGGATGATCCCGCTCTTCTGAATCATCGGAACCACCACGACGAGATGTGTGAGAGGACCCACCTAGGACCTGCTTGCGTGCAGAGCGCTTGGTCCTTGGCATCCCGACCTAGAGGAGGAGGGAGATCCAAATCAACAATCCATCTCCATAGATCAAAGGAGAATTCGATTGAGGAGAGGAGGAGAAGAAGGGGTGCTGCCTCGGAGGGATGAATGAGACGGAGGGAGTTCCACGGGGGTGGCGCCGGAGGCGCGATGGCAACCGGGGCGACGGTGACTGGGGTAACCCAGGCTACACAGAGACAATGAGGGGCACAACCGGGCCGCCGACCACAGCAAGGACAAGGTGTGCGGCGACGACGAACGAGAGAAAGGGGATCAATTTAGGTCAAAACTACCCCAACCGCACCCGCCCTATATATACGGGCCAGAAAATGACCGGACGACTGGTGCGTGATGGACGTCCGGTGCCTGGGAGGAAACACCCGATGAGCCAGGTACCGGACGACTGGAAAAACCGGGCATCCAATGCATGGAGATAGAGTTGAAATTAACGGAAGTCCAGTCATACCGGACGTCCGGTATGAGGACAACAGAACGGATTTTACGGACGACCGGAAGCTCTCAGAAATTTTTGAGAAGGACAAGGTAATATTTTTGGTGCCAATGGCAATGGTAGTGAGATGATGATTTCAGTATGAAGTAAGATGAAAAGACACAATGTTAAGTAGAGAATATCCTACGCCAAATAAAACACACCGCTCAGATAATGTTCTAACTGTCGGATTTCGGGTTCCGGCGGACCCTTGAGGTTCGAACACTGGGGTGCGCGCGGAGATTTCGCCTCCTACCTACCTGCGCCCCTCCGCCTCACTAAGATCTGAACTATGGAAAGAATAACATGAGGGACACAAGGTTTATACTGGTTCAGGCCACCGTTGTGGTGTAATACCCTACTCTAGTGTGTGGTGTGGTGGATTGCCTCTTGGGCTGATGATAATGAGTGATACAAGGAAGAACAACCTCGCGAGGGTCTGTTCTTGGCTGGGGCGATGAACTGCTGGGAGGAGTTCAGTCACCTTTCTCTCTCTCTCTCTCTGATCGAACCCCCCTTCCTCTGTGGGCGGCTGGTCCTATTTATAGATGCCCTGGTCCTCTTCCCAAATATCGAGCGGGAAGGGAGCCAACAATGGCGGGCTAATTTGAAGGGGGACAACTAGTACTAGCTACCCTGACAAAAGTAGTCTTCGCCTGCACAAAGCTCTGGTGGTGACGTCGTCTTAGCTCCACGATGACCTCCGTCTTGCAGTCCTCCTGGTCCTGGTCTTGTTGCACCGAAATGGCAACCTTTGCCTGATGCCTCGGTACTCCACGGCTGCGCTTGCCCCCTTTGCACCAAAGAGGAAAGGAGGACACTGTGCGGCTGGCACCCGCCTGGCGCCCTTGGTCATCATGGCTTGCGTCACGGGCACCTCGTGAGGTACCCCGCCTTGATCACTCCGCCTCCTCGCGAGCCAGCCTGACGAGGCCGTGCCTGAGGAAGCTCCACGTCGTCCGCCCCGCGAGGCTTGGCCCCTCGCGAGGGTCTTGGGTTTGTGTTGGTGAAGATGGGCCACGCTGGGCCCCCCTTTGAGCCACGCCGCAGGCCGCAGGCAGGCAAGTCTGGGGACCCCCGTTCCCAGAACACCGACAGTAGCCCCCGGGCCCAAGGCGCGCCCAGTCTTGGCCGTGCATGGAGGCAGAAGGGCAAGAGCGAAGCGCCGCGGGCCCTAACAGCCTGCGGCCTTGGGCGCTGCGTGGCGGTTGATTGGTCGTGGGCGTCTCCACTTCCCCATGGCGCCTCGGCCACTGCACGGATTGGACAAGTCCCTGCATGCAGAGCGGGTCATAATTACCTGCGATCATGGGGGCCGTCGGTTGGCCCTCGCCGGCTATAAGTACGGATCGGCGCGTGCCCTTCCAGTTCATCCCCCCTTGCTTCTCCTTCTTCTTCATGGCCCCGTCGAGGAGGTTCTCGGCCGCAGAGAAGGGGAAGGCTCACCAGGTTGAGCCCGCCTCTCCCCCGCCCAAGCGCGGCCGAGGGCGCCCTCGCGAACATCCTGTGGCCACCTCGGTAGCTCCCCGCGGCCGTGGAGGTGATTTTCAGCACAGCGACGGGCAGATTGTTGCGGCGGGGGGGCGCGCTCCGGCTGCGCGTCCCCCTAGGCCGCGCTTTTGCGCTGCTGAAGCGCTGCCGGAGTTCGTCGTGTGGTTGGCGGAGCCGACTAGCACCCAGCTTCCACTTCCTCGCTTCCTCCTTGGCGAGCTCCCGGCCGGTGCCCCGGGCGGCCTCTGGCTTTAGGCCGACGGCTGCTGCAGCCAGGCCTCATGGGTCTCACTGGAGGTCTCCGCAGCCAGGAGCCTGTCCCTGGCCCGCGGTTGGCAGACGTTTGCCCGCGCGCGTGGTCTGAGCCGTCGGTGCACCCTACACTTCAAGTTCGACGGCGATGCCACCCTCTACGTGAGGGTGTTTGGGGAAGATGGTCACCGCGCAGGGTGTTGCCCCGAGGGGGACGACCGCGGCTGGGAACCCAGCTCCGGCGATGATGGAGAGGGCAGCGCTCGCGCGGCTGGCGGCGCTTAGGGTTCCTCAAGCTTCTCCGGTTCTTCTTTAGGCGGTGACTCTTCTAGCGGTGGCCGCGTCAGCCTCCATGCCGTCGTATCTGCTTGGGAGGTGGTAGCGTGTCCGCCTGCCGTCGTGCCCTGGTGAAGCGCGAGAGGGAGTCTGCCTGAGCTCCGGAGGTAGCTCGGGCCTTCCCTGCGGGCCGGTGTGAGGCGAGCTGCACCTGATTTGTTCTTTCTTTTCCTTTTTCCTGCGTAAAAAAGACAGTAGTGTGGAGCCCCGCGGGGGCGTGTTTGGGTTATTGCTGTTAATCATCGTTTTGCTTCCGTTATCGTACCTTCCGGCTATGTGCCCGCGTGTGGATAGTTCCCGGCCCCGGCCATGGGGGGCGACCGACCCAGGCCCTGTGTTTGTGTCGCGGTGCCCGTGGGGCACGGACTGGAGGGGTGCTCTTGTAATGGGCCCAGGTCGCGATCCCTTTGAACGACTAGGATAGGAACACTTGCGAGGGCGCTCAGCTGCCCCCCCCTCGCGAGGCCTTGCACAAGAGAAATCGAGGCAGGAGAGTGAAAAGTCGAAGAACCACAAGCTAAAGACGGCAACAACTTCAATAAAACTTCGAATGAGAAGGAACAAGCCAGCTGCGGAAAGCAAATGAAAAGCCGCGTCCGGCACCTAATCTAGTCTTCGACGTCTTCTGACCAGCACGGAGCTAAGTGCTGCCACTGGGCGTGGGAGGGAGCCCCAGGGCCTGAGGCCGGTGCTCCTGAGACTCCGGGGCGTGTACAACCCCAACTCATTATTACGTGAGAGTGTCACGGGCGGCGAGCTCCACAGGCGTTGGCCTTCTTCACAGGCTCCGGGCCTTTTCCAAAACGTGATAGCTTCACAGGCATTTGCCTTCTTCACAGGCTCTGGGCCTTTTCCAAAACGCGATAGCTTCACAGGCATTCGCCTTCTTCACAGGCTCTGGGCCTTTTCCAAAACGCGATAGCTTCACAGGCATTCGCCTTCTTCACAGGCTCTGAGCCTTTTCCAAAACGCGATAGCGTCACAGGCATTCGCCTTCTTCACAGGCTCTGGGCCTTTTCCAAAACGCGATAGCTTCACAAGCATTCACCTTCTTCACAGGCTCTGGGCCTTTTCCAAAACGCGATAGCTTCATAGGCATTCGCCTTCTTCATAGGCTCTGGGCCTGTTTAGGGGTAGAACCTCCGGAGGTGCTGGATGTTCCATGCGTTCTGGACTGGCACCCCCTCATGAGTCTCCAAGCGCGCGAAGCCGGACCTGGAAACATGAACAACTTTGAACGGGCCCTCCCACATGGGAGAAAGGTTGTGCAGCCCCTCCCTGGAGAGAACCCGCCTGAGCACGAGGTCTCCTACCTCGAGAGTTCTGGGGCGGATGTTGCGGCAGTGATATCGCCGCAGTGCTTGTTGGTACCTCGCCGCTCGTAGCGTGGCTTCTCGGCGACGTTCCTCCCCCAGCACGAGGTCCGTCCCCCGCATGGTGTCCTGCTGCGCCTCGTCGAACGCTAGGACCCGCGCGGAGCGACGTCTGACCTCGTCAGGGAGGACCGCTTCGGCTCCGTAGACCAGGAAGAACGGGGTCTCTCCAGTCGGCTTGGTTGCGGTTGTGCGGATGGACCACAACACGGACTGAAGCTCGTCGTACCAACCTCTGCCGCAGGCCTCCAGCTTCTTCTTGAACGTCCTGGTCTTGAGGCCCCTCAGGACCTCCGCGTTGGCTCGCTCGGCCTGGCCGTTGCTTCGGGGGTGCGCCACCAAAGCGTAGCATATTTGCGTTCCAAGGTTAGCACAGTATGTTTTGAAGAGGTTACTGGTGAATTGTGAACCGTTGTCCGTGATGATGTGGTTCGGCACCCCGAACCGGCTCACGATGCCCTTGATGAACTTGACCGCGGAACCCGCAAGAATGGTGCGGACAGCCTCTACTTCAGCCCACTTGGTGAACTTTTCCACGGCGACGTAGAGGTAGCGGTAGCCCCCTGGCGCCCGAGGAAATGGGCCCAAGATGTCCAGCCCCCAGACTACGAATGGCCGCGAAAGGGGTATAGTCTGCAAGCCTCCTACTGGCTGATGGATCTGCTTGGCGTGGAACTGGCAGGCCTCACAAGTTTTCACTAGTTCGACGGCATCATTGAGCGTGGTGGGCCAATAAAACCCACTGCAAAACGCCTTGCCGACAAGGGTCCGTGATGATGAATGATGTCCACAGTCTCCGCCGTGTATATCTTCCAGCAGTTCCTTCCCTTGCTCCCTGGAGATGCAGCGCAAGGATACATCATTTGGTCGCTTCCGGTAGAGCTCTCCAACCTTGATGCAGTATGCCGTGGCGTGGCGTGCCACTCGCTCCGCTTCCTCCTCCTTCTCCGGCAGGGTCCCTTGCGTTAAGTAACTCCGGAGCTCCGCAATCCAACATCCCTCCCGAGGTTCCATCGTTAGGAGCAGGCGTGCTCCTGAGGCCGGGCCACAGGCCGGAGCTCCTGAGGCAGGTGGCTAGGGGAGCTCCTCCCGGGGCTGAGCCTTGTTTGATAATGACGGCAGGGCTGAGGGCTTGAAGAGCCGCTCCTCGAAAACGCCAGGCTCTTGAGGTAACCGCCTGGACGCCCGTTTGGTGATGTCGTCGGCCTCCTGATTGGTGCCACGGGGCACATGCTGCAACTCCAACCCCCAGAACTGCTTCTCCATCCTGCGGACCCCCGCAAGGTAGGCTTCCATGTGCTCATCCTTCGGCTCGTACACCTTGTTGGAGGAATTGACAAGAAGCTGCGAATCGCCCTTGATGGTGAGGCGTTTAACCCCCAGGGCAGCTACGGCCTTCAAGCCCGCTATTAAACCTTCATACTACGCTATGTTGTTGGAGACCTTTTCACCTTGCTGAAAACAGAGCTGCACAGCATAATAGAGCTTGTCCTGAGTGGGCGATATAAGCACCGCCCCAGCCCCAGCGCCATGCATGGAGAACGCCCCATCGAAGTACATGACCCAGCCTTTTGGCGCCTCGCTTCCCGGGGATAGGGACCGATCCTCGTCGGCCTTGAGGCCTGGCGCCCCCGTCCATTCTGCCACAAAATCCGCCAACGCTGCTCCCTTGATGACTCTGGTCGTGCTGAATTCGAGCTGAAATGCTTGCAGTTCTATGTTCCACTCAACGACCCTTCCAGCTAAGTTAGGGCTCCTGAGCACTCTCTCCAGGGGGTATGACGAGACGACCTTGATGGGATGACCCTGAAAATAGTGCTGCAGCTTGCGCGAGGCCACCAGTAGCGCGAGGAGGAGTTTCTGAGGCATGGGGTACCATGCCCTTGCATCCTGCAACACCGTGCTGACGAAGTACACTGGGTGCTCAACGAGGTGGAGTGCGTCAGTGCTGGTGGCTCCCTTCGGAGACCATGGCGCCTCTTGAGGCAATGAGGCCTCCTGAGACTGGCCATCTGGGAGAGGGGCCTCTTCCGCCTCCGGTGCGCCCCTCTGTGGCGGCTGATCCTCCTCAGCCGCGGTGGCGGTTTCTGTGGGCCTCCCTTGTTCCTGTCCTGCCTTGTCCCGGGCTGCTGCCGCGGTTTTGATTCGACGCTCCTCTCTGACTGCCACCAAGGCTGCGCTGGCGGAGTAGGGAGTGGCGGCGACGTAAAGCACCAAGGGCTCTTGAGGGCGCGGAGCCACCATGACCGGTGGGCTGGTCAGGTATCTCTTGAGATCCTGGAACGCCTTGTCGACCTCTTCAGTCCACTCGAAGGGCCCCTTTTTCTTCATTAGCTGGAAGAAGGGCAGCGCTCGTTCCCCCAACTTGGAGATGAAGCGCCATAGCACGGTCACGCGCCCCGTGAGCTTCTGCATTTCTCTAAGGGTCTTCGGCGGGCTCATGTCTTCCACTGCCTTGACCTTTTCCAGGTTATCCTCGATGCCTCGGTGGGACACGAGGAAACCCAAGAGCTTGCCCGAGGGGACTCCGAATACACACTTCTCCGGGTTGAGCCGTAGGTTCACTACGTTGAGGCTCGCGAAGGTTTCCTCCAGGTCTTGTATCAAGGTCCTGGCCTCCCGGGACTTTACCAGAATGTCATCGACGTAAGCTTCAACATTCTTCCCGAGCTGCGGGCCCAAGGTGATGTGCATCAGCCGCTGAAAGGTCGCCCCTGCGTTACGCAACCCGAATGGCATGCATGTGTAGCAGTACACCCCACACGGGATTAGGAAGGCTGTCTTCTCGACGTCTTCTACCGCCATCTTGATCTGGTGATACCCAGAGAAGGCATCCAAGAAGCATAACAGGTCGCATTCCGCAGTGGAATCAACGATCTGGTCGATGCGGGGGAGCGGGAACGGATCTTGCGGGCAGGCTTTGTTGAGGTTGGTGAAGTCGACACACATGCGCTCCTTCCCTCCCTTCTTTGGCACAACGACAGGGTTGGCCAACCAATCCGGGTATTGGACCTCGCGAATGACCCCAGCGGCTTCTAATTTGCGGGTCTCTTGGACGATGAAGGCCTGCTTTTCTGTAGACTGCCGCCTGGCCTTCTGCTTCACAGGGTGCACGTTGGGGCACACATTGAGGTGATGCTCGATTACACTCCTAGGGATCCCTGCCAACTGGTCAGGCTCCCAAGCGAATACCTTCTTGTTCGCGTGCAGGAACCCGACCAGGGCCTCCTCCTGCTCGGGTTTGAGGTGGGCGCCTATGGTGAAAGTGGCGTTGGTGGACCCGTCCTCATCGACGGGTATCTGCTTGGTTTCTGCCTTGTCCTGGGTGAACAACTGTTTCTTCTTGGCGGGTATAGCCCCCTTGGGCTCGGGGGTCTCCAAGTCGGCGGGCTGTGCCGACGCCGCCGTCTTGAAGGCGAGCTTGAGCACCCGCAGCGCGTCCCCGGTGCCCCGTGCACGGTGAGGACACCGCTGCTCCCGGGCATCTTCATGAGGTTGTACGCCGGGTGCGTCGCGGCCATGAACTGGGCCAGCGCTGGGTAGCCGAGGATGGCATTGTAGGGGAGGCCGATGGGGGGCAATGTCGAAGTCGACCAGCTCCGTGTGGAAGTTGTCGTAGGTGCCAAAGCTTGCTGGGAGGAGTTCAGTCACCTTTCTCTCTCTCTCTCTGATCGAACCCCCCTTCCTCTGTGGGTGGCTGGTCCTATTTATAGATGCCCTGGTCCTCTTCCCAAATATCGAGCGGGAAGGGAGCCAACAATGGCGGGCTAATTTGAAGGGGGACAGCTAGTACTAGCTACCCTGACAAAAGTAGTCTTCGCCTGCACAAAGCTCTAGTGGTGACGTCGTCTTGGGCTCCATGATGACCTCCGTCTTGCAGTCCTCCTGGTCCTGGTCTTGTTGCACCGAAATGGCAACCTTTGCCTAATGCCTCGGTACTCCGCGGCTGCGCTTGGCCCCTTTGCACCAAAGAGGAAAGGAGGACACTGCGCGGGCTGGCACCCGCCTGGCGCCCTTGGTCGTCATGGCTTGCGTCACGGGCACCTCGTGAGGTACCCCGCCTTGATCTCTCTGCCTCCTCATGAGCCAGCCTGACGAGGCCGTGCCTGAGGAAGCTCCGCGTTGTCCGCCCCGCGAGGCTTGGCCCCTCGCGAGGGTCTTGGGTTTGTGTTGGTGAAGATGGGCCGTGCTGGGCCCCCCTTTGAGCCACGCCGCAGGCCGCAGGCAGGCAAGTCTGGGGACCCCCGTTCCCAGAACGCCGACACTAATCGATAAGAGCGATGGTCGATGCCACCATGTGTGAGTATATGTGACATGGCACCACAAGGATTTGAACTTTGGGTGCATAATCACTACTCCATCATTTAAAGCACCATAGTTAGAATAACATGGTAGCTTTGAGAGAGTTTGTTTTATTTATGCATTACATAAGGTGAGAGTACTCATGAGTTGTGTGTCTCCCCCTAAATATATGCCTACATCAAGACAAGACATGATGAATATGCATGCATGGGTACTAGATTTCACATAATGTTGTCAAGTTCCAAGATACCAAGTTCATGCCTAAGTTGACATAACCTTGCTTCATCCAATGGCTTGGTGAAAATGTCTGCAAGTTGTATATCTGTACCCACATGAGCAATATCAATGTCACCTTTTTCCACATAATCTCTCAAGAAATGATACCTAATATCAATGTGCTTGGTGCGGGTATGATCTTTGGGATTCTCAGCAATATTGGTGGCACTTTCATTATCACATAGGAGAGGCATATTTCTATAGGTGATACCATAATCCTTCAAAGTTTGCCTCATCCATAGTAATTGAGTTGCACAACTGGCGGTTGCAATGTATTCAGCTTCGGCGGTGGAAAGAGCAACACAATTTTGTTTCTTCGAGGACCAACTTACCAAGGAGTGTCCAAGAAATTGACATGCACCGGAGGTGGACTTACGATCCACCTTGTCTCTAGCCCAATCCGCATCTAGTGTACCCAATAAGATCAAACTGTCGGATTTCGAGTTCCAGTAAAACCCTTGAGGTTCGAACTCTAGGGTGCGCACGAAGATCTCTCCCCCCTAGCTCACGCTCTCACCACGATCTCAAGGCTCCGCACGTCGAACTCGCATAACAAAGGACACGGGGTCTATACTGGTTCGGGCCACTATTGTGGTGTAATACCCTACTCCAGTGTGATGTGGTGGATTGCCTCTTGGGCTGAGGATGAACGAGTACAAGGGAAGAACAGCCTCCTGAGGAGGGGTGTTCTTGAGCTTGATGAACCGGTGTGTTTGAGGATGGTCGGAATGTGATCCCCTTTCTATGGTGGTGGCTAGCCCTATTTATAGAGGCCCTGGTCCTCTTCCCAAATGTAGGCGGGAAGGGATCCAACAACGACCAAATTTGAAGGGAGACAACTAGTACAAGTTATGCTGACAAAAGGTGGTCTTCGCATGCCAAAGGCTCTGGTGGTGACGCCGTCCTGGGCTCCATGGTGACCCCCGTCCTGCCGTCCTGCTGGTCTTGGTCTTGTTGCACTGATATGGAAACCTTTGCCTGATGCCTCGGGCCTCCTCGCATGCGCTTGCCTCCTTAGCACCAAAGGGGAAACAAGGACACTGCACGCACTGGCGCCCGCCTGGTGCCCGCCTAGCCTTGGTCGTCATGGCTTGCATCACAGGGACCTCGCGAGGTGCCCCCCGCCTTGATCTCTCCGCCCCTCACGAGCCAGCCTGGTGAGGCCGCCCCGAGGAGGTCTTGCATCGTCCACCTCGCGAGGCTTGGCCCCCCGCGAGGGTCTTGAGTGTTCGCTAGTGAAGATGGGCCGTACAGGGCCACTGGTGGAGCCACGGCGTGGGCTGCAGGCAAGCAAGTCTAGGGACCCCATTCCCAGGACGCCGACAGTAGCCTCGGTCCCAAGGCGCACTCGGACATGGCTTCGAGGCAAAGCCAAGGGGCCAGTGCGGAGCGCCGCGGGCCCCAACAGCCTGCGTCCTCGGTTGACGCGTGGCGATGGATGGGATGTGGGCGTCTCCACTTCCCGACGCCGCCTCAGCAACTACCCAACTTGACGAGTCCCTGTTGCATGCAGAAAAGGGTCATTATTACCTTAGATCGTGGAGGCCGGCGGTTGGCCTCCTCCTAGCTATAAATGGGAAGGGGGGCGGAGCCCCCATCACCCATCTCTTCCTTCACTTCTGCTGCTTCTTCTCCCTTGCTTCACTACTAGCAGCGACACCTATGGCACTGGTGAAGAGGTTCTCGGCTGCAGAAAAGGGCAAGGCCTGCTAGGAGGGGCCTGGCTCGCCGCCACCCAAGAGGGGGCATGGTCGCCCGCGTAAGCACGCCACGACCCCCACTGTGGCCCCTCGTGGACGCGGCGGCGCCTCCTCGCGCAGTGGGAGTCGCCCAGGTCGTGGCAGACCCGTCGATGGAGTCAGGCGCGCCATGGTTGCGCGGCCTCCCCGGCCGCGCGTCCACTCGGCAGAGGTGCTGTCGGAGTTCATCGTGTGGTCGGGGAACCCGGCCGGCACCTGGCTTTAGCTCCCGTGGTTCTTTGCCGGCGAACTGCCGGCCGCAGGTCCAGGCGGTCTCTGGCTGCAGGCGGACGACTGCTGCAGCAAGGCTTCGTGGTTCGCGGTGGAAGTCTCTGTCGCAAGCAACACAGCCCTGGCCCACGGCTGGCAGACGTTTGCCCGCGCGTGCGGCCTAGGCAGGCGGTGTACCCTCCACTTCAAGTACGATGACGACGCGACCCTCTGCGTTTGGGTATTCGGGGAAGACGGTCACTGTGTCGGATGTTGCCCCGAGGACAACAACGGCGACGAGGTGCTCAGCCTTGGCGACGGTCGCGACGAGGATGAAGGTGGCCTCGTCCTCGGTGCTGGCCGCGGCTCGTCCAGCTACGACTCCTCCTCCTCCAGCGACAGCTCCAGCACCGGCGGCTATGACCAGCCGCCATGCCGTCGTGCCCGTTTTGAAGGCGGTAGTGGATCGTCTCGTCGTCGCGCCCTAGTGAAGCGAGAGGAGGGGTCTGGTTGAGTCCAGGGGGCGCCGAGAGCCTACCCTCACGAACCGCCGCGGGGGTGCGTGCCGCTTCTGTTTTGTTCTTTCCTTCCTGCATTTAAAAATAAACAAGTATGGGGCCCTGCAAGAGCGTGCAACGAACCATGATTTCCAAGTCGCTATGTTATGTTTATCGTTCCTGTGTCGTGTTGCGGCATCAACGTTTTATGTAGGCGTGTAGATATAAATGTTGGGGAATGCAGTAATTTCAAAAAAATTCCTATGCACACGCAAGATCATGGTGATACATAGCAACGAGAGGGGAGAGTGTTGTCTACGTACCCTTGTAGACCGTAAGAGGAAGCGTTATGAGAACGCGGTTGATGTAGTCGTACGTCTTCACGATCGACCGATCCTAGTACCAAAAGTACGACACCTCCGCGATCTGCACACGTTTGGCTCAATGATGTCCCACGAACTCTCGATCCAGCTGAGTGTCGATGGAGAGCTTCATCAGCACGATGGCGTGATGACGGTGATGATGATGCTACCGTCGCAGGGCTTCACCTAAGCACTACGATGATATGACCGAGGTGGATTATGGTGGAGGGGGCACCGCACACGGCTAAGGGATCAATGATCAACTTGTGTGTCTATGGGGTGCACCTTGGCCACGTATATAAAGGATGGAGAGAGGAGGAGGCCGGCCCTCATAGAGCGCGCCCAAAGTGTTGAGTCCTACTAGGACTCCCTAGTCCTAGTAGGATTCCACCTCCCACATGGAATAGGAAAATGGGCAGGGAGAAGGAGAAGGAAGGAAGGGGGCGCCCCCTTTCCGTAGTCCAATTCGGACCAGTCCATGGGGAAGGGGCGCAGCCACCCTTGAGGCCTTTCTCTCCTTTCCCGTATGGCCCATTAAGGCCCAATACGAATTCCCGTAACTCTCCGGTACTCCGAAAAATACCCGAATCACTCGGAACCTTTCTGATGTACGAATATAGCCTTCCAATATATCGATCTTTATGTCTCAACCATTCTGAGACTCCTCGTCATGTTCCCGATCTCATCCGGGACTCCGAACAAACTTCGGTCATCAAATCACATAACTCATAATACAAATCGTCACAGAACGTTAAGCGTGCGGAGCCTACGGGTTCGAGAACTATGTATACATGACCGAGACTCATCTCCAGTCAATAAACAATAGCGGAACCTGGATGCTCATATTGGTTCCTACATATTCTATGAAGATCTTTATCGGTCAAACCGCATAACAACATACGTTGTTCCCTTTGTCATCGGTATGTCACTTGCCCGAGATTCAATCGTCGGTATCCTCATACCTAGTTCAATATCGTTACTGACAAGTCTCTTTACTTGTTCCGCAATGCATCATCCCACAACTAACTCATTAGTCACAATGCTTGTAAGGCTTATAGTGATGTGTATTACCGAGAGGGCCCAGAGATACCTCTCCGATACACGGAGTGACAAATCTTAATCTTGATCTATGACAACTCAACAAACACCATCAGAGACACCTATAGAGCATCTTTAAAATCACCCAGTTACGTTGTGACGTTTGATAGCACACAAGGTGTTCCTCCAGTATTCGGGAGTTGCATAATCTCATAGTCTGAGGAACATGTATAAGTCATGAAGAAAGCAATAGCAATGAAACTGTAACAATCATCGTGCTAAGCTAACGGATGGGTCAAGTTAATCACATCATTCTCTAATGATGTGATCCCGCTTATCAAATGACAACTCTTTTTCCATGGCTAGGAAACTTAACCATCTTTGATTAACGAGCTAGTCAAGTATAGGCATACTAGTGACACTCTGTTTGTCTATGTATTCACACATGTACTAAGTTTCCGGTTAATACAATTCTAGCATGAATAATAAACATTTATCATGATATAAGGAAATATAAATAACAATTTTATTATTGCCTCTAGGGCATATTTCCTTCAGTCTCCCACTTGCACTAGAGTTAATAATCTAGTTCACACCGTCATGTGATTTAACACCAATAGTTCACATCTTTATGTGATTAGTTCACATCTCCATGTGACTAACACCCAAAGGGTTTACTAGAGTCGATAATCCAGTTCACATCGCTATGTGATTAACACCCAAAGAGTGATCATGTTTTGCTTGTGAGAGAAATTTAGTCAACAGGTCTTCCACATTCAGAGCCGTATGTATTTTGCAAATTTTCTATGTCTACAATACTCTGCACGGAGCTACTCTAGCTAATTGCTCCCACTTCCAATATGTATCTAGATCGAGACTTAGAGTCATCTAGATCGGTGTCAAAAGCTTGCATCGGCGTAACTCTTTACGACGAACTCTTTGTCATCTCCATAACCGAGAAACATTTCCTTATTCCACTAAGGATATTTTTGACCGTTGTCCAGTGATCCACTCCTGGATCACTATTGTACCCTCTTGCCAAACTTATGGTGAGGTACACAATAGGTCTGGTACACAGCATAACATATTTTATAGAACCTGTGACTGAGGCATAGGGAATGACTTTTCATTCTCTTTCTATTTTCTGCCATGGTCGGCTTTTGAGTCTTTACTCAACTTCACACCTTGCAACACAGGCAAGAACTCCTTTTTTGACTCTTCTATTTTGAAATACTTCAAAATCTTGTCAAGGTATGTACTCATTGAAAATATATCAAGCGTCTTGATCTATCTCTATATATCTTGATGCTAAATATGTAAGTAGCTACACTGAGGTCTTTCTTTGAAAAACTCCTTTCAAACACTGCTTTATGCCTTCCAGAAAATTCTACATTATTTCTGATCAACAATATGTCATTCACATATACTTATCAGAAATGTTGTAGTGCTCCCACTCACTTTCTTGTAAATACATGCTTCACTGCAAGTCTGTATAAAACCATATGCCTTGATCACTTTATCAAAGCATATATTCCACTTCCGAGATGCTTGCACTAGTCCATAAATGGATCACTGGAGCTTGCTCACTATGTTAGCACCTTTAGGATTGACAAGACCTTCCAGTTGCATCATATACAACTCTTCTTTAAGAAATCCATTAAGGAATGCAGTTTTGACATCCATTTACCAGATTTCATAAAATGTGGCAACTGCTAACATGATTTAGACAGACTTTTAAGCATCGATGCGAGTGAGAAAATCTCATCATAGTCAACAACTTGATCTTGTCGAAAACATTTTGCGACAATTCGAGCTTTGTAGATAGTAACACTACTATCAGCATCCGTCTTCCTCTTGAAGATCCATTTGTTCTCAATGACTCACCGATCATCGGACAAGTCAATCAAAGTCCATACTTTGTTCTCATACATGGATCCCATCTCAGATTACATGGCCTCAAGCCATTTTGCAGAATCTGGGCTCATCATCGCTTCCTCATAGTTCGTAGGTTCGTCATGGTCTAGTAACATGACTTCCAGAACAGGATTACCGTACCACTCTGGTGCGGACCGTACTCTGGTTGACCTACGAGGTTCGGTAGTAACTTGATCTGAAGTTTCATGATCATCATCATTAGCTTCCTCACTAATTGGTGTAGGAATCACTGGAACTGATTTTTGTGATGAACTACTTTCCAATTCAGGAGAAGGTACAATTACCTCATCAAGTTCTACATTCCTCCCACTCACTTCTTTCGAGAGAAACTTCTTCTGTAGAAAGGATCCATTCTTAGCAATGAATATCTTGCCTTCAGATATGTGATAGAAGGTGTACCAAACAGTTTCCTTTCGGTATACTATGAAGACACATTTCTCCAATTTGGGTTCGAGCTTATCAGGTTGAAACTTTTTCACATAAGCATCATAGCCCCAAACTTTAAGAAACGACAGCTTAAGTTTCTTGCTAAACCACATTTCATATGGTGTCGTCTCAACGGATTTAGATGGTGCCCTACTTAACGTCAATGCAGCTGTCTCTAATGCATAACCCCAAAATGATAGTGATAAATCAATAAGAGACATCATAGATCGCACCATATCTAATAAAGTACGGTTATAACGTTCGAACACACCATTACACTGTGGTGTTCCAGGTGGCGTGAGTTGCGAAACTATTCCGCATTGTTTCAAATGAAGACAAAACTCGTAACTCAAATATTCTCCTCCATGATCAGATCACAAGAACTTTATTTTCTTGTAACGATGATTTTCTACTTCACTCTGAAATTCTTTGAACTTTTCAAATGTTTCAGACTTATGTTTCATGAAGTAGATATACCCATATCTGCACAAATCATCTGTGAAGGTCAGAAAATAATGATACCCGCCGCGAGCCTCAACACTCATCGGATTGCATACATCAGTATGTATTATTTCCAATAAGTCAGTTGCTTGCTCCATTGTTCTAGAGAACGGAGTTTTAGTCATCTTGCCCACGAGGCATGGTTCGCAAGCATCAAATGATTCATAATCAAGTGATTCCAAAATCCCATCAACATGGAGTTTCTTCATGCGCTTTACACCAATATGACCTAAATGGCAGTGCCACATATAAGTTGCACTATCATTATTAACTTTGCATCTTTTGGCTTCAATATTATGAATATGTGTATCACTACAATCAAGATTCAATAAACCATTCACCTTGGGTGTGTGACCTTAGAAGGTTTTATTCATGTAAACAGAATAACAATTATTCTTTGTCTTAAATGAATAACCATATTGCAATAAACATGATCCAATCATATTATGCTGAACGCAAACACCAAATAACATTTATTTTAGGTTCAACACTAATCCCGAAGGTAAAGGGAGTGTCGATGGTGATCTTATCAACCTTGGAATCACTTCCAACTCACATCATCACTTCGCCCTTAACTAGTCTATGTTTATTTTGCAACTCCCGTTTCGAGTTGCTACTCTTAGCAACTGAAGCAGTATCAAATACTGAGGGGTTGCTATAAACACTAGTAAAGTACACATCAATAACATGTATATCATATATACCTTTGTTCACTTTGCCATCCTTCTCATCCGCCAAGTATCTAGGACAGTTCCACTTCCAGTGACCATTTCCTTTGCAGTAGAAGCACTCAGTTTCAGGCTTGGGTCTAGCTATGGGCTTCTTCATGGGAGTGGCAACTAGCTTGACATTATTCTTGAAGCTCTATTTCTTTCCCTTGCCCTTTTACTTGAAACTAGTGGTCTTGTCAACCATCAACACTTGATGCTTTTCTTGATTTCTACCTTCGCTGATTTCAGCATCGCAAAGAGCTTGGGAATTGTTTTTGTCATCCCTTACATATTATAGTTCATCATAAAGTTCCAGTAACTTGGCGATAGTGACTAGAAAACTCTGCCAATCACTATCTTATCTGGAAGATTAACTCCCACTTGATTCAAGCGATTGTAGTACTCAGACATTCTGAGCACATGCTCACTGGTTGAGCTATTCTCCTCCATCTTGTAGGCAAAACACTTGTCAGAGGTCTCATACCTCTCGACTCGGGCATGAGTCTGAAATACAAATTTAAGCTCTTGGAACATCCTATATGCTCCGTGGCGTTCAAAACGTGTTTGAAGTCCCGGTTCTAAGCCGTAAAGCATGGTGCACTAAACTATCAAGTAGTCATCATGCCGAGCTTTGCCAAACGTTCATAATGTCTGCATCTGCTCCTGCAATAGGTCCGTCTCCTAGCGGTGCATCAAGGACATAATTCTTCTGTGCAGCAATGAGGATAATCATCAGATCACGGACCCAGTCCGCATCATTGCTACTATCATCTTTCAAAATAGTTCTTCTCTATGAACATATAAAAATAAATGGGAGCTACATCGCGAGCTATTGATCTACAACATAGTTATGCAAATACTATCAGGACTAAGTTCATGATAAATTAAAGTTCAATTGATCATATTACTTAAGAACTCCCACTTAGATAGACATCCCTCTAGTCATCTAAATGATCACGTGATCCAAATCAACTAAACCATGTCCGATCATCACGTGAGATGGAGTAGTTTTCAATGGTGAACATCACTATGTTGATCATATCTACTATATGACTCACACTCGACCTTTCGGTCTCCAATGTTCTGAGGCCATATCTGCATATGCCAGGCTCATCAAGTTTAACCCGATTATTCCGCGTGTGCAAAACTGGCTTGCACCCATTGTATGTGAACGTAGAGCTTATCACACCCGATCATCACGTGGTGTTTCGGCACAATGAACTGTCGCAACGGTGCATACTCAGGGAGAACACTTATACCTTGAAATTTAGTGAGAGAACATCTTATAATGCTACCGCCGAACTAAGCAAAATAATATACATAAAGGATAAACATCACATGCAATCAAAATATGTGACATGATATGGCCATCATCATCTTGTGCCTTCGACCTCCATCTCCAAAACACCGCCATGATCTCTATCATCACCGACATGACACCATGATCTCCATCATCTTGATCTCTATCAACGTGTCGTCACATGGTCGTCTCACCAACTATTGCTTTTGCAACTATTGCTATCGCATAGCGATAAAGTAAAGCAATTATATGGCGCTTGCATCTTATGCAATAAAGAGACAACCATAAGGCTCTTGCCAGTTGCCGATAACTTTAACAAAACATGATCATCTCATGCAACTATTTATATCTCATCATGTCTTGACCATATCACATCACAACGTGCCCTGCAAAAACAAGTTAGACGTCCTCTACTTTGTTGTTGCAAGTTTTACGTGGCTGCTATGGGATAAGCAAGAACCATTCTTACCTACGCATCAAAAAACCACAACGCGGTATAGTGATTGCTTTTTGATCTTCAGAAAGAACCCTGTTCATTGAATCCGATTCAACTAAATTTGGAGAAACTGACACCTACCTGCCACCTGTGTGCGAAGGACGTCGGTAGAACCAGTCTCGCATAAGCGTACACATAATGTCGGTCTGGGACGCTTCATCCAACAATACCGCCGAATCAAGAAACAACTAGTGACGGCAAGCAATATGTATATACCCACGCCCACAACTCCTTTGTGCTCTACTCGTGCATATAACATCTACGCATAAACCTGGTTCAGATGCCATTGCTGGGGAACATAGTAATTTCAAAAAAATTCCTACGCACACGCAAGATCATGGTGATACATAGCAACGAGAGGGGAGAGTGTTGTCTACGTACCCTAGTAGACCGTAAGCGGAAGCGTTATGACAACACGGTTGATGTAGTCGTACGTCTTCATGATCGACCGATCCTAGTACCGAAAGTACGACACCTCCTCGATCTACACACGTTCGGCTCGGTGACGTCCCACGAATTCTCGATACAGCTGAGTGTCGAGGGAGGGCTTCGTCAGCACGACGACATGATGACGGTGATGATGATGCTACCGTCGCAGGGCTTCGCCTAAGCACTATGATGATATGACCGAGGTGGATTATGGTGGAGGGGGGCACCGGACACGGCTAAGGGATCAATGATCAACTTGTGTGTCTATGGGGTGCCCCCTGTGTCGGTGTCAAAACCCGCGGATCTCGGGTAGGGGGTCCCGAACTGGTCTCGGGTAGGCTGATGGTAACAGGAGGCGGGGGACACAATGTTTACCCAGGTTTGGGCCCTCACGATGGAGGTAATACCCTACTTCCTGCTTGATTGATCTTGATGATATGAGTATTACAAGAGTTGATCTACCACGAGATCGTAGAGGCTAAACCCTAGAAGCTAGCCTATGATTATGATTGTTGTTGTCCTACGGACTAAACCCTCCGGTTTATAAAGACACCGAAGGGGGCTAGGGTTACACATACTCGGTTACAAGGGAGGAGATCTACATATTTGAATTGCCAAGCTTGCCTTCCACGCAAAGGAGAGTCCCGCCCGGACATGGGACGAAGTCTTCAATCTTGTATCTTCATAGTCCAACAATCTGGCCAAAGTATATAGTCCGGCTGTCCGAGGACCCCCTAATCCTGGACTCCCTCAGTAGCCCCAGAACCAGGCTTCAATGACGATGAGTTCGGCGCGCAGATTGTCTTCGGCATTGCAAGGCGGGTTCCTTCTCCGAATATCGATAGAAGATTTTGAACACAAGGATCGTGTCCGGCTTTGCAAAACAAATTCCACATACCACCGTAGAGAGTACAATATTCCACAAATCTAATCCGCCGACAACTTTTCTTAACATGACGCCATGCCACGATCCGGTCTTTATTCGAACCGTTCTCCCTAACCAGCTACTACGCATGTCGCGAGGCGGTTTTATGGGCATGTCTTATTGAAGCAGAGATCGTGTCCCCCTATCTCGGGATTCTCATCAATACGGGTATGGGTAATCCAACCACGTCTTTAGCGCGACGCTTGGGGAATAAGCGAGTTTACCAGGAAAGTGGGGAGGCGCTGGATCCCTGCCGCCTTTATAAGGACATAAGGACTCCCCTTTTTCACCCATGCCATCTCCTTCTGCTTATCCATTCCCCTCTGCTCGAGCCCCAGCGCCCAAGCGTTCGTCCTCTCCGGCCACAAAGGCCTTCCGAAAATTTCTGGATCCGGAGCAGGAGGCAAATGGATGGCCTCCACCGTCCGGGAGAAGGATATCAAAAAGCTTCGGGAGGCCGGGTACCTGGCCCAGAAAATCAGCCACCATCTCCCGACGGCAGGACAGATCGTCCCTACCCCGGAACCCCATGAGAGGGTTGTTTTCCTCCCCCATTTTGTCCGCTGGTTGGGGTTTCCCCTCCACCCATTCGTTCGCGGCATCATGTATTACTATGGGATCGATTTTCATGATCTATCTGCTAATTCCTTCCTTAACATCTCGACGTTCATCGTCGTGCGCGAGGCCTTTCTCCGCATGTCGCCACACTTTGGCTTATGGCTGAAGATCTTTAATGTGAAGCCCAAGGTAGTGGGCGGTGGGCACGCTGAGTGCGGAGGCGCCATGGTGAGCAAGATGCCCAAAGTCACATGGCCAACATGTACTTTCAATGATTCCGTCAAAGAGTGGCACCATCAGTGGTTTTACATCACTGAGCCGCGCGGCATGAAATGAGCCGCTGCTCCTGAATTCCGATCTGGGGCCCCCCTGCGGCTTACGTCCTAGCCCAAGAAGGGTCTGGATTGGTTTTCGTCCGACGAGCTGTCGGCACTTCAGACGCGCGTCAAGAATATGGAAGACAAGGATATCAAACTTGTCAATGTAGTCCAGGTGATGTTGGCTCGCCGGATCCTTCCTTGTCAACACTGGGCTTGCAATTTATGGGAATTCGAGCCGACCAAGCACCAGACCCTGCGAGAGCTCTTTGGCTCCTCACACAAAGATATCTGGAAGGTGCTTTTTAAGTCCAGCAAATCATGGCCGGACTCAGCCGAGGACCGCGGGTAACACCTGTCCCGCCCCGCAAGTTCGGTAAGCCATTATAAGTTTTATTCGCATAACCCAAGGGAAATGCTTAATGTGTTTTCCACAACCCTCCTAGGGCTGGACGAAGAAGGTGGGGCGGATCTACTGTATAGCCCCGCTACCTGAAGAACCGGCCGGCCCGCTTCTAACAAAGATGCTGAGAGAGGGGCCAAGAAGACCCGGGGTGGCCTCCGTCATCGTGGCGCCTCGAGCACGATATCCGAAGACTCCAATGCCTGTTATTCCTCCAAAGAGGACGACGAGGAGGAGGAAGACAAATCCTCAGCGGGGAGAAGAAATAAAAGGACAGCCTCCACATCGTTGGAGGCCGAGTCTCCTAAGAAGGGAAAAACTCCTCTTCCAAAGGAGTCCACCGCCACTGATAGCAGCCCGGAGTGGGATCCCAGGGCTCAGCCCCTAGTGAACTCGTGAGTATATAAAATCCGAACACGTTTATGTGTCCAGACTTATCATGGCACAATATTTTAATCTAGGCCATACTTTTTGTAGTCCGGCGAGGTCCCACGCGGAGCAATCCTCGTCTGAGGATTTGCTAGGCTCGGACGCTATGGAGAGCGGGATACCCCCAAAGGCCCCTTCCCCCAAACATGTGAATGACACCAAGGCTTTGTCCCAGGAGGACCCAGGCCAAGGAGGGGGGGGGGGAGATTGCCAAGGTGGCGCCAGGAGGTCAAACTTTAGGGGCCGGACACATGGGAGAGAAGGCTCCCATGGGCGTCGTCGGCGGGAGCCATCTTGAATTCGGCCCCCAGCCGGACGCAATTCTGGAGACCAATATGGTCCCAGAGTCAGGCAGGTGGCCTCCCTCGGCTAGAGGGGGTGTACCTGTTCCACCGGCAACCTCTGTCCAACCAGAGGTGCTGGATACTTTATTGGCGGCGCTGAAAAGCGCCTCCATCATCGATGAACATTGTGCCCTTATGGGTGCGGTGATTGAGAAGATTCAGTCTGCGGAGAGTGGATTGAATGAAGCCTGTATTAGCCTTATAAGAGGCTTTGAGGTATGTTTTATGAGGTTTCGAAGAGTGTCACAGTATAGATGGTAGCCCCTGATACACTGTTCGGTGAGAGAAAGAACCGGACAAAGATCAAATCAATGCTCGCAGGAGACTCACTTGATGACATTTACCTCTCTTCTTTTATAAACAGGCGTCTATAGCGACTGCCGCCTCTCATACTGTGGAGGTCTCCGGACTAAATCAAAGTCTGGAGCGGGCCATAGAAGAATTGGGCCAGTTGAAAAGGCAGTTGGAGGATAAACAAGGTATGCACAAACCTTGCTCACGTTCAGTGCGAACAAATTTAAAATATGTTTTATGATTTGCGCCAGGGGCGATGACCGAAGTTGATGCTCTTAAGAAGGCTGTTGTCGAGGCCGAGAGAAAGGCAGCCGCAGAGCGGGCTCTTCGTGAGAAGCATGAGGCCAGGGTTATTGAAGCTGAGCAGGAGCTTCAAGAGGTCGTGAAAAGATGCGAGGCCTTGGAGCAGAGTCTAACGGAGAAAGAATCTGAACTTGCCAAGGCTCATCAGGCCGCATGCGATGCCCAGGGGGAAACCCAAGGTGCCCTACAGGAGATCCAAGAGGCGAGGAAGATCGCGGTGGGTAAGGCTTGTTCCATGTAAGGCAAGTATTTGGGGAGAGAATCATGTTTCTAATCTTGAGTTCTGATTTCTCCAAGGGTATTTGCGGAGCTGCCACGCAGCATATCTGATGTCGCACAATTCTACCGAGCCAAGGAAAGGAACACTGCGGATAAGCTCTTCTGGTCATAGTATCTGGCACCGAATTATCCGGTGCCTTTTGCCGATCAACTGAAACAGCTGATCGAACTACATAAGGCGGCCGAGCTAGCCATCAAGGATTTGATTATCCAGCTATGGCCCACTGAGCCGATTCCAGGCAGCTACTTCGGGCTCGTGAAGCGGCTTACGAGTGCCTGCCCTCGACTGGACGTCGTCAAGTGGTCGGTCTGTATAGAGGGTGCATGAGTGGCCTTCGCCCGCGCAAAGGTGCACTGGGGGAAGATGGATGCTGAAAAGCTGGTGACCGAGGGACTGCCGTAAGGAAAGGAGCACCGCAAGCCTGAGTTATATTATGAAAGTGTCCTGAAAGGATCCTGCCTTGTGGCGGAGCAATGCACCAAGGACATTATATTTCCATGAATACAATCATGTTGTCCTTTGTAATGTTGAACAAGGTCATTTCTATTATTTATTGCCTGTTATATGAAAGTTTATCCTCCTGCGCGGCAGTTTTATATATTAATGCTGAGAGTTGGCCAGTCGTCGGCTTCTGCCCCCACGTAGGAAGTACGGGGGTGTTCGAGATAAATCTGATCACTCTTTATCCCAGTTTTGGGTCCTTCGAAGGAGGTGTTCAGCACAATGAACCAGGAAATCGGACTATAGGGCTTTATCACTCTCACTTAGCCATAGGAGCTTTAGAAAAGGAAGGTAGGCACAGCCCCTGGTGTTCGGAAGACGGCACGAGGGGCTCTATAAGCACCTGATCGGACGAAAAGCCAATCCATCACACGTTGCATTGGTTATGGCATTATGCGGGATAAATCCTTAAAGATTTTACAACCTCTCGAATAGCTGACCAGCTCTCGCCGTATCATGACAGTCAGTTTTCGCCTTTCTCTACTGAGGTGCTCGTCCGGAAGAACCGGGACACAACCGCAGTAGTTCTCCCTATGCCGCCTTAGCCGATATAGCGGAACGGAAGGCAGCAAAACATGGGAGCCGGGCAAACCCAACATTTGACCCAAGACATGATTCAGAGCTAATGCATATAATGCTATAAGTTCGGGGTGCCGAACTACCATGAAGGTGTTCGGACTTTATTGCTGTATTATGGGTAAAACGAAGCCCCTGGCATATTTAAGGCATATCGCGGTGTACAGATGCCATTTGACAAAAGAATTTCAATAATAGATAACGGCAGATAAGCGTCATATAAATCCACATGTTGTATTTGAATAATACGTCGATGCGTATGAGTACATGTAAAGTAATAAAAAGAGAAAGTGACTGCGGAACATACTGAGACCAGGCGGGAAGAAGCTGTGTGCGGATCCGGAGTGTAGTAGGATGGTCATTGAGGGGAATATCTAAGGGTTCCCTTGCGCGTTCGACCTGCTTCCATATCACCGGTCCTTGCATGGGCAAAAATGAACCTATATATAAAATGCAAGATCTGTTGGTGTGCCCCAGAGCGGTTGACCCGCGGTGTGTGGCCTGTCCTGGCCTTCGCCGGAGTGTTTAATTGAGCTCTGGACGAGCCGGGCTATCCTGTCGTGAAGTAGTTTGGAGTCCTTTGGCGGTATTCGGGAGCTTGGCCGTTGACTCGAGGTTCAATTGAAAGGTGCCACTCGTTGCTTCTGCTATTAAAGCAGCGGTATACTCTTTGGTACCGAGGGGGAGTTCGGCGTTGCCATTAATCGTGATGACGCCGCACGGACCGGGCATCTTGAGCTTACGGTAGGCATAATGTGGCACCGTGTTGAATCGAGCGAACGTGGTTCATTCGAGCAGTGCCTAATAATTACTGCGAAAGGGGACGATGTCAAAGATTAACTCTTCGGCGCAGTAATTGTTCGGTGATCCGAAGACTACCTCAAGGGCGATGGAGCCTGTACTGCTGGCCTCCACACCTGATAGGCATATTCTGGGACAACTGGTTCCGTTAAGTCGACATCCCTAAGGGTGCGCATCCGGTCCGAGTTGGGAGTGTGGGTGTCATTTACCACATTCACCGTTTGGATTTGCGGGGGAAATTTCTTTTGCCCTCCTGTATTCGGTGATTTGGGCTCCTCATCGCTATCATCGCTTTGAGACCCCTTCTCTTTGTTTTTGGCACCTGACCTGCCGGCTTGTTTGAAGACCCAACATTCTCTGTTGGTATGATTGGATGGTGTTCCTGGGGTGCCTTGAATTTGGCATGGACGGTCGAGTATGCGGTCCAGACTGGACGGGCCCGAGTTGTCATTTTTGAATGGCATTTTCCGCTGAACGGACTTAGAGCCACTAAATCCGGCATTGACTGCCGTATCTTCGGTGTTTCCAACATTTTTGTGACACTTGTGTTTATTGCGTCGGGGTTTGCCGTTGCTATCTCTGGCCTCTGATGTGCCAGGATTGCTTGCTGTGTTGTTGCTACGGGCCAACCAGCTATCCTCGCCCGCACAAAAGCGGGTCATGAGTGTCGTGAGTGCTGCCATGGATTTTGGCTTCTCTTGGCCGAGATGTCGGGCGAGCCACTCATCACGGTTATGTTTAAAGGCCGCTAGGGCTTCGGCATCCGGACAGTCGACAATTTGGTTCTGTTTAGTTAGGAACCGAGTCCAGAATTTCCTGGCTGACTCTCTGGGTTGTTGTGTTATGTGACTTAAATCATCAGCATCTGGTGGTCGCACATAAGTGCCCTGGAAGTTGTCCAGGAATGCGCCTGCCAGGTTCTCCCAACTTCCGATGGAGTTTTTCGCCAAGCTATTCAGCCAATGCCGAGCCGGCACTTTGAGTTTTAGTGGGAGAAACTTGATGGCGTGTAGCTCATCCCCGCGGGCCATGTGAATGTGGAGGAAGAAATCCTCTATCCATACCGCGGGGTCTGTAGTACCATTATATGATTCAATGTTCACGGGTTTAAACCCTTCTGGGAATTCATGATCCATTACCTCATCAGTGAAGCATAGGGGGTGTGTGACGCCTCTGTGCCGGGCTATATTACGACGTAGTTCCTACGAGTCTTGTCCGCTGTATTCGTCCCAGCCGGATTTGCTTTTAGTATATCCGGCGTGACAGCCGTTGTCACGTGTTGGGGCGCCCCCCCATGATCTGTAGATCGATCCTGTATGTTCTGCTTTGTTTTCCAATACATCTTGCAGGTCCTGCATGTAGCCCCGGGACTTGGTGATTTTATTTGACCGGCGACGGGGTGTGGGCTGGACTTTGGGCTGATACGCCGTTTTGTCTCGGCCACGAAGTGGCCGGTCAGCCGTGGCCGGTCAGCCGCATCGTACGCTGGTAGTGTAGGCTTTAATGCTTCCTCCTCAAGTTGGGGTAGCAACCTGCACTTTGGGTAACTTTTGGTTGGGCGCTCGAGTTCGTATTCCTCGGCTACCAGGACCTCAGTCCATCTATCCGCTAGCAGATATTGATCAGCTTGAAGCTGCTATTGCTTTTTCTTCATGCTTTTTGTTGTGGCTATAAGCCGACGCTTGAAGCGCTCCTGCTCGACGGGATCCTGAGGCACGCTGATTTCTTCATCGCCGAGGCTCACCTTGTCTTCGGAGAGGGGCATATAATTGTCATCCCCCGATTCTCCGTCCGTCGCCTGTTCCTTAGGGCTCGCTTGCCCATCCTCCTGCTCGAAGCCTGGCTAGAGGGGTTTGTCTTCGTCTTTGGCACTGTACGTGGCGTTATTGTCTCTTGTGCCGGTATCGCTGCTTTTGCTATGGCGGGGCTTAGAGCAGCGTCGATGATGCCGGTGCTTAGATTGCTTCTCGAGGGGATTATCCTCTGTTGCCTTATTGCCATTGCTTTCTTTGGGGGTGTCCACCATGTATATATCATATGATGAGGTGGCTGTCTAGCGCCCTGTGGGCGGTGGTTCCTGTTCTTCTCCTACATCGTCATCCATACCGTCGATTTCTTCGGAGCTGAAATCAAGCATGTCGGTTAGGTCGTTGATAGTGGCTATTAAGTGGGCGGTGGGTGGGGAATGAATTTCTTCGTCCGCTTCCCACTCAAGCCGGACATAGTTCGGCCAAGGGTCTCCTGAATAGGAGAGAGACCTCAATGAATTTAGCACGTCGCCCAAGGGCGAGTGCTGGAAGATATCCGCGGAGGTAAACTCCATGGTCGGTTCCCAGTCAGATTCGATAGGCACGGATGCAAGCGGTTTGGAGCCTTTGGTCAGGGACGAATCCAAGGGTCCGGTAACACAGGTCTCATAGGAGGTGAAGTCAGTATTCGACTCTATTGCCGCTGAGTGTGCGGCCTCCATGGCAGGGTCCATCCACCCGTCCTCGGACGGCACGATCTGCTCCGGATTGGGGGCCGGAGTAGCCACAGGTGTGATCTCCCGAACACTGTTCGACGGCAGAGCTAAGTCATGCTTGTCGTGATTGTGCGGCGCAAATGACATGGGTTCAAATCCGTCGAAGATCAAGTCTCCGTGGATGTCGGTAGTATAGTTCAAGCTTCCAAACCTGACTTGATGGCCAGGGGCGTAGCTCTCGATCTGCTCCAGATGGCCAAGAGAGTTCGCCCGCAGTACGAAGCTGCCGAATATGAAGATCTGTTCGGGGATCGCATTGTTGCCGATGATCGAAGGAGCCATCAAGCCTTTATCATGACGGCACAATGGAACTCTCAATGAAAGCACCAATGTCGGTGTCAAAACCGACGGATCTCGGGTAGGGGGTCCCGAACTGTGCGTCTAAGGCTGATGGTAACAGGAGGCGGGGGACACAATGTTTACCCAGGTTTGGGCCCTCGCAATCGAGGTAATACCCTACTTCTTGCTTGATTGATCTTGATGATATGAGTATTACAAGAGTTGATCTACCACGAGATCGTAGAGGCTAAACCCTAGAAGCTAGCCTATGATTATGATTGATGTTGTCCTACGGACTAAACCCTCCGCTTTATATAGACACCGGAGGGGGATAGGGTTACACAGAGTCGGTTACAAGGGAGGAGATCTACATATCCGAATTGCCAAGCTTGGCTTCCACGCAAAGGAGAGTCCCACCCGGACACGGGACGAAGTCTTCAATCTTGTATCTTCATAGTCCAACAGTCCGGCCAAAGTATATAGTCCGGCTGTCCGAGGACCCCCTAATCCAGGACCCCCTCACCCTGGCCACGTATATAAAGGATGGAGGGAGGAGGAGGCCGGCCCTCATAGAGCACGCCCAAAGTGTGGAGTCCTAGTAGGACTCCCTAGTCCTAGTAGGATTCCACCTCCCACATGGAATAGGAAAAAGGGAAGGGAGAAGGAGAAGGAAGGAAGGGCGCCCCCTTTCCCTAGTCCAATTCGGACCAGTCCATGGGGAAGGGGCGCGACCACCCTTGAGCCCTTTTCTCCTTTCCCGTATGGCCCATTAAGGCCCAACACGAATTCCCGTAATCACTCGGAACCTTTCTGATGTACGAATATAGCCTTCCAATATATCGATCTTTACGTCTCAACCATTTCGAGACTCCTCGCCATGTCCCCGATCTCATCCGAGACTCCGAACAAACTTCAGTCATCAAATCACATAACTCATAATACAAATCATCACAAAACGTTAAGCATGCGGACCCTACGGGTTCGAGAACTACGTAGACATGACCGAGACTCATCTCCAGTCAATAAACAATAGTGGAACCTGGATGCTCATATTGGTTCCTACATATTCTATGAAGATCTTTATCGGTCAAACCGCATAACAACATACGTTGTTCCCTTTGTCATCGGTATGTCACTTGCCCGAGATTCGATCGTCGGTATCCTCATACCTATTTCAATATCATTACCGACAAGTCTCTTTACTCATTCCGTAATGCATCATACCGCAACTAACTCATTAGTCACAATGCTTTGCAAGGCTTATAGTGATGTGCATTACTGAGAGGGCCCAGAGATACCTCTCCGATACACGGAGTGACAAATCCTAATCTTGATCTATGCAAACTCAACAAACACCATCAGAGACTGTAGAGCATCTTTATAATCACCCAGTTACGTTGTGACGTTTGATAGCACATAAGGTGTTCCTCCAGACCTCAGGAGTTGCATAATCTCATAGTCTGAGGAACATGTATAATTCATGAAGAAAGCAGTAGCAATGAAACTGTAATGATCATCGTGCTAAGCTAACGGATGGGTCAAGTCAATCACATCATTCTCTAATGATATGATCCCGCTTATCAAATGACAACTCTTTGTCCATGGCTAGGAAAATTAACCATCTTTGATTAACGAGCTAATCAAGTAGAGGTATACTAGTGATACTCTGTTTGTCTATGTATTCACACATGTATTAAGTTTCCGGTTAATACAATTCTAGCATGAATAATAAACATTTACCATGATATAAGGAAATATAAATAACAACTTTATTATTGCCTCTAGGGCATATTTCCTTCAATAACTTAGCTTGATGTGTCTGAAGTAGTTTCCGCCTCGTGAGGCGCGCCTCTCCCAGTACCTTGTGAGATCTCCTTGCCGTTGGCTTGGGAGGCGTCGAGGAACTGCAAAAATTTGTTAGAACCTCTTGTTCTTCCAAGCCCATGTCGTAGGTGCGGCTGGCCATGACCCAGAGCTCCGCATCGCGGTACCCGAGGGGCACGGATTAAGGGAGGAGCGCCAGCTTGCGGGCTCGAGCGAGGGTGCCATGCAAAGAACAGGAAAAGCACTCATGAGACGAGTGCACCCGTCCAGCCCCCTCGGGAGGCAGGTGAGGGAGAGTACGGGCCAAAAAAAGAACCGAGGGAAGAACAGAGGAAAAGGCGATCGGACCAAGATGATAAGAAAAACTAGAATGCGAACTTCCATTAAGAAAAGGGGCAACCAACTACGGAAAGCAAATGAAAAGCTGCGTCCGGCACCTAGTCTAGTCTTCTCACCAACGCGAAGCTAAGTGCTGCCACTAGGACGTGGGAGGGAGCCCCCGAGGCCCGAGGGCGGCACTCCTGAGACTCTGGGGCATGTACAACCCCACTCATTATTACGTGAGAGTGTCACGAGTGGATACCTTCACAGGCGCTGGGCCTTGCTTCATGGGTAGAACTTTCGGAGGTGCTGGATCTTCCAGGTGTTCTGGATGGGGACCTTGTCCTACGTCTCCAGGTGCACGGCGCCGGGCCTTGAGATGCGGGCGACCCTAAACGGGCCCTCCCACATGTGCAAAAGCTTATGCAACCCTTCCCTAGAGAGCACCTGCCTTAGGACGAGGTCGCCCACCTCGAGCGTCCTGGAGCGGACGCTGCGGCAGTGATACCGCCGCAGCGCCTGCTGGTATCTTGCCTCTCGGAGCGTGGCTTCACGGCGGCGTTCCTTGCCCAGCACAAGGTCCATCCCCCGCATGGCGTCCTATTGTGTCTCATCAAACGCCAGGACCCGCGCGGAGAAATGCTTGACCTCGTGAGGGAGAACCGCTTCTGCTCCGTAGACGAGGAAGAACGGGGTCTCGCCTGTTGGCTTGGTGGCGGTGGTGTGGATGGACCATAGCGCAGACTGGAGCTCGTCGTGCCAGCCCCTGCCACAGGCCTCAAGATTCTTGAAGGTCCTAGTCTTGAGGCCTCTGAGGACCTCCGCGTTGGCGCATTCGGCTTGACCATTGCTCCTAGGGTGTGCCACCGAAGCATAGCAGATCCGCGTTCCAAGGTTAGCACAATATGTCTTTAACAGATTACTAGTGAACTGCGAGCCGTTGTCGGTGATGATGCGATTAGGGACCCCGAAGCGGCTCACGAGACCCTTGATGAACTTGACCGCAGATCCGACCGGGATGGTGCGGACAGCTTCTACCTCCGCCCATTTGGTGAACTTGTCGATGGCAACATAGAGGTAGCGATAGACCCTAGGCGCTCAAGGGAACGGGCCTAAGATATCCAGCCCCCAGACTGCGAACAGCCACGAGAGCGGGATGGTCTGGAGGCCCTGAGCTGGCTGATGGATCTGCTTGGCATGGAATTGACAGGCCTCGCAAGACTTCACCAGCTCAGTTGTGTCGTTGAGCGACGTAGGCCAGTAGAACCTGCTGCGAAACGCCTTCCGACGAGGGTTCGTGGCGACGAGTGGTGCCCGTAGTCTCCGCCGTGTATGTCAGCCAGCAACTCGCTCCCCTGTTCCCTAGAGATGCATCGCAAGGAAACATCATTTGGCCGCTTCCTGTATAACTCACCGTCCTGGATGTTGTATGTCGTAGCCTGTCGGGCCACCCACTCCACGTCCTCCTCTTTCTCCGGAAGCATCCCTTGCATCAGGTATTCCTTGAACTCCTTGGTCCAGCACCCCTCCCGAGGCTCGAGCGCCAGGAGTAGGTGCGCTCCCGAGGTCGGGCCGCAGGCCGGGGCTCCCGGGGCAGGTGGTTGGGGGAGCTCCTCCCGAGGCGGCGCCGGCCCCAAAAGCGGAGGTGCTGCCGACGGCTTGAAGAGCCGCTCCCCAAAGACGCCAGGCTCTTGGGGTTGTCGCTTGGGCGCCTTTTTGGCGATGTTGTCGGCCTCCTTGTTGGTGCCACGGGGCACGTGTTGCAACTCTAGACCCAGGAAATGCTTTTCCATTTTGCGTACCTCCGCGAGGTATGCCTCCATATGCTCGTCCTTCGGCTCGTATACCTTGTTGGAGAAGTTGATGAAGAGCTGCGAGTCGCCCCTGATGGTGAGGCGCTTCACCCCAGGGCCACCGCGGCCTTGTGGCCAGCGATGAGGCCTTCGTACTCCGTGATGTTGTTGGATACCTTCTCGCCTTGCTGGAAGCAGAGCTACACGGCGTAATAGAGCTTGTCCTGAGTGGGCGAGATGAGCACTGCTCCAGCCCCCGCGCCGCCATCGAAATACATGACCCAGCCATCTGGTGCTTCACTTCCTGGCGAGAGGGATCGGTCCTCGCCTGTTTCAAACCCCGGGGCGTCAGTCCATTCTACCACAAAGTCGGTGAGTGCGGCCCCCTTGATGACCCTAGTTGTGATGAACTCTAGCTGGAATGCTTGCAGCTCGATGTTCCATTCGGCGACTCTTACAGCAGCGTTGGGGCTCCTGAGTACCCTCTCCGACGGGTAGGCCGAGACGACCTTGATTGGGTGACCTTGGAAGTAGTGCCACAGTTTACACGAGTCCACCAAAAGTGCGAGCAGGAGCTTCTGAGGCATGGGGTACCATGCCCTTGCATCCCGCAGTACCATGCTGATGAAATACACTGGGTGCTCGACGAGGGCAGGAACATCGACGGAGCCTGCCCCTGCGGGAAGTTGGGGCGTCTCCTGAGGTGACGGGACCCCAAGAGCCTGGTCGCCTACTGGGGCCTCTGCTGGCCCGCGAAGGCCACCTTGCTGGGCCTGGTCACTCGTTGGCGTTGCTGCAGCCTTTGTGGTTCCCTCTAGGTCCTGTATCTCCTCGGTTGGGGTGCGGCATGGAGCGGCAGCCCCTTGGCCTGGCGCTCTTCCTAAACTGCCACTAGAGCTGCGCTAGAGGAGTAGGGAGTGGCGGCAAGGTAAAGCACCAGGGGCTCGAGAGGGCGACGCGCCACCATCACCGGAGGCTGGTCAGGTATCTCTTGAGGTCTTGAAATGCTTGGTCAGCCTACGGGGTCCACTCGAACGGGCCCTTCTTCTTCATCAACTTGGAGAATGGCAGGGCGCGCTCTCCCAGCTTGGAGATGAAGCGCCCCAGCGAGGTCACGCAGCCTGCAAGCTTCTGCAACTCCTTGAGAGTTTGTGGTGGGCTCATGTCTTCTATCGCGTTGACCTTCTCCGGGTTAGCCTCAATCCCCCTGTGGCACATGAGGAAGCCCATCAGCTTGCTAGAGGGGACACCGAACACGCACTTCTCTGGGTTGAGCCGCAAGTCTACCTAGTGTAGGCTTGCAAAGGTCTCCTCCAGGTCTTGAATGAAAGTTCTTGCCTCCCGAGACTTTACCACAATGTCGTCGACGTAGGCCTCAGCGTTCCTCCCGAGCTGCTGACCCAGGTCGATGTGCATCAGTCGTTGGAAGTTCGCGCCTGCGTTGCACAGCCCGAACGGCATGCAAGTGTAGCAGTATACCCCACACGGGGTCAGGAAGGCTGCCTTCTCCACATCCTCCACTGCCATATTGATCTGGTGATAGCCCGAAGACGCGTCCAGGAAACATAGCAGGTCGCATTCGACGGTGGAGTCGACAATCTGGTCGATGCGCGGGAGTGGGAACGGGTCTTGGGGACAGGCCTTGTTAAGGTTGGTAAAGTCAACACACATGCGCTCCTTCCCGACTTTCTTTGGTATGACAACGGGGTTCCCCAGCCACTCGAGGTACCGAACCTCGTGAATGACACCTGCCGCCTCCAGCTTGCGGGTTTCCTGGACGATGAAGGACTGCTTCTCTGTGGACTGGCGTCGCGCCTTCTACTTCACGGGGCGCACATTAGGGCACACTCTCAAGTGATGCTCGATCACCCCTCTGGGGACCCCTACTAGTTGCTTGGGTTCCCAGGCGAATACATCCTTGTTCACGCGCAGGAACCTCACCAATGCCTCCTCTTGATCCGGGTCGAGGTTGGCGCCTATGGTGAAGGTGGCTCTTGAGGACCCATCTTCCACGACTGGCACATGCTTGGTTTCGGACCGATCTTGGGTGAACAGCTGCTTCTTCTTTGCTGGTGTGGCCTCCTTAACCCCCGGGGTGGCCTCGTCGTTCGATCGCACTGCTGCGGCGGTTTTGAGGGCACACTTGAGCGCCGCCAGAGCCTCCTTGGTGTCTCCAACTACGGTGAGGACGTCCTTGCTCCCGGGCATCTTCATGAGGTTGTAGGTTGGATTGGTCGCCACCATAAACTGAGCCAGAGCCGGGTATCCGAGGATGGCGTTGTATGGGAGGCCGATGCGGGCGATGTCAAAGTCAATCAGCTCGGTGCGGTAGTTGTCGCGGGTGCCGAAGGTCACAAGAAGGCGGATTTGCCCCAGTGGCTGGTGGAGCCGCCGCCGACCCCGGAGAAGGGCTTGCTGGGGCGGAGCCATTCGAGTGGTACGTGAAGAAGGCTAAAAGCCTCCACGGAGAGCACATTGAGGCCGGCGCCGACATCGATGAGGGTCTTGGTGACAGTTACGCTGCAGATGGTGGGCGTGCAAAGCATTGGGAGCACGCCCGAGCCGACGGTGGTGGCGGGGTGATCCCCCGAGTCGAAGGTGAGGTCGGCCTTGGGCGCCGCCCAACCTAGGGGAGCTCCTTGCCGCACGGAGGCGGTGCCAAACTGGCGAAAGAACGGCTTGGTGTGACGGTCCGAGGACGGTGCTTGCGAGCCTCCGAGGAGGGCTGCTACGGCGAGAGGCGTCTGTGCCGCGAAGCGCGCGACAAAGAGACCGCGCAGCTCCTCCCAGGAGGCCACCGAAGATCCTGGCAGGCTGAGCAGCCAGGCACGTGGCACGCTGGCCAGGGCCAGGGGGAAACAGTTGGCCATGACCTGGCCATCGCCTCTGGCTTTCAGGATGGCCTTCTCATACGCCTGCAGGAAGGCCGCCGGATCTGTCACACCGTTGTAGCGGGGCGGCATCTCTGGCTTGAACTTGCGCGGCCACCGCACCTGCCGCAAGGTGTGGGTGAAGGCCCGGACGCCCGCGGCACATGCGCAAGCGCCCGCCGAACTAACTAGAGGGATGGCGTCTGCCATGGAGCTGGACGAAGCAAGCGGAGAGGCAGAGCTTCGGCGCACCCCTACCTGGCGCGCCAAAAGTCAGATTTCGGGTTCTAGCAAAACCCTTGAGGTTCGAACTCTGGGGTGCGCACGAAGGTCTCTCCCCCCTAGCTCACACTCTCACCATGATCTCAAGGCTCAACACATCAAACTCGTAGAACAAAGGACACAAGGTTTATACTGGTTCGGGCCACCATTGTGGTGTAATACCTTACTCCAGTGTGGTGTGGTGGATTGCCTCTTGGGCTGAGGATGAACGAGTAAAAGGGAAGAATAGCCTCCTGAGGAGGGTGTTCTTGAGCTCGATGAGCCGGTTTGTTAGAGGACGGTCTGAATGTGATCCCCTTGCTATGGTGGTGGCTAGCCCTATTTATAGAGGCCCTGGTCCTCTTCCCAACTATAGGCGGGAAGGGGTCCAACAATGGCCAAATTTGAAGGGAGACAACTAATACAAGTTATCCTGACAAAAGGTGGTCTTCACCTGCCAAAGGCTCTGGTGGTGACGCCGTCCTGGGCTCCACGGTGACCTCCATCCTGCCGTCCTGCTGGTCTTGATCTTGTTGCACCGATATGGAAACATTTGCGTGATGCCTCGGGACTCCTCGTCTGCGCTTACCTCCTTAGCACCAAAGGGGTAACGAGGACACTGTGCGCGCTGGTGCCCGCCTGGCCTTGGTCGTCATGGCTTGCGTTACAGGGACCTTGTGAGGTGCCCCCCGCCTTGATCTCTTCGCCCCTCATGACCAGCCTGGTGAGGCCACCCCAGAGGAGGTCTTGCATCGTCCACCTCGCGAGGCTTGGCCCCTCGCGATGGTCTTGAGTGTTCGCTGGTGAAGATGGGCCATACGGGGCCGCTGGTAGAGCCACGCCGTGGGCCGCAGGCAGGCAAGTCTAGGGACCCCCGTTCGCAGGACGCCGACACAAACTTAGCATCCTTGGGGTACCATGGACCCAACTTTGGGGTGTGAACAAGGTATCTAAGAATATGCTTAACCGCCTTATGATGACTTTCCCTAGGGGAAGCTTGAAATCTAGCACACATGTATACACTAAACATGATGTCTGGTCTAGATGCACAAAGATAAAACAATGAACCAATCATAGAGCGGTAAATAAATGGGTCGAAAGGGATACCATTTGTGTCTTCAATGAGTACAATTTTGGTTGGCATGGGTATCTTACATGGACTAGCATCAGACATGCCAAACTTCTCTAGGATATCCTTGAGGTATTTTTCTTGAGACAAGAAAATTCCTTCTTGAAATTGTTGAATTTGGAATCCAAGAAAGAACTTCGAATCCGCATTGAGTGACATTTCAAAATTCTTGGTCATGGAGGCTGCAAACTTCTTGCACAAATGAATGTAAGGAGAACCAAAAATGATATCATCTACATACATTTTGGCATAAGATCAAATCACCCTTGTCCCTCTTAGTAAAAAGAGTGGGATCAATCACCCCTCTCACAAAACCATCATCGAGTAAAAACTTCTTAAGATCATTATACCAAGCACGAGGTGCTTGTTTGAGGCCATATAAAGCCTTATGAATTTTATACACATAGTCTTTGTGATCTGGATCAACGAACCCAGGTGGTTGTGATACATATACTTCTTCTTGTAGAGGACCATGAAGGAAATCACTCTTCACATCCATTTGCTGTAATGTAAAACCATTGAAAGTAGCATAAGCAAGTAAGATGCGAATAGATTTAAGATGGGTAGCGGGGGAAAGGTCTCACCAAAGTCCAAATGTAGCGATCCGACCTCAAATGGTCAAATCTCTGTGTATAAGTGTCATCCCTGGATCGGTAATGCTGACACACACAGTACTTGTAGGATTTATAACAGAGTTCAATCACACACTTATTACATCGGATGTCTCAAAGAGAGTACTTATTACAATAATATGGCTGAAAGCCACCATCTAAATACGATAATAGCAGAAACTTCAAAGGTAAATGATTCCATCAACTCCAACGGCATAGCTGAGTGCACGACAACGACCTAGCACACCTTACTATTCGTCTGAAAACTTTGCAACATAATACGTTGTAGCCTGTGTAGGTCAGCACATGGAATATGCTGGCAAGATAACACTATTGAGCAAAGAACAAATAACAGCTATAACTATATGCATATATGGCCGGTGGAGGCTCTATGGTTATCATTTGCGTAAAGCTAGTTTTCCCCTACAAGAATGGAATAAATTTTATTTAACTACAAAGTTTGTTGAAAACATTGAGAATGGTAACTCCATCTCAATCCCAAATTAATAATCATTAACCCAACAAGTTAATTAAGTAAAGTGATGAGATCAACGTAGTAATTCAAGCACCAGATACTCAAGATGTCCATAACCGGGGACACGGCTAACCATGATTAGTTTATACACTATGCCGAGGTTTGCGCACTTTTCCCCAGAAGACTCAATCTCCTCCGTTGTATTTCTCGCACTGCATGATGTTTGAGAAATGGATGACCGAGACACAGTCTTTCCGAAGAGGTCCCCTTAACCCATAGATAAGCCGGTACACCTACAATCCCGTACATCTGCTAGCCCATCATGGAAAGGATTCCCACAACTTACTCAACTATGCCAGAGCCCATAAAGGCTTGTGGCTGCACACGGAAGTTTCCAGCATGAATAACATAGTGATCCCTTGGAGCCTGGGTAGCGAACCATAGGAAAAATCACACGGATACCCCAGGATTCTCCTTTGGACAGCACCGGATTTCCCCAGGTGGCTGATACGTCTCCAACGTATCTATAATTTTTGATTGTTCCATGCTATTATATATTCTGTTTTGGATGTTTAATGGGCTTATTTATACACTTTATATTATTTTTGGGACTAACCTATTAACCGAAGGCCCAGCCCAAATTGTTGTTTTTTTGCCTATTTCAGTGTTTCGTAGAAAAAGAATATCAAACGAAGTCCAAACGGAATGAAACCTTCCGGAGCGTGATTTTTAGAACAAACGTGATCTAGAGGACTTAGAGTGGACGTCAAGCAACCAACGAGGAAGCCATGAGGCAGGGGCGCGCCTACCCTCTGGGCGCGCCCTCCACCCTCGTGGGCCCCTCGTGGCTCCACCGACCTACTTCTTCCACCTATATATACCTACGTACCCTGAAAACATCAAAGGGAACCACGAAAACCTAATTCCACCGCCGCAACCTTCTGTACCAGTGAGATCCCATCTTGGGGCCTTTTCCGGCGCTCCGCCGGAGGAGGCATTGATCACGGAGGGCTTCTACATCAACTCCATGGCCCCTCCGATGATGTGTGAGTAGTTTACCTCAGACCTTCGGGTCCATAGTTATTAGCTAGATGGCTTCTTCTCTCTCTTTGGATCTCAATACAAAGTTCTCCTCGATTCTCTTGGAGATCTATTCGATGTAATCTTCTTTTGCGGTGTGTTTGCCGAGATCCGATGAATTGTGGGTTTATGATCAAGACTATCTATGAACAATATTTGAATCTTCTCTGAATTCTTTTATGTATGATTGGTTATCTTTGCAAGTCTCTTTGAATTATCAGTTTGGTTTGGCCTACTAGATTTATCTTTCTTGCAATGGGAGAAGTTCTTAGCTTTGGGTTCAATCTTGCGGTGCTCGATCCCAGTGACAGTAGGGGAAACGACATGTATTGTATTGTTGCCATTGAGGATAAAAAGATGGGGTTTATATCATATTGCATGAGTTTATCCCTCTACATCATGTCATCTTACTTAAAGCATTACTCCGTTCTTATGAACTTAATACTCTAGATGCATGCTGGATAGCGGTCGATGTATGGAGTAATAGTAGTAGATGCAGGCAGGAGTCGGTGTACTTTTCATGGACGTGATGCCTATATACATGATCATACCTAGATATTCTCATAACTATGCTCAATTCAATCAATTGCTCGACAGTAATTTGTTCACCCACCATAATACTTATGCTATCTTGAGAGAAGCCACTAGTGAAACCTATGGCCCCCGGGTCTATTTTCCATCATACAAGTTTCCAATCTATTTTATTTTGAAATCTTTCCTTTCAATCTATATCATAAAAATACCAAAAATATTTATCTTATTATTATTATCTCTAACAGATCTCACTCTTGCAAGTGGCTGTGAAGGGATTGACAACCCCTTTATCGCGTTGGTTGCGAGGTTCTTATTTGTTTGTGTAGGTACGAGGTGACTCGCGCATGGTCTCCTACTGGATTGATACCTTGGTTCTCAAAAACTGAGGGAAATACTTACGCTGCTTTGCTGCATCACCCTTTCCTCTTCAAGGGAAAACCAACGCATGCTCAAGAGGTAGCAAGAAGGATTTCTGCCGCCGTTGCAGGGGAGATCTACGCCAAGTCAAGACATACCAAGTACCCATCACAACTCTTACCCTTCGCATTACATTATTTGCCATTTGCCTCTCGTTTTCCTCTCCCACACTTCACCCTTGCCGTTTTATTCACCTCTTTTCCGCTTGCTTCGTTATTATGGCTAGTCCTTTATCTACTCCTTTGTCTCCCGAAAATGAAGTTCTTAATTTTAAACAAAGGGAGGGAGAAAATCTAAAAGATGCTTGGTACAGAATTTGCAATGCGCAAAATAGATCTACTAGGAAGCAATCTACTTCCGTTCTTCTTCGCAATTTTTATGTAGGCATCACTCCTTGGAATAGATATATTCTTGAGACCAGTACCGAAGGAAATTTCTTGGGTAGCCATACTTTTGATTCTTATAATGCTATGATAGATTTGTTTGGCCCACCACCTCTTTTGGTTAATGGAACTATTTTAACTTTGGAACACGTGATGCAACGGCTTGAAATTATTGAAATAAAGTTGCCACTGTAGAGTCGATTGAAAATTTGGATAGAAAGATCCATAACCAAATTACCCAATACGGATCTAAGGTAGGAGTTGCTCTTAATTTTTTTAAAGAAAGGGGACCTTTGGTTAATGAAAAGATAGATCAAGATTCCACTAGAATTGATAAAATTGAGGATATTATTACCAACCTAGGGTCTGCCTTTTCTTCTTGAAAAACACTCCTTCTAATGCTAAGATTTCCAAATTGATGTATGTTCCTAAAAATAAGGGTGAAACTTCTAGTAAGGGAAATGCGGACCTCAAATCCATAAGTGTTCACCCCAACTTTCTCACTATCCTTAAGGAACCTTTTGCTACAAATGATTTTCTCGATTTCGTGCCTAGGAGTTTGATAATTAATAAAAAGAAAGAAACTCCTAGGAGTAATAGGTGTCTTATTGAAGAATTGCCTACCAAAGATGGCAATACCTAGATCTATCCTCGCTTTTATGCCTAGCTAGGGGCGTTAAACGATAGCGCTTGTTGGGAGGAAGCCCAATTTTATTTTTATTCCTTGCTTTTTGATTCTGTTTAGTAATAAATAATTTATCTAGCCTCTGTTTTGGTTGTGTTTTTTGTGTTTAATTAGTGTTTGTCCCAAGTAGTACCGTTGGGAAGACTTGGGGAAAGTCTTTTTGATCTTGCTGTAGAAAACAGAAACTTTAGCGCTCACGAGAATTGCTGCCATTTTTTATTGGAAGTGCTATTTAGTCAATTCTTTTTGCAGATGATTAATAGATAAATTCCTCACGTCCAGAAATTTAATTTAGAATTTTTGGGGTTCCAGAAGTATGCGTTTGATACAGATTACTACAGACTGTTCAGTCTTTGACAGATTCTGTTTTTTGTGTGTTGTTTGCTTATTTTGATGAATCTATGGCTAGTAATGGAGTTTATAAACCATAGAAAAGTTGTAATACAGTAGTTTTAACACCAATATAAATAAAGAATGAGTTCATTACAGTACCTTGAAGTGGTGTTTTGTTTTCTTTCGCTAACGGAGCTCACGAGATTTTCTGTTAAGTTTTGTGTTGTGAAGTTTTCAAGTTTTGGGTAAAGATTTGATGGATTATGGAACAAGGAGTGGCAAGATCCTAAGATTGGGTATGCCCAAGGCACCCCAAGGTAAAATCCAAGGACACCAAAAATCCTAAGCTTGGGGATGCCCCGAAAGGCATCCCCTCTTTTGTCTTCTTTCATCGGTAACTTTACTTGGAGCTATATTTTTATTTACCACATGATATGTGTTTTGCTTGGAGCGTCTTGTATGATTTGAGTCTTTGCTTTTTAGTTTACCACAATCATCCTTGCTGTACACACCTTTTGGGAGAGACACACATGATTTGGAATTTGTTAGAATACTCTATGTGCTTCACTTATATCTTTTGAGCTATATAGTTTTTGCTGTAGTGCTTCACTTATATATTTTAGAGCACGGTGGTGGTTTTATTTTATAGAAATAATTGATCTCTCATGCTTCACTTATATCATTTTGAGAGTCCTTTAGAGCAGCATGGTAATTTTCTTTTAGGCATAAAACTATCATATAAGTGCATTGAATACTATGAGAAGTTTGATACTTGATAATTGTTTTGACATATGGAGATGGTGATATTAGAGTCATGCTAGTTGAGTAGTTGTGAATTTGAGAAATACTTGTGTTGAAGTTTGTGATTCCCGTAGCATGCACGTATGGTGAACCGTTATGTGATGAAGTCGGAGCATGATTTATTTATTGATTGTCTTCCTTATGAGTGGCGGTCGGGGACGAGCGATGGTCTTTTCCTTCCAATCTATCCCCCTAGGAGCATGCGCATAGTACTTTGTTTCGATAACTAATAGATTTTTGCAATAAGTATGTAAGTTCTTTATGACTAATGTTGAGTCCATGGATTATACGCACTCTCACCCTTCCACATTTGCTATCCTCTCTATTACCGCGCACTTTCGCCGGTATCATAAACCCACCATATACCTTCCTCAAAACAGCCACCATACCTACCTATTATGGCATTTCCATAGACATTCTGAGATATATTTCCATGCAACTTTCCACCGTTCCGTTTGTTATGACACGCTTCATCATTGTCATATTGCCTTGCATGATCATGTAGTTGACATCGTATTTGTGGAAAGCCACCGTTCATAATTTTTTCATACATGTCACTCTTGATTCATTGCATATCCCGGTACACCGCCGGAGGCATTCACATAGAGTCATATTTTTGTTCTAAGCATTGAGTTGTAAGTAAAAAGAAGTGTGATAATCATCATTATTAGAGCATTGTCCCAGTGAGGAAAGGATGATGGAGACTATGATTCCCCCACAAGTAGGGATGGGACTCCGGACGAAAAAAAAGAGAGAAAAGAGGCCAAAAAGAGAGAAAGAAGGCCCAAATAAAAGAAAAAAGAGAAAAAGAGAGAAGGGACAATGTTACTATCCTTTTTCCACACTTGTGCTTCAAAGTAGCACCATAATCTTCATGATAGAGAGTCTCCTATGTTGTCACTTTCATAAACTAGTGGGAATTTTACATTATAGAACTTGGCTTGTATATTCCAATGATGGGCTTTCTCAAATTGCCCTAGGTCTTCGTGAGCAAGCAAGTTAGATGCACACCCACTTAGTTTCTTTTGTTGAGCTTTCATACACTTATAGCTCTAGTGCATCTGTTGCATGGCAATCCCTACTCACTCACATTGATATATATTGATGGGCATCTCCATAGCCCGTTGATACACCTAGTTGATGTGATACTATCTTCTCCTTTTTGTCTTCTCCATGACCACCATTCTATTCCACATATAGTGCTATGTCCATGGCTCATGCTCATGTATTGCGTGAAGATTGAAAAAGTTCGAGAACATCAAAAGTATGAAACAATTGCTTGGCTTGTCATCGGGGTTGTGCATAATTTAGTATTTTGTGTGATGAAGATAGAGCATAGCCAGACTATATGATTTTGTAGGGATAACTTTCTTTGGCCATGCTATTTTGAGAAGACATGATTGCTTAGTTAGTATGCTTGAAGTATTATTATTTTTATGTCAATATTAAACTTTTATCTTGAATCTTTTGGATCTGAACATTGATGCCACAATAAAGAAAATTACATCGAGAAATATGTTAGGAAGCATTCCACATCAAAAATTCTGTTTTTATCATTTACCTACCCGAGGACGAGCAGGAATTAAGCTTGGGGATGCTTGATATGTCTCCAACGTATCTATAATTTTTTATTGTTACATGCTATTATATATTCTGTTTTGGATGTTTAATGGGCTTATTTATACACTTTTATATTATTTTTGGGACTAACCTATTAACCGGAGGCCCAACCCAAATTGCTGTTTTTTTGCCTATTTCAGTGTTTCGCAGAAAAAGAATATCAAACGGAGTCCAAACAGAATGAAACCTTCAGGAGCGTTATTTTTGGAGCAAACATGATCCAGAGGACTTGGAGTGAACGTCAACCAACCAACAAGGAAGCCACGAGGCAGGGGCGCGCCTACCCCCCTGGGTGCGCCCTCCACCCTCGTGGGCCCCTCGTGGCTCCACCGACCTACTTCTTCCTCCTATATATACCTACGTACCCTGAAAACATCAAAGGGCACCACGAAAACCTAATTCCACTACCGCAACCTTCTGTACCCATGAGATCCCATCTTGCGGCCTTTTCCGGCGCTCCGCCAGTGGGGCATTGATCATGGAGGGCTTCTACATCAACTCCATGGCCCCTCCGATGATGTGTGAGTAGTTTACCTCAGACCTCCGGGTCCATAGTTATTAGCTAGATGGCTTCTTCTCTCTCTTTGGATCTCAATACAAAGTTCTCCCCGATTCTCTTGGAGATATATTCGATGTAATCTTCTTTTGCGGTGTGTTTGTCGAGATCCGATGAATTGTGGGTTTATGATCAAGACTATCTATGAACAATATTTGAATCTTCTCTGAATTCTTTTATGTATGATTGGTTATCTTTGCAAGTCTCTTCTAATTATCAGTTTGGTTTGGCCTACTAGATTGATCTTTCTTGCAATGGGAGAAGTGCTTAGCTTTAGGTTCAATCTTGCGGTGCTCGATCCAAGTGACAGTAGTGGAAACGACATGTATTGTATTGTTGCCATCGAGGATAAAAAGATGGGGTTTATATCATATTGCATGAGTTTATCCATCTACATCATGTCATCTTGCTTAAAGCGTTACTCTGTTCTTATGAACTTAATACTCTAGATGCATACTGGATAGCGGTCGATGTGTGGAGTAATAGTAGTAGATACAGGCATGAGTCGGTCTACTTGTCACGGACGTGATGCCTATATACATGATCATACCTAGATATTCTTATAACTATGTTCAATTCTATCAATTGCTCGACAGTAATTTTTTCACCCACCGTAATACTTATGCTATCTTGAGAGAAGCCACTAGTGAAACCTATGGCCCCCGGGTCTATTTTCCATCATACAAGTTTCCAATCTATTTTATTTTGCAATCTTTACTTTCAATCTATAGCATAAAAATACCAAAAATATTTATCTTATTATTATTATCTCTATTAGATCTCACTCTTGCAAGTGGTCGTGAAGGGATTGACAACCCCTTTATCGCGTTGGTTGCGAGGTTCTTATTTGTTTGTGTAGGTATGAGGTGACTCGTGCGTGGTCTCCTACTGGATTGATACCTTGGTTCTCAAAAACTGAGGGAAATACTTACGCTGCTTTGATGCATCACCCTTTCCTCTTCAAGGTAAAACCAACACATGCTTAAGAGGTAGCAGTGCCCACAACCCAATCCACCCAGATGTGTGTTAAAGTAGCCACCTTAAGTAAAACCCTTAGTTCATAATAATACACACAACTTTCATGAATCACTCAAACTAAACCACGTCTACGAGCATAGCATAGCAAAGTATAATAAGCGTAATGTAGTAACTCCCAATGTTTGAATAAAGGGCAATAGGTACTACCTCAACAACTACTTCCCAAAACCCACATGTTAAACAGATCCTACTCATGCAATGTTTGGGGATTCAGACAAATGCATAAAAGCTGGGTAATAAGGGATATGATCAAAGTGTTACTTGCCTTGCTGACGATCTGAAAACCCTAGTGACTCGTAGTAGCACGCTTCGCACTCCGGAAACTCTATCGTGAACAAACAATAGCATACATAAGCAATCAAGCATAAAATTCAAGGTTAAAACTCAAATGAAAAGACCCAAACTGAAAGTTCAACTAAAGAGCTTCGATTTGCAAAAAGAATCAACCAAATCAGAGCTACGAAACTCAAACTACGATCAAAAGAAGTTTGAATTCAAATATACTTGCAACCCAATTTTAAATTGTCAAAACCATTTTCTAGTTGGTTATCTGGAAATAGGGGAACAAGACGAAGATTTTGGCGTTTGTTTCACTGGATTTGGACAAGCGAGCAAAAAATTGTGAGGGTTTGAAGATCAGGGACTGATCTGTGATAAAATTAATTACGGATAGGTCCCTGGCCAAAAATAAAATAAAAGAAAAACCCTAACGAACGAACGTTCGCTGTGATACCCTAATGAACGAAAACATTCACTACAGAGTAATAACGGATGAACGTCCGCACTTTAGATCGAACCGGGAAACCGAAAGACAACCTTAACTCAAAAGAAACCGATAAACAAAAAAACGTAATGAACCGGTGAACCGGGGAAGTTTTATACCGGTTCACGACATTGGCGGTGTCAATGGCAGCAGCGGGATTCCAGCGAGGCAGCGAGGCAAAGCGGCGGCGGCGGGACTCCGACGAGGCGGCAGTAGTGTTTCGCGGGACGGCGGCAGCGCACAGCAGCGGGGGCTGCGGCTAGCTCGGGCGGCTGCGGCTGCGGACGAGGTGGAGAGGAGGCGGCGAGGCCGGGGCGAGCTTTAAAGGGGGCGGGGGTGGGGCGGCCTTGGGCGAGGGTCAAGGCGGGGAGGAGTCTGGCTCGGGCTCTTCCCGAGCTCCGGCGGCAGCGCGGTCTCCTCACCCGAGCGTGAGGAAGGCGGCGGCAAGGTGGGTTGCGGCCTGGCTCGGCTGGGCCTTCGGCCCAGACGGGCGGGATTTTTTTTAAAGAAAAGTCTCCCGAAGAAAATTCTAATAAAAATATTTAAAAAATCTAAAAAATACCAGAAACAATTTTCACTCTCTAAACCTATTATTTAGAACAAAGTGAACATTTTTCTGGCCTAAACATGCTATTTTCGAAAATGCATATTTTTCTAAATTCAAATAAAATAGCAAATAAAATCCAAATTTAATTTTATATTTTCTTCTCCAATATTCCTTTCTTTTGAAGAAGTCATATTATCTTCTCTCTTTTATTTTTAATATTTGAAATAATTGGAGAGAAAAAATATTAAAATCAAATTGATCCTCTTTTCAAATTTGATAAAATTCAAATATGAAAATTTATGAAATCCCCAACTCTCTCCTTGGGTCCTTGAGTTGCTTAAGATTTCTAGGATCACAACCAAATATGCAAATAAAATATGATATGCATATGATGACCTATGTATAACATACAAATTGAAAAATTGGGATGTTACAAGCCTACCCCCCCTTCAGATGAATCTCGCCCTCGAGATTCGGGCTGGCTAGAAAATAGGTGCGGGTGGTCTTTCCGTAGGTCTTCTTCTCTTTCCCAGGTGGCTTCATCCTCGATATGGTGGCTCCACTGAACTTTGCAAAACTAGATAACCTTGCTGCGTGTAACACGGCTGGCAAACTCGAGAATCTTAACGGGTTTCTCCTCGTAGGTCAGATCACTCTCCAACTGAATCGCTTCCAGGGGCACTGTATCTCTTAGAGGAATATCAGCCATCTCAGCATGGCACTTCTTCAACTGGGAAACGTGAAATACATCATGAACTCCTGACAATCCTTCGGGTAACTCCAACTTGTAGGCAACTTCTCCCATACGTTCCAGAACTCGGTATGGTCCTACAAATCTCGGGGCTAACTTTCCTTTAACTCCAAATCATTTAAATCCTCGGAGTGGTGACACACGAAGATATGCTCTATCTCCAATTTCATAGACTACCTCCTTTCGTTTAGTATCGGCATAACTCTTCTGCCTGGACTGAGCTACCTTCAGTCTATCCCGGATCAACTTAACCTTCTCTTCAGACTCTTTGATCAAATCTGGTCCAAACAACTGACGGTCTCCAACTTCATCCCACATCAATGATGTCCTGCATCTCCTTCCATACAGAGCTTCAAAAGGGGCCATCTTCAAACTAGCCTGATAGTTGTTGTTGTATGAGAAATCTGTGTAGGGAAAATTATAGTCCCAACTAGATCCATAATCTAGCGCACAAGCTCTCAATATGTCCTCCAGAATCTGATTGGCTCTCTCTGTCTGTCCATCGGTCTACGGATGAAAGGTTGTACTGAACTCTAGCCTAGTACCCAAAGTTTGGTGCAGCTGATTCCAAAACTTTGAGGTAAACTTGCGTCCCTCTATCTGATACGATGGTCCTCAGAAGTCCATGCAGACATACGATCCTGGTCATATATATCTTGGCCAACTTCGCGCTTGTATATGTGGTTTTCACGGGGATAAAGTGAGCCACTTTGGTCAAGCAATCAACTACTACCCAGATTGAGTCCTATCCTGATCTGGTCCTGGGTAATCCAGTGATGAAATCCATGCCAAGTTTATCCCACTTCTAATCGGGTATCGGCATAGGCTGTAATAATCCTGCTTGCTTCTGATGTTCTGCCTTCACTCTCTCACATACTGCTACATACTCGGCAATATCCTTCTTCATACCTGTCCACCAGACATGTTCCTTCAAATCCAAATACATCTTGGTGTTTTCGGGGTGAATCGAGTATGGCGAGTCTTAAGCTTCCTGAAGTATTAACTTCCTGATCTCCGCATTATTGGGAACATATACATGATCCTCAAACCATAAAGTCTCGTGCTCATCCTCACGAAAACCTTTGGATTTTCCTTTGCTCATCCTCTCCTTTATCTCTGCAATTTCCTTATCATCCTTATGAGCATCTCGAATCTTTCCCAATAAGGTAGACTGAACCTCCATTGCTGCAACAAAACCTCTTGGGACTATCTCCAAATGAAGTTCCTTGAGATCGTCTACTAACTCCTGTGGTAATCCTTCGCTTACAAGGGTATTTGCATAACTTTTGTGGCTCAAACCGTCCGCTACGACATTGGCCTTTCCTGGATGATAATGCAATTTCATATCATAATCCTTTATGAGCTCCAACCATCTGCTTTGCCTGAGATTCAACTCCTTCTGCGTGAAAATGTACTTGAAACTCTTGCGATCCGTGTACACACCAAACAGTTTCCAATCAGAAAATGTCTCTAGGTCTTGAGCGCATGCACTACCGCTGCTAACTCCAAATCATGGGTGGCATAACTCAACTCATGAGGTCGAAGCTGCCGTGAGGCATATGAAACAACTCTTCCATCTTGCATAAGTACACCTCCAAGTCCCAAGCGAGAAGCGGCGCAATACACTTGGAAATCTTTGTGTATATCCAGAAGAATCAGTATTGGGGCTGTAACCAAACGTTTCTTAAACTCCTGAAAACTGGCCTCACAATCCTCGGTCCATTTGGACTTGGTGTCCTTCTTCAACAACTCTGTCATGGGTTTTGCAATCTTGGAAAAATTCTCAATGAATCTCCGATAATATCCCGCGAGTCCCAGAAAACTTCGGATCTCTCCAACTGTCGGTGTACAAAAGTAGGGGCTCTCCTTTTGCACCCGTTTACTTATGGACGGGCAGTCAGGGCCGCGCCCACGGCCACACTAAACAAGGCAGAGGAGGGAAGCCGAAGCACAAGACAACCAAAGCAATGCCAAGACCAGAGGCGCAAAGAGAGCAAGAGGGTGAGGTGGACTCCCCCGACAAGACCCTTGCCGGGGTGGCTTCCGCAGCCTCGGCAAGATCCTTGCCGGGGCAATTTGCCTGACGCTAGAAGAGCGCGCTACCCTTGAGCCCAAGGGGTTCCAACACCATCAACCATATTGGAACTAAGGCTCGGGAGGCACCTCCGTGGTGGCATGCCGATCTTTGTAGAGATCATAGATACACAAGATCAGATGGGAACTAGAAGACGATGATCCTTTGCGAGATCCTTCCAAGGAAATCCACGAGACCCCCGGCAAGATCCTTGCCTGGGAAGACCGCGGTGCCGCAGCGAGACCCTTGCCGGGCCCTCGGCAAGACCCTTGCCGAGGATGCCTATGGGGCCGCAGCCAAGCCCGCGTCTGCCAAGACTCCATTGCCGCTCCCATATGGCTGCCAGCTCGACCAGCTGGGCAGGCATCTGCGTGGCAGCGCGCGGCCTCTACACCAACTCAGCAAGCACCTGCATGGTGGCATGTAGATCTTCGTGAAGGCTCCACCACCGCGCCGGCCCAGCAGCCAGCCAACATGGCGCTACAACGCCTCGTCAGCTTGGACGAGCGTCGGAGCCAGGCGAGGCGACGACAGCTGGGACGAGCTTCTTTGCCGTCCCCAATAAAGCAAGAGGGGCACGTCAGCAGCACATTAAATGCGTTTGTCTGAAGATGCCAGGAGATAGACTCAGCCCCTGTACACCTTTCCACCTCCTGTGTGCCACTGTGGCGATCCCTTTTTGTCTATAAAAGGAGGCCCGAGGCGTACTGGAGGGGGATTCGGATCTTTTGGACTAGAGAGCCACCGCAGCTAGTTCAAGAACACAAGAACACCCAAATATACATCAAAGCAAGACTAGAGTTTTACGCGTCTCTGCAGCCCGAACCTGGGTAAACTATTTGTGTGCTGACCGCTAGAACCGCTCTTTGCACAACGCCGCACCCGCCAACTCTAGAAGGGATCCCAGTGACCCCATAGGTGTCGTTTCCCACCGACATCTCTGGCACGCCAGGTAGGCGGTGCGCAGTTGTGAGAATCTAGTCTAGCAGCTAGTTTAGCAGTTCTTCGGGGGCCAAATAGCCCGTACCAGTACGGGCGAGTGGTGGGGCAGTCGCGGACGGAAGCCGAGGCGCGGCTCGTGAACACCCGCATCGCTCTGGCAGCCAAAGCTTGGCGAGCGGCATCGTTCGTGCGCGAGATGACGGGCCACACGTCACCAAATCCAAAGACAGAGCCAGCCCCCCTCCAGGCGGTGCGGCGCCCTCCAGGGGCTGCGTCGTGCCACCCACAGGCAGCGCGGCAATTTCCGAGGTGCCTACGCCAGCGCCCCCGACGCGCTCTTCCTAGGTTGTGCGCGACGAGCAGCGTCACCACGGTGGTGACCCTGGGCACCATCATGGGAAGAGTCTCGTGCATCATTCGCGGGACGTAGAAGGCCAGCACGTGCGCCGAGGCGCTGGCAAAAATGGCATACAACCACAGGCCGTGATAGAGCTCCTTCTAACATGGTTAGAAGTCAGAGCGGATCACGGTCCATGCAGCTTTCGCCACCACCCACGCCCGCAAAAGCCTTGGCACGCGCGCAGTTGCTCCTCGACTTTCCTCCTGCTGTGGAAAAACTCGATGAGTGGAGAGCCACCATCTGAAGCCTCGTCGGCGTTGCCAACAAAGATGAGCCACGACCGGCGGGGCCCTCTCGCCGGCGCTCCATCGAGCCGCCGCATGCCAGTGGTGGAAGGAACGGGGGCGCTGCGGCCAGGGTGCACTCTCCTCCTCCACGCGAGCCACCGCGGGTGTCGATCCGTCGTGATGATGCTTGTGATAACATTTCCATATCGTCGTCCAACCCGCGGACACACTACGATCAACGCCAAGTTCTTCAGGAGCAAGCCCGTGAAGACGCTCGAACCACCATCGAGCGCTGGCGCGATGCACGCCACCAGTCAGATAGGCGGGCAGGGCCCACTATGGACCACCCAGCATTGGGGGCTCTAGCAACCTACCCTACGAGGTGGGTTGCCTGGCCTTTACCCACGAGCTGCAGCAGTTCCAGTGGCCCTCCCACCGCATGTTCAAGCCAGACGCTGGTGAGAAGTACAATGGCAAGATCCACCCATCAGAGTTCCTCAGCATGTACGCCATCGCGATGCAAGCTGCTGGAGCCCGCCGCGATAAGTTGCTTGCCAATTACTTCCCGCTGGCACTCAAACCCAATGTCATGTCATGGCTGATGCACTTGTCGACGGATTCCATTTCTTCTTGGTCAGACTTGTGTCATGAGTTTGTTGGCGCCTTTACCGGAGGCCACCAAGCTCATGGCCAGGCGAGCGATTTGCATATCATCCCCTAGAAGGAAGGTTAAACCCTGCGCAAGTACATACAGAGGTTCATCAGCCAGGTGCAATACAACATCCCAGATGTTCATCCCACCATCGTGATCAACACATTCCATCAGAATGTGCGCATACGCAAGATGCGTGAAGAGCTAGCGATGAACAAGGTCAAAGATGTGGCCGACCTTTATGTTTTGGCTGATAGGTGCAGTCGGGCTGAAGAGGGGAGGAAGTAACCCGACGAGGACGCCGGTGCGGAAACCGACTCCACTGACAAAGACACAGCCACCCTGAGGAAGAAGGGCCGGCACCGCAACAGGAAGCGCAAGGGCAAGACTGTGCTTGCCGTTGAGGGATCTGATGACACCGACACTGCCAAGAAGGCCAAGGCAAACGACCCCAGCAAAGAAATTGCCGGGTGCGCCTCTTGTCAGGCCTTGGCGGCTGCCGACAAGCCAGGAGGCTCCGACAAGCAATCTTGCAAGATCCACCGCACCAAGGGCCATGACCTCCAGAACTGCCGGTGATGTCTGCTATACAACCTTCTTCTTGTAGACGTTGTTGGGCCTCCGAGTGCAGAGGTTTGTAGGACAGTAGCAAATTTCCCTCAAGTGGATGACCTAAGGTTTATCAATCCGTAGGAGGCGTAGGATGAAGATGGTCTCTCTCAGGAAACCCTGCAACCAAATAACAAAGAGTCTCTTGTGTCCCCAACACACCCAATACAATGGTAAATTGTATGCACTAGTTCAGCGAAGAGATGGTGATACAAGTGGTATATTGATAATAGATATGGGTATTTGTAATCTGCAATTATAAAAAGAGCAAGGTAACTAATGGTAAAAGTGAGCATAAACGGTATTGCAATGATAGGAAACAAGGCCTAGGGTTCATACTTTCACTAGTGCAAGTCCTCTCAACAATAATAACATAATTGGATCATATAACTATCCCTCAACATGCAACAAAGAGTCACTCCAAAGTCACCAATAGCGGAGAACGAACGAAGAGATTATGGTAGGGTACGAAACCACCTCAAAGTTATTCTTTCCAATCAATCCGTTGGGCTATTCCTATAAGTGTCACAAATAGCCCTAGAGTTCGCACTAGAATAACACCTTAAGACACGAATCAACCAAAACCCTAATGTCACCTAGATACTCCAATGTCACATCCAGTATCCGTGGGTATGATTATACGATATGCATCATACAATCTCAGATTCATCTATTCAACCAACACATAGAACCTCAAAGAGTGCCCCAAAGTTTCTACCGGAGAATCATGACGAAAACGTGTGCCAACCCCTATGCATAGGTTCATGGGCGGAACCCGCAAGTTGATCACCAAAACATACATCAAGTGAATCACGTGATATCCCATTGTCACCACAGATACGCACGGCAAGACATACATCAAGTGTTCTCGAATCTTTAAAGACTCAATCCGATAAGATAACTTCAAAGGGGAAACTCAATCCATTACAAGAGAGTAGAGGGGGAGAAGAAACGTAAGATCCAACTATAATAGCAAAGCTCGCGATACATCAAGATCGTGCCAAATCAAGAACACGAGAGAGAGAGAGAGAGAGAGAGAGAGATCAAACACATAGCTACTGGTACATACCCTCAGCCCCGAGGGAGAACTACTCCCTCCTCATCATGGAGAGCACCGGGATGATGAAGATGGCCACCGGAGTGGGATTGCCCCCTCCGGCAGGGTGCCGGAATGGGTCTAGATTGGCTTTCGGTGGCTACGGAGGCTTCTGGCGGCGGAACTCATGATCTATTGTGCTCTCTGATGTTTTTAGGGTATATGGAGATATATAGGCGGAAGAAGTACGTCAGAGGGGCCACGAGGGGCCCACGAGGGTGGAGGGCGCGCCTAGGGGGGTGGGCATGCCCCCCTACCTCGTGGCCTCCTTGAAGCTTCCCTTACGTAGACTCAAAGTCTTCTGGGCTTCTTTCCTTCCAAAAATGGGTTCCGTGAAGTTTCAGGTCAATTGGACTCCGTTTGATTTTCCTTTTCTTCGAAACCCTAAAACAAGGTAAAAACAGAAACTGGCACTGGGCTCTGGGTTAATAGGTTAGTCCCAAAAATGATATAAAAGTGTATAATAAAGCCCATAAACATCCAAAACAGTAGATAATATAGCATGGAGCAATCAAAAATTATAGATACGTTGGAGACGTATCAGCATCCCCAAGCTTAATTCCTGCTCGTCCTCGAGTAGGTAAATGATAAAAACAGAATTTTTGATGCGGAGTGCTACTTGGCATAATTTCAATGTAATTCTTCTTAATTGTGGCATGAATATTCAGATCCGAAAGATTCAAGACAAAAGTTCATATTGACATAAAAATGATAATACTTCAAGCATACTAACTAAGCAATTATGTCTTCTCAAAATAACATGGCCAAAGAAAGTTATCCCTACAAAATCATATAGTCTGGCTATGCTCTATCTTCACCACACAAAATATTTAAATCATGCACAACCCCGATGACAAGCCAACCAATTGTTTCGTACTTTCGATCTTCTCAAACCTTTTCAATGTTCACACAATATATGAGCGTGAGCCATGGACATAGCACTATAGGTGGAATAGAATGGTGGTTGTGGAGAAGACAAAAAGGAGAAGATAGTCTCACATCAACTAGGCGTACCAACGGGCTATGGAGATGCCCATCAATAGATGTCCATGTGAGTGAGTAGGGATTGCCATGCAACGGATGCACTAGAGCTATAAGTGTATGAAAGCTCAACAAAAGAAACTAGTGGGTGTGCATACAACTTGCTTGCTCATGAAGACCTAGGGCATTTTGAGGAAGCCCATCATTGGAATATACAAGACAAGTTTTATAATGAAAAAATCCCACTAGTATAAGAAAGTGATTACATAGGAGACTCTCCATCGTGAAGATCATGGTGCTACTTTGAAGCACAAGTGTGGTAAAAGGATAGTAGCATTGCCCAGTCTCTCTTTTTCTCTCATTTTTTTTTATTTGGGCCTTTTCTATTTTTTATGGCCTCTTTTCTCTTTTTTTATTTGGGCTTCTTTGGCCTCTTTTATTTTTTTATTTTCGTCTGGAGTCTCATTCCGACTTGTGGGGGAATCATAGTCTCCATCATCCTTTCCTCACTGGGACAATGCTCTAATAATGATGATCATCACACTTTTATTTACTTACAACTCAAGAATCACAACTCGATACTTAGAACAAGATATGACTCTATATGAATGCCTCCGGCGGTGTACCGGGATGTGCAATGACTCATGCGTGACATGTATGAAAGAATTATGAACGGTGGCTTTGCCACAAATACGATGTCAGCTACATGATCATGCAAAGCAATATGACAATGATGAAGTGTGTCATAATAAACGGAACGGTGGAAAGTTGCATGGCAATATATCTCGTAATGGCTATGGAAATGCCGTAATAGGTAGGTATGGTGGCTATTTTGAGGAAGGTATATGGTGGGTTTATGGTACCGGCGAAATTTGCGCGGTACTAGAGAGGCTAGCAATGGTGGAAGGGTGAGAGTGCGTATAATCCTTGGACTCAACATTAGTCATAAAGAACTCACATACTTATTGCAAAAATCTATTAGTTATCGAAACAAAGTACTACGTGCATGCTCCTAGGGCGATAGATTGGTAGGAAAAGACCATCGCTCGTCCCGACCGCCACTCATAATGAGGACAATCAATAAATAAATCATGCTCCGACTTCATCACATAACGGTTCACCATACGTGCATGCTACGGGAATCACAAACTTCAACACAAGTATTTCTCAAATTCACAACTACTCAACTAGCATGATTCTAATATCACCATCTCCATATCTCAAAACAATCATCAAGCATCAAACTTCTCTTAGTATTCAATACTCTATATGAAAGTTTTTACTATTCTTGGATGCCTAGCATATTAGGATTATTTAAGCAAATTACCATGCTGTTCTAAAGACTCTCAAAATAATATAAGTGAAGCACAAGAGTTCATCTATTTTTTCAAAATAAAACTACCACCATGATCTAAAAGATATACGTGAAGTACTAGAGCAAACAACAAACTACTCCGAAAGATACAAATGAAGATCAATGAGTAGTCGGATAATTACGCAACTATATGAAGACTCTCTAACATTTAAGATTTTCCGATCTTGGTATTTTATTGAAACAGCAAGCAAAACATAATGAAATAAAGTGACGCTCCAAGCAAAACACATATCATGTGGCGAATAAAAATATAGCTCCAAGTAAAGTTACCGATGAATGAAGACGAAAGAGGGGATGCCTTCCGGGGCATCCCCAAGCTTAGGCTTTTGTTTGTCCTTTAATATTACCCTGGGGTGCCTTGGGCATCCCCAAATTAGGCTCTTGCCACTCCTTATTCCATAGTCCATCGAATCTTTACCCAAAACTTGAAAACTTCACAACACAAAACTTAACAGAAAACTCGTAAGCTCCGTTAGTATAAGAAAGTAAATCACCACTTCAAGGTACTGTAATGAACTCATTATTTATTTATATTGGTGTTAAACCTACTGTATTCCAACTTCTCTATGGTTTATAAACTACTTTACTAGCCATAGATTCATTAAAATAAGCAAACAACACACGAAAACAAGAATCTGTCAAAAACAGAACAGTATGTAGTAATCTGGATCAAATGTATACTTCTGGAACTCATAAAATTCTCAAATAAATTGCTGGACGTGAGGAATTTATCTATTAATCATCTGCAAAAAGAATTAACTAAATAGCACTCTCCAAATAAAGTGGCAGCAATTCTCGTGAGCGCTAAAGTTTCTGTTTTTATAGCAAGATCAACAAGACTTTCCCCAAGTCTTCCCAAAGGTTCTACTTGGCACAAACACTAATTAAAAACATAAAACCACATCTAAACAGAGGCTAGATGAATTATTTATTACTAAACAGGAACAAAAAGGAAGGAACAAAAATAAAGTTGGGTTGCCTCCCAACAAGCGCTATCGTTTGACGCCCCTAGCTAGGCATGATGATTTCAATGATGCTCACATGAAGGATAAGAATTGTAACATAAAGAGAGCATCATGAAGAATATGACTAACATATTTAAGTCTAACCCACTTCCTATGCATAGGGATTTTGTGAGCAAACAACTTGTGGGAACAAGAATCAACTAGCATAGGAAGGCAAAACAAGCATAACTTCAAAACTTTAAGCACATAGAGAGGAAACTTGATATTATTGCAATTCCTACAAGCATATATTCCTCCCTCATAATAATTTTCAGTAGCATCATGAATGAATTCAACAATATAACCAGCACCTAAATCATTCTTTTCATGATCTACAAGCATAGAAATTTTATTACTCTCCACATAAGCAAAATTCTTCTTACTCGGGATAGTGGGAGTATCATAAGAGACTTGAATACTATAAATTGTTTCCACATTAAAAGAGTAATGTGCAGAAAAGGGGTAACCATAATCATGGCAAGTTTTACAAATATAATCATTACTTTTTATAGCATAAGTATCATCACAATAATCATCATAAGTAGGAGGCATGCTATCATCATTATAAATTTGCATATCAAAACTTGGGAGACTAAAAATATCATCTTCATTAAACGTAGCATCCCCAAGCTTGGGACAAACATTAATTTCAGCAAATATATTCTCAAATATGTCATCCTCATCAAACATAGCATCCCCAAGCTTGGGCCTTTTCGTATCATAAGCATAAGCACTTTTATCATCAATAGTATGGATAGCACCAATAGTATAGCAATTATCATATTCTTCCAAGCAAGTGCCAAAAAGATTTTCAAGAACATAAGAAGTATCATTATCTTCCACAATTATATTTTCATGAGGCACAATAGTAATAAGAGCAGCATTATTTGGGAGAGATATCTTTTTACCTCTCTTCATTTTTCTTTCTTCTTCTTCACCACATCATGTGTGGGTTCAATCCTCTTTATGGAGCTCCTTATTAATGAGATTGCTTGAATAGGAGGCTCCTCATCGTTACCTGATTCATCATAAGAAGTAATAGGAGGATATTGGGAAGTATCTTCCCTTTCATTAGTATTCTCTTCATCTCCTATTTGTTTTCTTTTCTTTATGTAATTGGCAATATAATGGTTTTCAATACAATTCACCACACAACACATATAAATTTCCCCTAGATCAAATCCAAGAAGTTTATAACGGGCAAATTCTGGAAGATAATTAGTTATACGTTTCATTTCTTCGTAACTCATAAACAAACTAAGTTCATTATGATGTGCAAGGGAAATGAAGTCATCACAATTTTTGGACACGATACGATCATGAAACAATTTGCATTGGGTATTGAAATGATCATGTTCATTACAAAGCTCACAAGTATGGCCAATATAATTTAAATTCTTAGCACATTCATCTAGCCTTTCTTGCAACAATTTAGTTTCTAAGTAATTATGCCTCTTGCAATATCTATCTTCCCTATTTGGTGTGCTCGTACAAACCCAATGTGATCCACAAAAATTGACATGTTTATAGGAGACATTTTCATCATAACTAGTGCAATCATCATTAGTATCATGGATATTCAAAGTATTCATACTAACAACATTGCAATCATGCTCATCATTCAAATATTTAGTGCCAAACATTTCATAGATTTCTTCTTCTAGCACTTGAGCACAATTATCCTTTCCATCATACTCACGAAAGATATTAAAAAGGTGAAGCGTATGAGACAAACTCAATTCCATTTTTTATAGTTTTCTTTTATAAACTAAACTAGTGATAAAACAAGAAACTAAAAGACTCGATTGCAAGATCTAAAGATATACCTTCAAGCGCTAACCTCCCCGGCAACAGCGCCAGAAAAGAGCTTGATGTCCACTACACAAACTTCTTCTTCTAGACGTTGTTGGGCCTCCAAGTGCAGAGGTTTGTAGGATAGTAGCAAATTTCCCTCAAGTGGATGACCTAAGGTTTATCATTCCATAGGAGGCATAGGATGAAGATGGTCTCTCTCAAGCAACCCTGCAACCAAATAACAAAGAGTCTCTTGTGTCCCCAACACACCCAATACAATGGTAAATTGTATAGGTGCACTAGTTCGGCAAAGAGATGGTGATACAAGTGGTATATGGATAATAGATATGGGTATTTGTAATCTAAAATTATAAAAACAGCAAGGTAACTAATGGTAAAAGTGAGGATAAACGGTATTGCAATGATAAGAAACAAGGCCTATGGTTCATACTTTCACTAGTGCAAGTTCTCTCAACAATAATAACATAATTGGATCATATAACTATCCCTCAACATTCTACAAAGAGTCACTCCAAAGTCACTAATAGCGGAGAACGAACGAAGAGATTATGGTAGGGTACGAAACCACCTCAAAGTTATTCTTTCCAATCAATCCGTTGGGCTATTCCTATAAGTGTCACAAACAGCCCTAGAGTTCGTACCAGAATAACACCTTAAGACACAAATCAACCAAAACCCTAATGTCACCTAGATATTCCAATGTCACCTCAAGTATCCGTGGGTATGATTATATGATACGCATCACACAATCTCAGATTCATCTATTCAATCAACACATAGAACCTCAAAGAGTGCCCCAAAGTTTCTACCGAAGAATCACGACGAAAACGTGTGCCAACCCCTATGCATAGGTTCATGGGAGGAACCCGCAAGTTGATCACCAAAACATACATCAAGTGAATCACGTGATATCCCATTGTCACCACAGATACGCACGGCAAGACATACATCAAGTGTTCTCAAATCTTTAAAGACTCAATCCGATAAGATAACTTCAAAGGGGAAACTCAATCCATTACAAGAGAGTAGAGGGGGAGAAGAAACATAAGATCCAACTATAGCAAAGCTCGCGATACATCAAGATCGTGCCAAATCAAGAACACGAGAGAGAGAGAGAGAGAGATCAAACACATAGCTACTGGTACATACCCTCTGCCCCGAGGGAGAACTACTCCCTCCTCGTCATGGAGAGCACCGGGATGATGAAGATGGCCACCGGAGAGGGATTGCCCCCTCCAGCAGGGTGCCGGAACGGGTCTAGATTGGCTTTCGGTGGCTACGGAGGCTTCTGGCGGCGGAACTCCTGATCTATTGTGCAATTTGATGTTTTTAGGGTGTATGGAGATATATAGGCGGAAGAAGTACGTCAGGGGGGCCACGAGGGTCCCACGAGGGTGGAGGGCGCGCCCAGGGGGGCGGGTGCGCCCCTACCTCGTGGCCTCCTTGAAGCTTCCCTTACGTAGACTCCAAGTCTTCTGGGCTTCTTTCCTTCCAAAATGGGTTCCGTGAAGTTTCAGGTCAATTGGACTCCGTTTGATTTTCCTTTTCTTCGAAACCCTAAAACAAGGTAAAAACAGAAACTGGCACTGGGCTTTGGGTTAATAGGTTAGTCCCAAAAATGATATGAAAGTGTATAATAATGCCCATAAGCATCCAAAACAGTAGATAATATAGCATGGAGCAATCAAAAATTATAGATACGTTGGAGACGTATCAGCCGGCAAGTCGAGCTGCTTGCTGAGAAGCAAAAAGCCGAGTATGAGAGGCGGGACAAGGAGAAGGGTCAGGATGGTGCTGAGGGTTCTAGCAAGTAGCGTGGTGGCCAAGGAGGCTGACAAGGAAAGGATAATCATCAAGAGAGGCCCGCTCGGGGCCACGACAAGAAGCAAGGAGATGATGATCATGACGAAGATGACGAGTCCGGTGAGCACGAGTTCCAGAAGGCTACGGAGGCCATGTGCGTCGATCGTGGTGCCTCGCTGCATACTTCTCACTGCCAACTCAAGAAGTGGGCGCGTGAGATCACAGCAACGGAACCATCACTCGGGGAGGAGTCAGCCAAAGGGTAAGGTCACGCTGCCCGTGACGTTTGGAGGCGAGTTAAACTACAGGATGGAGAGGATTGTTTTCAATGTAGCCGAGATCCCCTTGTCCTACAACGGGATTCTCGGCCGCCCGGCACTAGCCAAGTTCATGGCGGCGTTGCATTACACCTACACCAGGCTGAAGATGCCGGGGCCGATGACCATCATCACCGTCCCCTCTGACAAGAAGGACGCACTGATCTGCGCCGACCAACTCTACTGGGAAGCAGTTGCAGCGACTGCCGCCAAGGCACTCACTCCTGCTGCTGGAGCCCCGGCAGGGAAGAAGATCGGCAAGACCTCTCGCACCCACTACGGCAAGCACACCTCTTCTGAGTGTTGTGCTCCCGTCGAGGACGTGCTGGAGAGCTCCACCGGCGAGAGCAAGAAATCTAGATCTGCGCCACCAGATACCAAGAGGGTGTCCATCGAGGAGGATGGCACGGGAGGGGTTTTCACCATAAGCTCCACCCTAGACAGTAAATAGGAAAGCGCATTCGTCACCTTCCTGTGGGCGAATGTCGACATGTTTCCATGGCAAGCATCCGACATCCCCGGCGTTCCCAGGGAGGTGATTGAGCACCATCTTGCTGTCTGTCCTCATGCGCGACCCATCAAGCAGAAGGTTAGGAAGCAAGATTTGGAATGACACGAGTTCATTACGGAGGAGATCAGGAAGTTGGAAGCGGCAGGCTTGGTGAGAGGAGTACTCCATCTGACGTGGTTGGCCAATCTAGTGGTGGTGCGCAAGGCGAATGGGAAGTGGAGGCTGTGTATTGACTACACAGATATTAATAAGGCTTGTCCCAAGGACCCTTTGCCGTTGTCGCGCGTTGACCAGATTGTTGACTCCATGGCCGGGTGTGATCTTTTATCATTCCTTGGCGCCTACTTGAGGTACCACCAAATCTTCATGGCGAGAGAAGATGAAGAGAAGACAACTTTCATCACCACATGTGGCACGTATTGCTTTTTACGGATGCCTTTCGGGTTGAAGAGTGCTGGCTCGACGTTTGCAAGGGCAGTCCAGATTGGTTTTGAGCCCCAGCTACATAGAAATATGGAAGCTTATATGGATGACATAGTGGTCAAAACCAAAGACAATGCGACACTTGTACAAGATTTGGAAGAGACGTTTGCGAATCTGCGCAAGATCAACCTCAAGTTGAACCCTGAGAAGTGTGTCTTCGGTGTTCCGTCCAGCAAACTTCTCGGGTTCTTTGTGTCACAGCGTGGGATCGGGGCAAATCCAGACAAGATCAAGGCTATTGAGCAGATTAGGGCACCCGAGCGGATCAAGGACGTGCATCGGCTCACTGGTTGCGTTGCCGCCATGAGCAGATTCATCTCCAGGTCTGCTGAGCGTGCCCTTCCCTTTTTCAAAATCTTGAAAAAGGTGGGCCCAATAGAATGGACCCCAGAGGCCGAAGCAGCGATGCAGGATTTGAAGAAATACCTCTCCTCTACATCGATACTGGTTGCGCCCAAACCACAAGAACTGTTGCTGCTATACCTGGCGGCAACAAACCAAGTGGTCAGGGCCGCACTAGTGGCGTAGAGGGAGGTCGACAAAGAGGCAAGGTCCCCGGCAGGGTCCAATGCTGGAGGGGCAGGGCCTGCGCAACCAGACGAAGTGCTGCAGAAGAAGAAAATGATGCAACACCCAGTTTACTTTGTCAGCTCCCTCTTGCGGGGGGCTAGGTCAAGGTACTCGGTGTGCAGAAATTGCTCTTCGGCCTCCTTATGGCCTTGAGGAAGTTGCGTCGTTACTTCCAAGCACACGAGATCACCGTCGTCACCGCCTCCCGTTGCAACGGATAGTGCATAACCCAGACGCAACCAGGAGGATTATGGAGTGGGCCGTGGAGTTGTGGAGCTTTGGTTTGAAGTTTGAAAGTACTTTGACAATCCAGAGCAGAGTCTTGGCAGAGTTCATTACCGAGTGGACCTCAACGCCAGATGAAGAGATCCAGGAGACCACCCTCCATGGCTAGGAGGCAAGTCGCAACTGGATTATGTACTTTGACGGGGCTTTCTGGCTGTAAGGCACCAGTGCTGGTGTGCTGCTCGTCGCACCCACCGGAGAGCACCTCAAGTATGTAATCCAGATGCACTTTCCTAGGGAGATGTCCACAAACAACACTGCTGAATACGAGGGGTTGCTTGCCGGTCTTAGGATCGCGGCAGACCTTGGGATCAAGAAGCTCATCGTCGGGGGTGATTCGCAGCTTGTTGGCAGGCAAGTCAACAAAGATTATGAAAACCCGTTAATGGAGGCCTACGTGGATGAGGTGAGAAAGCTGGAAGAGCGCTTTGACGGTATACAGGCGGAGCATGTTCCCCGAGTGGAGAACAACATCGCGGACTACCTGTCGAAGCGCGCCGCCTTCAAACTGCCTGTGGAACCAGGTACTTTTGTGCTTCGGCTGACTCAACCATCCGTTGAACCATGAACAGAGCAGAACAAGCGAAGGAAATCAGGCCCCGACAAGTACTTTCCCGTCGAGCTCCCAGGAGCCGCCGGCAAGGATGTTGCCGTGGACACTGAGCCAGCCATGGGGCAACCGACTCCAGCGGGGCATCAAGTCCTAGCTGTAGAGACAACTGCTCCCAAGGCAGAGGAAGTGCCTTTAGTCCTTGCCGTCGAGCCTCAGGCTCCGGCATGGGCACATCATACCGTCCAATTCCTCCAAATGGGGGAACTCCCTGAGGAGCAGGAAGAAGCGGAGAAAGTAGCCTGTCGGTCTGCCATGTATCGGTTCGTCGACGACGTCCTGTATAGAAAAAGACCAAACAGTGTGAAATTGAAGTGCATTCCCCTGGAGGAAGGACTAGAGTTGTTGACAGAGATACACGGAGGCATATGTGGCTCCCACATAGGGTCAAGGGCCCTTGCCGACAAGGCATTCCGGCAAGGTTTCTTCTGGCCCACTACCCTCCGGGATGCAACAACACTAGGAACCAAGTGTGAAGCGTGCCAGTTCCATTCGAAGAAGCTTCATCAACCAGCTCAAGCGCTCCAAACAATCCCTCTCTCCTGGTCATTCTCGGTCTGGGGGCTCAACATACTGGGCCCCTTTCCCCGTGCTATCGGGAGCTTTGAGTACTTGTACGTTGCAATCGACAAGTTCACGAAGTGGCCGGAGGTGGAGACAGTGAGAAAGGTGACAACACAATCAGCCGTCAAATTCTTCAAGGGGGTAGTCTGTCGTTTCAGTGTTCCAAACAGAATCATCACCGACAATGGCGCATAGTTCACGAGCCACGCCTTCATGTAGTACATCCAGGACCTCGGCAGCAAGGTCTGTTTTGCTTCTGTTGAACATCCACCGAGCAACGGCCAGGCCAAGAGGGCAAATGCTGAAGTGTTGTGAGGCCTCCGGACAAGGACTTTTGACAAGCTACGCAGGTGTGGACGACGCTGGATTGATGAATTGTCGGCGGTTCTTTGGTCAATTAGAACTACGCCAAATCGAGCTACCGGTCAGACACCCTTCTCCATCGTTTACGGGGCAGAAGCAGTTCTCCCGACGGAACTCACATATGGGTCACCTCGAGTGCTCGCTTATGATGAGCTTGAGCAAGAGCAGTTGCGGCAAGATGACGCAACGCTCCTTGAGGAATATCATCTTCGGGCGGCTGTACGAGCAGCGCGCTACCAGCAAGCCTTGCGCCGCTACAATAGCCGCAAGGTTCATGCCCGATGCTTTGAGGAAGGCGACCTTTTTATTCGACACGTTCAGTCGGCCAAGAATTCCAACAAGTTGACACCAAAGTGGGAAGGCCCTTATCGGGTAATATGAGTCACCAGGCCTAGCGCAGTCCGCCTGGAGACCGAAGATGGCGTTCCAGTGAGCAATCCTGGAACATCGAACACCTTCGCAAGTTTTACCCATAAGGCGCGGTTGCCGGGCCCCCCTGCAAACCACCTTTTGTACAAGCCCTGCCAGCAAGGCATGTAACCCTTTGTACAAAGCCAGGCGCAGACCCTGAGCATAAATAAATGAAGCGCCGGCGCCCTAAGTTTTAGCATGCATGCTAGGTTAAGTCTCTCCCTCGATTAGGGTTGATAGTGCTTAGCGGCGGCTAACCCCTAGCATAGAGGTCGAGTGTGCGTCACTCTGTTCCTTTCCATCTTCTTTGGTTCGCAGGGTACATGGAAATTTCTGCTGAGCTATTGGGAGGAAAAAGAACGGGCGGGCGCTTCGGCCCCGGCAAACCAAGGTTGCCGGGGGCTGCAGACACAAGGATCTATCCACGGAAGGCCAAGGTTGCGGGGGCTGCGACGTCAGGTAAGTTTTTCTCCCCCCACTCCGTGCGCCCGTATGAACCTTGAACGTATAAGGCTTCACTCGCTCTCGTACCATCTTGCCGCCTCCGTCCCGTGTCCAAAAACTCTACTTTGGACCGGAACTTGGTTGTAGTGCGATGGGAAGAGGGCGAGCGAAAGGCCTAATCCTACTCAGCCCCTACCTCTGCCAAGAGCGTGAGCATAGTCGGGCCATAGAGGAGGAGGACGGCAAGGCCTGTTGCCGGGATACCATGTTTATCCTAAGATAACAAGGACGCATTCCTCGGTGTGGCCCTCACCCACGCACAAGCGAAACCCGGCAAAAAACCTTCCTTTCATTCATATGTTGCAAACAAGTACAGTTCATACAGAATGGGTACACGAGCAAGGGGATTATAAATTTTGAAATCTAATGAATGCCCGCGGGCTTACAAATTAGAAGAGGTAAGTGCCCCGTGATCCTCGTTCTTGCCCTTTTCCTCCCAAGTGCGGTAGGTGAAGGCAAAAAGTAGGACACGGGGAAAACGCCGATGGAGAGCTTGACGAGGAAGGCCCTTGGTAGAGCACACGGCGGAGGGAGGGGCAATGCGGTTAGTCGGAGACGAGGTCGACGTGCCCTCGCTCGACGCTCTCGTCGTTGCTGTCGCTGTCCTCCTCATCACTCCCGCTTGAGGAGGAGTCTTCATCGTCAGAGGAGCTCTCCACGCAGCACTTCAGGGGAGTTCTAGAGTCTCCAAAGACCTTGACGGAGAGCAGGCCGTTCTCCATTAATTTGAAATAGAGAACGAGCCCCGCCGTCAGGCTATGGATACGAGCAAAGGTCTTCCACCTGCGGCAAAGATACATGACCTAAGGGGCGGGAAAGTTAACATCGGCCCACGTGCCACCATTCCCACAACCCCTCATATGCAACCTCAGGGTTTGGGGTGGATCGAGCTCCATCTCCCGAGCGAATGGCGCAGGGAGATGAAGGCGGCGGCGCGATGGCTGACGCAGCCTGATGAAGAACTCACGAGGCTGGTCCCCTACATGGCCCTCCATTGGAGGAGGCATCACTGGCGGAGGGAGGGCCGGTGGGCCGCCCCATCCCCCTCTTCCCCGAGCACCACGCCGGCCTCGGCCACGCCCCTCCCCCTTCCTCTCGTGGCCGGCTCCGCCACCGCGAGCTCTTGGGAAGGAGGGACACGCTGTCGAGCAGAGACCCTCGCCGCCACCATCGAAGGACTGGTGCCCCCACTCGCCATGGCAGATGAAAGAGCGGGGCCGAGGTGGAAGGTGAGGGATGATGAAAGATTGTGGGGTGCCATCCCCCTCCCCCTTCTTATAAAGGGGCGGGGTCGGGACTCGGTCGCCCCACTCAGCCAATCCGACCATCGGGGGCGCAGAGAATCGAGGCCGACCCGCTGCCCCAATCAGCAGCGGCCCGTTTCCCTGACTCGTCATTCAAGGCCCGCACCCACGACCTACCATCTTCGGAGCACGGGGGACACGTGGCGGGCGAGCAAAAATCGAGGGGACGGATGAGCCGGCCGCTCTCCGCCACGCAGTCGTGGGGCGCGGGCGCCTTGAAGACCACGACCCGAGCACACTCAGTAAATGAGCCACGCCTCTGCGTTTTCTTTTTTTTATGGGGAAGGCGCGAGCCTCCTCTTTACCACGATGTGACGTATGCGTGCGGAAACCGCCCCACGCATGACCCCCATGTCACGCATGACCCCCCCACGTCGCGCGTTCAACGCGGGTCGTGGGGAAGCGCAGCGGACAAAGAAGTTACTGCGGTAAAAATCCGCCCACCTGCCAGCGCACCGTTCTGGACCTAGCCCAACAACGCGTCGCGCTTATGTGTGGCCCAGGCCCGGGGGCTCCTGTCGGTGTACAAAAGTAGGGGCTCTCCTTTTGCACCCCTTTACTTATGCACGGGCAGTCAGGGCCGCGCCCACGGCCACACTAAGCAGGACAGAGGAGGGAAGCCGGAGCACAAGACAACCAAAGCAACACCAAGACTAGAGGCGCAAAGAGAGCAAGAGGGCGAGGTGGACTCCCCCAGCAAGACCCTTGCCGGGGTGGCTTTCGTAGCCTCGACAAGATCCTTGCCGGGGCAACTTGCCTGACACCAGCAGAGCGCGCCACCCTTGAGCCCAAGGGGTTCCAACACCATCAACCATATTGGAACCAAGGCTCGGGAGGCACCTCCGTGGTGGCATGTAGATCTTTGTAGAGATCATAGATACACAAGATCAGATGGGAACCAGAAGATGATGATCCTTGGCGAGATCCTTGCCAAGGAAATCCACGAGACCCCCGGCAAGATCCTTGCCCGGGACGACCGCGGTGCCGCAGCGAGACCCTTGTCGGGCCCTCGGCAATACCCTTGCTGAGGATGCCTGCGGGGCCGCAGCCAGGCCCCCATCTGCCAAGACTCCACCGCCGCTCCCATACGGCTGCCAGCTCGACTAGCTGGGCAGGCATCTGCGTGGCAGCGCGCGGCCTCTACACCAACTCAGTAAGCACCCGCATGGTGGCATGCAAATCTTCGTGATGGCTCCACCACCGCGCCAGCCCAGCAGCTAGCCAACATGGCGCTATAATGCCTCGTCAGCTTGGATGCGCGTCGGAGCCAGGAGAGGCGACGACAGCTGGGACGAGATTCTTTGCCGTCCCCAATAAAGCAAGAGGGGCACGTCGGCAGCGCATTTAATGCGTTTGTCCGACGATGCCAGGAGATAGACTCGGCCCCTGTACACCTTTCCACGTACTGTGTGCCACTGTGGCGACCCCTTTTTGTCTATAAAAGGAGGCCCGAGGCGTACTGGACGAGGATTCAGATCTTTTGGACTAGAGAGCCACCGCATCTAGTTCAAGAACACAAGAACACCCAAATATACATCAAAGCAGGACTAGGGTTTTATGCATCTCCGCAGCCCGAACCTGGGTAAACGATTTGTGTGCCGACCGCCAGACCCGCTCTTTGCACAACCCCGCACCCGCCAACCGTAGAAGGGATCCCAGTGACCCCATAGGTGCCGTTTCCCACCGACACCAACTGAGGTGGGTGCCAACCACTCAGTGGCAGACTAAACCTTGGTAGGGTCTTCGGCTATACCTTCTCCTGATATAACATGTCCAAGAAATCCAACTTCCTTCAACCAAAACTCACACTTGCTAAACTTGGCATACAGCTTGTGTTCCCTGAGCTTCTTGAGAACTAAGCGCAAGTGTTCCTTGTGTTCCTCTTCATTCTTCGAGTACACCAAAATATCATCAATGAACACCACAACAAACTTACCCACAAACTCCATGAACACCTTGTTATCATACACATAAAATAGGCAGGGGCATTAGTAAATCCAAATGACATGACCGTGTACTCATATAGTCCATACCTCATGGTAAAAACTATCTGTATATCCTGTTCTCGAATCTTCAACTGGTGGTATCCTGATCGAAGATCGATCTTGGAGAATACTTTAGCTCCTTGCAACTGGTCAAACAGATCATTGATCATTGGTAGTGGGTACTTATTCTTGATCGTCACTTCATTCAATGCCCGATAATCAACAACCATTCTCAAAGATCCATCCTTCTTCTCAACTAAGAGCACTGGGCTCCCCATGGTGATGAACTTGGTCGGATATATCCTTTCTCCAATAACTCCTTAATATGCTTCTTAATTTCCTCCAGATCATTTGCGGGTGTCGGTGTCAAAACCGGCAGATCTCGGGTAGGGGGTCCCGAACTGTGCGTCTAAGGTTGATGGTAACAGGAGACAGGGGACATGAAGTTTTATCCTGGTTCGGGCCCTCTTAATGGAGGTAACACCCTACGTCCTGCTTGATTGATATTGATGGGTATGAGTATTACAAGAGTTGATCTACCACGAGATCGTAATGGCTAAACCCTAGAAGTCTAGCCTGTATGACTGCGGTATTGAGTATCCCCTATCCGTACTAAGTCCTCCGGTTTATATAGACACTGGGGGGATCTAGGGTTACATAGAGTCGGTTACATAATATGGAATCTTCATAGTTGTTCGCCAAGCTTGCCTTCCACGCCAAGGAGAGTGCCATCTGGACACGGGTACAGTCTTCGGTCTTCGTATCTTCACAGCCCATCAGTCCGGCCCATAAACAGGTCGGACGCCCGAGGACCCCTTAGTCCAGGACTCCCTCAGTAGCCCCTGAACCTGGCTTCAATGACAAGGTATCCGGTGCGTAGTATTGTCTTAGGCACTGCAAGGCAAGTTCCTCCTTCCGAACTCCCGGATAGTCTTCGGACGAAATGAACGTGTCCGGATCTACAACGCACAGCTGTAGAGGGTATAGCACTTTTATGAATCCGATCTGTTGGCAACTTTAATAATGTGACGTCACGCCCTCCCGACCTTTATTTCGAACCGTTTCCTGTCCCGCTGTTCCACGTTTTCGGGGCGTGGTTTTTACTGGCACGTCTTGTCGAAGCAGGGATCGTGCCCCCTTATTGCGGGATTTTCATCAATATGGGCGTGGGTAACCCAACCGTCCCGCGGGAAAGATTCCTTAGGAATAGGCTAGTTCTTAGGCTTTAGGAGGAGGCGTTCAATGCTGGAGGCCTTTATAAAGGAACCAAGGGCCGTCCTTTTTACGCCAAACTTCTCCTCGGCCTTCCCAACCCCGAGTTCCAGCACCCAATGTTCGACTCCATTTCTTTCAGCCTTCCCATCATGTCCGGATCCAGCTCTCAAGGTCGATGGGTGGCTTCCTCTGTTACAGAGGAGGATATTGCAAAACTTCGGGCAGCCAAATATCTGACTGCAGAGATCCACCATCGGCTTCCTGCTCAAGGACAAGTTATTCTGACCCCCAGATCCGTCGAGAGGGTTTTGTTCATCCCCCACTTCCTCCGGGGGTTAGGGTTTGCGCTTCACCCCTTCGTCCGGGGGATAATGTTTTATTACGGACTGGATTTTCATGACCTTGCCACGGACTCGATTCTCCATGTCTCGGTGTTTATTATTACATGCGAGGCCTTCCTTCGAATCCCCCCACACTTCGGCTTATGGCTCAAGACCTTTAGTGTGAAACCAAAGATAGCCGACGGGGAACAGGCGGAGTGCAGCGGTGCTACAATCAGCCAACTCGCTAACACTCCCTGGCCAAAAGGTTCCTTTACCGAGACATCCAATTACTGGCAGTGGGAGTGGTTTTACATTACAGAGCCCCACAGTACTAAGTGGGTTGCTGCACCCACTTTCCGCCCTGGCCCACCGTCACAGCTTGCATCATGGGTCAACAAGGGGCTGGACTGGATATCGGTTGATGAAGTGCGGACTTTACAAAGCCGCATCAGAACCCTCCTCGAGAGAGATATCGATCTCGTTAGTGTGATTCAAGTGATGTTAGTCCGCCGAACCCTGCCATGCTAGCGCAGGCCTCACTGCATGTGGGAGTTTAATCGAGAAGGACCACAGACCCTCCAACACTTCTTCGGCGCCACACATGAAGGGATGTGGAAGTTATTTTTTTGGGAAGCGGAAACATTGGCCAGATACCGTGAGGACGCTGGCCTCAACTGTAATCGTCCGGATACCCCAGTAAGCACTCGGCTCTCGAATACTTTGCGATCATCCATACAGTAATATGATACTAAGCAGGCTATCTTTTTCCAGGCCTGGACAAAGAAGGCGGAACTGATTATGTGTTCGGCCCCTCTGCCCGAGGGTCTAGCGAATCCTGTCCTAACAAGGATGCTGGCCCCATCACCATACCAGATGTCGGAGAAGGAGGACGAGGCAGAGGACAAGAGGACCAAGGATGGCCTATATTCCCAAGGGACCTCAGATTTTGTGTCCGGAGGAATAAAAATCCCCTCATCCGAAGACCAAAGTAAAGGGGAGGCCACCATCTCTTTCCCTCCCAAGAAGAAGAGGTCTGCCTCCGAAGATTGGGATAAGCAGGCTCCTAAGCGAGGCAAGATGCCTCTGGGAGGCGGGCCGGGCCTGGAGGACGTCGAAGCGCAGTCTCATGACAAGGACGAGCCTCCGGCCCAATCGTAAGTGAACAAGGCTGTTCTAAACACATCCCGTTCTTTTCATATGATGCCTGAAATATACACTTTTTACAGCCCAACGCGCAGTCCCCTTCAACAATCCTCTTCCTCGGGGGACCTTCTCCCGGAGATGATGGAAAGTGAGATGCCCCCACCGGCCTCTCCGTCCAATAGGGCAGACGATCTTGAGGTGTCATCGCGGAGGGTCTCCTCCGATCAACAAGTGTCGCAAGGGATGACGAAGATGCTATACGAAGGTGATACTTCGGCGGCCCAGGGTCCGGGGAACAACAATGAAGACCCCGAACAGTCTGGAATGCAGCCGGATACAAATAAATGGATACCTTCAAAGGGTGGCCGTACTCCTTTGGCTGCCTCCTGAGACCCAGAGGTGCCGGATATCTTGACGAACATGCTGCGGTAGGCGTCTGTTTCAGAGGAACATCATACCTTGATGAGTACGGTGGTTGAAAAGGTCCTGTCCACGAAGAGCGGATTGAATGAGGCCTTTGCGAGCCTACTAAGAGGCTTCGAGGTTTGTAATGTAACATGTGCAATTTTATTCAAAAAATACAACTGTGTATAGACAGTAGCCCCTGAGACTTCGGTTGGCTTCCCCTGGGAGCCGAACGGAGGATCAAGAAGAAATTTTGGAGGACTAAACTGATTAACTTTGAACACAAGCTGCTTCCCCCTGGCTACTTCCCGGACTGCGGATATTGCCAAACTGCAACGGAAGCTTGATGTGGCCAGGGATGACATTACGTTGATCAATATGCGTCTTGATGAGGCTGCCACCGTTGAAATTCTTTGGGTGGAGCTAGCCCAGGCCAAAGAGCAGGCCTAGTGTAGTAATGCGGCTGCCGAGAAGGCATCGGCTGAGTTAGAAGCCGAACGGGCTGCTCGGCGTCAAGACGAGGAGAAGATATCCATGATGGCGCTTGAGCTAAAAAGTGCTGCCAGCCGCTGTGAGCTCCTTGAGAAGGAGAAAGAAGCCAAAATGGCTGAAATTAAAAAGGCTTTACGAGAAGCAAGAGAAGCGCGGTCTGAATCTAGAGCGGCCCATGAGGAGATCCGGCAAGCTGGGGAGATTGCGACTGGTAAGCCATTTTTACTACAGGCTAAGTTCGGCGACCTGAACTATGCTCGGCTGAACCAATTGTGGAGTTCTCCGCACGAGTTTTTAGACTTGCCGAAGAGTTCTTCTGATGTGACGCAATATTATTAGGCGAGAGAGGGGTACGCAACCGAGAAGCTTTTCTGGTCATAATTCGGCGCATCGAAGCGCCCCCTGTTGCTGAATGAGCAGATGTCCCAGTGGGCCGAGCTTCATAGGATATCCGGTGCTACTATGAAGAACGTCATAATCCGGTTATGGCCAAATGAGCTTGTTCCGAATAATTACTTTGGCTTGGTGCAGCGGCTTGTTGACGCAGTGCCGCGTATCGACGTTGTGAAGCGATCGGTGTGCATCGATGGTGCCCAGATGGCTTTTGCCCGAGTCAAGACATTCTGGGGGAATATGAAGGCCGTCGACGTTGCGGTGAAGAGTCTGCCCAAGGGCAGGGACCGCCACAAACCGAAGCATTATTTTGAAGACGCCCTAGTAGCCACCCGCTTGATAGAGGGTCAATGCTTGAAAGACATAATGTTCGAGTGAGGTGTATGAGAATTGTACGAGACAATTTTATAGTGAATCTATTTGTATATTGTGCTTGAAAGCTTGTGTTCCTCCTGTGCGGCCATTTTAATATAAACTGAAAGATTTCCAGTCGTCGGCTTCATCCCCCTTGTAGGAAGTACAGGGGTGTTCGAAAAAGCATATGATCACTCTTGGCCCAACATCTTGGTCCGTAAAGGAGGTGTCAATGCGGCGAACCAGGCAACCAGACTATAGGGTGTTAACACTTTCACTTAGCCATAGGAGTTTTATGGTGGGTCTACGACATAGCCCCTAGTATGTATGTGGCTTATTCATATGATGCGTTTACAAAATTGACCGGAAAAGAGGTCCTTCATGTGACACGGAGGAATCACTAGAGACTTCGATAAGTCATCGAGTGGTTGACCAGCTCTCGCCGCATCATGACAGTCAGTTTTCGGCTTTCTCTACTGAGGTGCGTCACCAGGTGAACCGATAGCACAATCACAGTAGTTCTCCCTTTACTACCCTAGCCGATAGAGCGGAACATAGGGTAGCAAACACATGAGGTGGGCAACCCAACTATTGACCCAAGACGTGATTCAGAGCTGATGCATATAAGGCCAAACTCGCGACACCGAAGTATGCTGTAAAAGTTGTTCGGACTTTGTTGGCAACTCATTTGTTCCTGTACCGAGCCCCTGGCAAGTTAAGCTAGGGTATGTTTGTGACACAACCATGTGAGGCGCATTCATTTGCGGAATAACGCGGGTGATTAATTCGGATAGTATGAACTGGGACCTGAGCGATATGCCAATGATTAATATATATATATATATATATATGTGTGTGTGTATGTATGCCACGACCTCGGTCATTTGATATGCCCTGGGTTGAAGGCAGAGGAAAAAGGCATGTTACAGGCTCTAAAAAAGAGTGCGGTCTACAAAAGTTTATTTTGGACTTCCTGTCGCACATCTGCGCCGACTGTCCTCAGCGAGGGGAATCCTTTAAGGAGGTAGCCCCGTAGGTTAGTGTATGGATCCGAACTTCGATGGAGTCGGTCTTCAGTGATTCTCCTTTGCACAACCTGCTTTTAAGAAGTATTGAAAAAGGAAAGAAAGTATATAAAAACATTACTGGAATGTTTGCAGACTTATCCGTATTGTGCTTCTGCCGATGCCCATGGTATCTTAAGTGCGTAGTTATGTATGCGCGGTATAGGTTCATCGTGTATATGAGATGGGTGGCAGAAGCCGAACTGCTATTTCTGTTCCGAACTTGGTCGATCTTCAGGGGGAGATTCCTTCTGGCTCTCTTCATTTAGCTGTTGAACCATTCCGTCGTCCCTATTGCCTTGAGGCCCCCTTCCCTTATGTTCGGTGCTGAGCTTGCCGGCCTGCTTGAGGACCCAACAGCTTCTGTTGGTATGATTGGCTGGTTTATTGGGGTGGCTGTGTATCTGGCATGGTCGGTCTAGTATCCTGTCTAGGTTGGATGGTCCATCTATGTTTGCCTTGAATGGCTTTTCCGTTGACCTGGCTTGGGATTGTTGAACCCGGAGTTAACCGCTGTGTCGCGTGATCTATCGTTATCATTGCGACTGATGTATTTGCTTCGTCGTGGCTTGCCATTGCTGTCTTGGATTTCGGAAGTGCCCGAGTTGCTGGTGCTATTGCTTCTACGAGCGAGCCAGCTGTCTTCTCCTGTGCAAAAGCGGGTCATTAGAGCGGTAAGGGCTGTCATGGATCTAGGTCCTTCTTGACCGAGGTGGCGTGCAAGCGATTCATCCCGGACACTGTGTTTGAAGGCCGTGAGGGCTTCCGCGTCCGGACAGTCGATGATTTGGTTCTTTTTAACTAAGAACCTGGTCCAGAGCTTCCTTGCTGACTCTCCGGGCTGCTGGACAATATTACTTAGGTCATCGGCATCCTGTGGCCGGACATATGTTCCTTGGAAGTTGTTGCGAATGGCATCCTCCAAGTCCTCCCAGCTGCCAATAGAATTTTCTGGCAGATTGTTTAACCAGTACCGAGCTGGTCCTTTGAGTTTTAGTGGTAGGTATTTGATGGTGTGAAGGTCATCTCCACGGGCTATGTGGATATGGAGGAGGAAGTCTTCAATCCATACCGCGGGATCCGTCGTTCCATTGTATGATTCGATATTCATGGGTTTGAACCCGTCTGGGAATTCATGCTCCATTACTTCATTTGTGAAGCACAGAGGGTGTGCAGCACCTCTATGTTGGGCCACGCTGCGATGTACCTCTGACGGAGTCCATTTGCGGTTTTCAGCCCGGGTGTGGCTAGGTTTGTCACGTCCGAATAGGTGGCCGTTGTCGCATGTCGAGGTGTGTCCTTGCGATCCGTAGATCGCTCTTGGGTATCCTGTTTTACTACCCCAGCCCTGTTGAAGGTTGTATGTACAACCTTGAGCTCTTTTGTTCTTGCCTTTACGGCGAGGTGGGGCGGTCTGTAGTTTGGCTTGAGTTGCCGCTTTAACCGGACCAAGTTGTGGTCGACTTGCCGCATTGTGTGATGATCGTACGAGCTCGAACACCTTATCATCGCCCTGGGGTAGCGATCTATGCTCAGGTAGCTTTTAGCTGGGCTACCAAGGCCATATTTTTCGGTGGCTAGGACTTTGGTCCATCTATCATTAAGCAGATCTTGGTCAGCTTGAAGCTGTTGCTGCTTCTTCTTCAGGCTCCTTGCAGTGGCTATTAGTTGGCGCTTTAAGCGCTCCTGCTCGCGAGGTTCCTCAGGCACGATGAAATCTTCGGCGCCGAGGCTCACCTCATCCTTAGAGAGCGGAAGTTAATTGTCATCCTCCGAATCTTAGTGCGTGGCATGTTTACCGGGGCTATCCTGCCCGTCGTCCCGTTCATCATTAATTGTATCAACAGGGTCTTCGTTGTCTTCGGTGTCATTGTCCATGTAGTCAATATTCTCGGAGTCGTAATCAAGTGTTTTGGTCGAATCCTCGACTGTTGCTATGAAGTGGGTGTCGGGTGGGAAGCAAAATTCTCCATCGTCAGCCCCTAGCTCGAGCCGGATATAGCTCGGCTAGGAGTCCTCCGCCAAGGACATGTTTTTTAATGAGTTTAGCACGTTGCCCAAAGGCGAGTGCTGGAAGATGTTTGCGGGGCTGAATTCGAAGATTGATAAATGATCAAGCTCGGTGTCCGTGGGCTCACGTGGTTCGGAACCTACAGTCGGAGACAAGTCTCGTGTTCCGGTGGCATAGGCATCGAGTGAGACCAGGTCCATGTGCGGCTCCAACGCCGTCGAATCTGCGGCCTCCATGGTGGGGTTAATCCTCCCATCTTTGGATGGCGCAGCCTGCTCCGGCTCTAGAGCCAGAGCATTTACAGGAGCGATCTCCTGGATGCGGCCCGATGACAGATTTAAGTCATGATCATCGGGGTGATCGGGAGTGGCTACCGCGGTATCGAACCTGGTGAAGATCAAAGTCTCACTACTAGGGAAAAGCCTAGTAGCAGCGCGGGTTTTGGGTGTATCAGTAGCGTGGGTGCCCGTGCTAATGATACGACGCCACAGCTAACTTGTATCAGTAGCGCGTGTTGACACACGCTACTGTTATACATGGTTAGCTGTAGCGTGCGTTGCAAATAGTGCTACTGCTAATTAGTTGTAGCGGGTCTTATACCCCGCGCTACTGCTATTACTTTCAAAAACAAACAAAAAAATCTTGATCCCGTGCGTGCTGTCAATGGCAGCAATGGTAAGATCTAGTGATGATTGGCATCGCCGGAGGCATGAACGGACAGCGGAAGACCATATCCAACAGTGGCTGTTGGAGAGGGCCCGTTTCTATGGCAGAGCCAGGCCACGGCGTGGGGCTCCTCTTCCCGACCATGCCAGATAGCTCCGGGTCATCCATGGCGACGACCTGCATGGGCATGGACATGGGAGGGTTAGTCAAACCAGAGGGAGAGAGAGAAAAGGGAAACCGAGGGAGAGAGGAAGGTGATGTAGGGAGCAGCGGAGCTAGTCACCGGCGGCGAGGTGCTCCAGTGTGGTGGTGCGGGGCGGCGGCCTCCTAGACGTCGGTGGAAGACCGGCGAGCTCCTAGACGCTGGTGGCACGAGGCGGCGGCCCCTTTCGACACCATGGAGGAGGATGGGTGCATGGGCAAGAGGTCCATGTGAGAGCGTATGGAAACTGAGAGGAGAGAGTGGTGGAAGAGAGGAGGGATTTGGGGGAGGAGATGGGGATTCGGCCGAGGATATGGCGACTTCACCTACCTTGTACTTAGTAGTAGCGAGGGGCCTTAAACCGCGCTACTACTATCAACTTAGTAGTAGCGCGGGTTTATACACCTCGCTACTACTATGGCATGTGTCGGGGGGCACGGTAGAGACCGCTTAGTAGTAGCGAGGGTTAAAAAACCGCGCTACTACTATCAACTTAGTAGTAGCGAGGGTTAAAAACCCGCACTACTGCTAATTAGCAGTAGCGCTTCTTTTTGTGCCGCGCTGCTGCTAAGATTCTGTGTATAAGGTTTTCCCTAGTAGTGTCTCCACAGATGTCCGCAACGTAGTTCAAGCTCCCGAATCTGACCTGATGGCCAAGGGTGTAGCTTTCGATCTGCTCTAGATGGCCAAACAAGTTGGCCCGCAGTGTGAAGCCGCCGAACACGATGATCTGTCCGGGGAGGAAAGTTTCCCCGCAGACAACGCCATTTTTGACGATTGAAGGGGCCATCAAACCTTTCAGCGAAAACACAAAGGAACTCTCAATGAAAGCACCAATGTCAGTGTCAAAACCGGCGGCTCTCGAGTAGGGAGTCCCGAACTGTGCATCTAAGGTTGATGGTAACAGGAGACAGGGGACACAAAGTTTTACCCAGGTTCGGGCCCTCTTGATGGAGGTAACACCCTACGTCCTCCTTGATTGATATTGATGGGTACGAGTATTACAAGAGTGTATCTACCACGAGATCGTAATGGCTAAACCCTAGAAGTCTAGCATGTATAACTACGATATTGAGTATCCCCTATCCGGACTAAGTCCTACGGTTTATATAGACACCGGGGGGATCTAGGGTTACATAGAGTCTGTTACATAATATGGAATCTTCATAGTTGTTCGCCAAGCTTGCCTTCCATGCCAAGGAGAGTCACATCCGGACACGGGTACAATCTTCAGTCTTCATATCTTCACAGCCCATCAGTCCGGCCCATAAACAGGCCGGACGCCTGAGGACCCCTTAGTCCAGGACTCCCTCAGCAGGCATCCGATACAGTCTCTTCGATATTGGTCCGGTGCCTCGCAACAGCTCTATCAAAAACTCTATGTCTCGATCTGGCGGCATGCCTGGTAGTTCCTTTGGAAATACATCTGGGTAATCCTTCACAACAGGCACTTCTTCCTAAACAACTCCCGAGAGATAATTTACTTGGGTCCTCCTTGGCGCATGCCTAGACACATACTTGATCCTTTTCCCCTCCGGGGTGGTGAGTAGAATTGAATTACTATCACAATTGATATTTCCTCCATATTTGGATAGCCAATCCATGCCTAATATCACATCCAATCCTTGTGACTCCAAAATTATCAGGTCTGAGGGGAAAACATGCCTACCTATGGTCAATGGCACCTGAAAACATCCACTTCTTGCCATATACTCAGCTCCAGGTGAGCTTACTAACTTAGGTGTCTTAAGAACTTTGGTGGCCAACTTATATTTATCCACAAATCCCCTTGATATGTATGAATGTGATGCACTAGTATCAAAAAGAACTATTGCAGTAAATGACTTAATCAAAAACTTACCTATAACTGCATCTGGCTGTTCTTCAATCTCCTCCACGTTAACGTGGTTCACTTGTCCTCTGGTGAAAGGGTTGGTCTTCTTCCCAGAGTTTCCATTTCCATTGCCGTTCTTCAACTCTGAGCAATCATTGGCGTAGTGTCCAGCCTTCCCGCACTTGTAACATGTGACATGACTCGGGTCTTTCTTAGCGGGTGTTGTGGGCTGGGACGGTTCTGGCTGCTGCTTCCTCCATTCCCATTTCCATTCTTAGGCCCACTGTGGTTATGTGAGCTTCCTCCATTGTGAGTATGGCCTCCATGGTTATGGATGTAACCTCCGGAGTTAGGGGTAAAGCGAGGCTTCTGCTGAGCTCCAGAATTGTACTTCCCCTGTCTATACTTCCGTTTGCGGCTCTCTATCTGATGTTGTTTGCTTTCAATCATAAGGGCCCTGTCTACCAACTCCTGGTAGTTAGTAAATGTTGCCACCATCAACTGCATACTTATCTCATCATTCAACCCTTCCATAAACTTCTCCTGCTTCGCGGCATCTGTGGCCACGTCATCTGGGGCATAGCGAGCTAACTTGCAAAACTCATCCACGTACTGCCCCACAGTACAATTTCCCTGGCTTAAGTTGCGAAACTCACACTTCTTCATATTCATTTATCCCGTAGAGACGTGGGCTGTGCGGAAAGCTTGCTAAAACTGATCCCATGTGACATTGGCTATGGGAAAAGTGGTTGTGTAATTCCCCCACCATGAGGCTGCGGGTCCATCCAATTGATGTGCGGCAAAGCGCACCTTCTCAGCATCTGCGCAACCTGCGGTGGTCATCTCCCTTCTAATCCTGCGGAGCCAGTCATCAGCAACAGTCGGCTCGGTGCTACTGGAAAATACCGACGGATTTAACCTTAGAAAACGGACTAAGTTGTCAACTGGAGGTGGTGGCGGTGGGTTGTTATTGTTGTTGTTGTTGTTCTTGCCTTGGTTCTGGACTAGTAGCTGCATCAAGGCATTTTGCTGCTGGATCAACTGGGCGAGCTCCGGTGGAAAGACAAATCCGGGGTCACGTCTCGGAGGCATCTGATAGGTTTAGAGGGGAGAGATTAGAATAGAGTGGGGTCTAAGGAGAAATCACTACCCATATGTACATGAGACAAACACATTCATATCACACCACTCAATTCAAACAAGGGCATACAATCAATCTAGCTACCGTTACAAAATACTCGGACTACTACTATATACATGGGGGAATACTATTGATAATATGGTGGTCGACTATAAATTTTGATCGGAAGAAGACTCCATGATATCTGCTCCAGCTTCGTCTTCATAATCATCATCACTGTCAGGGTCGGACTCGGTGTCGTCAATGATGATGTAGTCCTCGGGATGGTTATCCTCTCCTGGCACAGGGTCTCCCATGAATATTCCTAGCTTCTTCTTCAGGTCTTCATTCTTCTCCAGTAGTACTGCAATTTCTTCTTCATATCCATCGTGTGTAGACTCGAGTTCCTCTTCTAGTTCCATGTTCCCGGTCATCACCTTCTTCAGGTCTATCATGCTGGCGCACATCTGGTTCTCCTGACGACGAATGTGTTGGTTTAACTCCTGGATGTAGGTTGCAATGGACTTGTCCCTCCTGGTGTAGATCATCTCCCATTGCTCATCGCGGCGTCCACATATCTGGTAGATGGTGTCCTTAAGATCCTTGTGGTATACTTCGCTGATGCGTCCCATGGCGATGTGAGCTTCCATGCTCTTTCCTAGACTCCTCATTGGTGCATCAAAGGAAAACTCTATGGGCTCAGTAACTAGTGTGAAAGTCCTTCCTGGAACATGTACTCGAATTATCCAGCACTCTTCTTCAGGTAGAGTGGCGGTGTAGGTCCCGGTGAAGCTCGGTATTCCGATGTTCAGGTATCTCGTGGCTTCCTTCAAGTGTCGTCCAAAAGGGGTGTCTTCATCCGGTTGAGCAAACTTGTTCCTTGGGCCCGCCATCTATAGAGTAGAAAGTGGAGAAGAGTCAAAAATGAGTAGAGAAGAGTGCCCGATGGCTTATCTTAGTGGTCGCGTCCTACAGTCAGCGTGTGCCCTGATACCATCTTGTAGCAATCCAACATCAAACGGTCAAATCTCTATGTATAAGTGTCATCCCTGGATAGGTAATGCTGACACACACAGTACTTGTAGGATTTACAACAGAGTTCAATCACACACTTATTACATCAAATGTCTCAAAGAGAGTACTTATTACAATAATATGGCTGAAAGCCATCTAAATACGATAACAACAGACACTTCGAAGGTAAATGAGTCCATCAACTCCAACGGCATAGCTAAGTGCACGACAATGATCTAGCGCACCTTACTCTTCGTCTGAAAACTCTGCAACATAATACGTTGCAGCCTGTGTAGGTCAGCACATTGAATATGCTGGCAAGATAACACTATAGAGCAAAGAACAAATAACATCTATAACTATATGCATATATGGCTAGTGGAGGCTCTATGGTTATCATTTGCGTAAAGCTAGTTTTTCCCTACAACAATGGAATATGTTTTATTTAACTACAAAGTTTGTTGAAAACATTGGGAATGGTAACCTCATCTCAATCCCAAATTAATAATCATTAACCCAACAAGTTAATTAAGTAAAGTGATGAGATCAACATAGTAATTCAAGCACCAGATACTCAAGATGTCCATAACCGGGGACACGGCTAACCATGATTAGTTTATACACTATCTAGAGGTTTGCGCACTTTTCCCCACAAGATTCGATCTCCTCCATTGTATTTCTCGCATTGCATGATGTTTGAGAAACGGATGACCGAGACACGGTCTTTCCAAAGAGGTCCCCTTAACCGATAGATAGGCCGGTACACCTACAATCCCATACATCTGCTAGCCCATCATGGAAAGGATTCCCACAATTTACTCAACTATGCGAGAGCCCATAATGGCTTGTGGCTGCACACAGAAGTTTCCAGCATGAATAACATAATGATCCCTTTGAGCCTGGGTGGCGAACCATAGGAAAAATCACATGGATACCCTGGGATTCTCCTTTGGACAGCACTGGATTTCCCCAGGTGCCCACAAACCAATCCACCCAGATGTGTGTTAAAGTAGCCACCTTAAGTAAAACCCTTAGTTCACTATAATACTCACAACTGTCATGAATCACTCAAACCAAACCACGTCTACGAGCATAGCATAGCAAAGTATAATAAGCGTAACGTAGTAACTCCCAAGGTTTGAATAAAAGGGCAATAGGTACTTGTCGGTGTCAAAACCAGCGGATCTCGGGTAGGGGGTCCCGAACTGTGCGTCTAGGCCGGATGGTAACAGGAGGCAAGGGACACGAAGTTTTACCCAGGTTCGGGCCCTCTCGATGGAGGTAAAACCCTACGTCCTGCTTGATTAATATTGATGATATGGGTAGTACAAGAGTAGATCTACCACGAGATCGGAGAGGCTAAACCCTAGAAGCTAGCCTATGGTATGATTGTTGTTGGGTATGTTGTCCTACGGACTAAAACCCTCTGGTTTATATAGACACCAGAGAGGGTTAGGGTTACACAAAGTCAGTTACAATGCTAGGAGATCTACATATTCGTATCGCCAAGCTTGCCTTCCACGCCAAGGAAAGTCCCTTCCGGACACAGGACGAAGTCTTCAATCTTGTATCTTCATAGTCCAGGAGTCCGGCTGAAGGTATAGTCTGGCAATCCGGACACCCCCTAATCCAGGACTCTCTCAGTAGCCCCTGAACCAGGCTTCAATGACGACGAGTCCGGCGTGCAGATTGTCTTCGGCATTGCAAGGAGGGTTCCTCCTCCAAGTATTTCATAGAAGATTTTGAACACAAAGATAGTATCCGGCTCTGCAAAATAAGTTTCCACATATTGCCATAGAGAGAATAATATTTACACAAATCTAATCTGCTGACGTATTCCGTAGTGTGACACACCATGGCCAAGCCTTTATCCGAGTTGTTTTATTATCCCACCTCAGCGCGTCATGCGAGGCGGTTTCCTTGGAACGTCTTGTTAAAGTAGAGACCATGTCCCCTTATTTCGGGATTCTCATCAATACGAGTGTGGGTAACCCAACCGCGCCATTGATTACGGCGCTTGGAGATAAGCGAGTTTTACCAGGATGATGGGGACACGTAATTCCGTCCACCCATATAAGGGGATAAGGATCCACCTTTTCTCCTACGCCTTCTTCCTCCCTCGCTTATCCATTCTCGCACACTCGAGCTCCAGCGCCCAAGTCTGCACTCCCCACCTCAACCTTCTCCAGCCATGTCCGGAGCGGGAGGCAAGTGGATGGTCTCCTCCATCACGGAGGGACACATCAAAAAACTAAGGAAGGCCGGATACTTGTCTAACGACATCGCGTACCGGCTTCCCGAAAAGGGGCAGCTCATCCCCACCCCTAGGCCCCATGAGAGGGTGGTGTTCCTCCCCCATTTCCTCCATGGACTGGGCTTCCCTCTTCACCCATTTGTCCGGGGGCTCATGTTCTACTATGGCCTGGATTTCCACGATCTGGCCCCGAACTTTGTCCTCAACATCTCGGCGCTTATCGCCGTGTGCAAGGCTTTCCTCCGCATCCGCCCCCATTTCGGCCTATGGCTCAAAACTTTCAATGTCAAGCCGAAGGTGGTGCGCGACAACCAGGCGGAGTGAAGAGGCGCCATGGTGGGCAAGATGCCCAACGTCTTATGGCTCGAGGGCTCCTTTGTGGAGACCCTGAAGGGGTGGCAATCGGGGAGGTTTTACATCACCGAGCCGCGCGACCCTGAATGGGTCGCAGCCCCCAAGTTCCGATCCAAACGCCCTACGCGGCCCACCTCCTGGAAGGAGACGGGCCTGTCGTGGGGTAAAAAAGGAGAGCTGACTGGACTCCAAACATGCGTCCAAACCCTGGTGGACAAGAAGCTCAAACTTGTCAACGTAGTCCAGGTTATGCTCATCCGCCTGATCCTCCCGTGTCTACAACGGGCTTTCAACCTGTGGGAGTTCGACCCGGTGCGGCACCGAACTCTGAGCAAGCTCTTCGATGCGACGTACGAAGATGCCTGGAAGGTGCTTTTCAAGGGCGTCGAGGCCCCCGCATCCGCTACCGAGGATCGCGGATTCAGTACGCAGCGTCACGCTCATGCGGTAAGCTGTTTTTTTTTTCTTTTACAGGCTATCAGTTTTCCATAGTTTGACTCCATGCGGGATCTAAGCTCCCTTATCTTTGACAGGATTGGCGGGAGACGTCCGGACAGATCAACTGTCCAGCTCCTTTGCCCGAAGGCCCAGCGGACGCTCGTTTGGCGAAGCTGCTGGTTCCGGCACCCCACGTGGTGCCGGAGAAGAAGGCCAAGAAGAAGGCCACGGGGACTCGAAAGAGTGCCCGGCGCCTGGAGGTGTCGAATCCCTCATCCAACGACTCCAAGACGCATTCCTCCCATGAAGACGAGGAGGAGGAAGAAGAGACCCCTCCCCCTCCAGCGGGGGAAGGGAAGAAAAGGAAGGCCGCCCCAACTGGGGAGGCCGAGGGTCCAAGAAGGGGAAAACCCTTCCTCCGGACTACTCCGCCGACACCGACGACGGCGGAGAGGAGTGGCAGCTCAGGGCCAAGCCCCTGGCAAAATCGTAAGTATCCGGATACCAGAGTAATTCATAGTATTCGTTTATTGCACAACTTTCCCTTATGTCGAATATGTTTATGCAGCCCACTCAAAGACTGGCTCGACACGTCGTCGAGCGGCTCACTGGACTCGTCGGATGTGAACTCGCTTCCGACGGCTTCCTCCCCCCGCGCTACGGACGACACCAAAGTGTTGTCCCAACAGGTTCCAAGCCGGGAGGAGGTGGTCCTGGAGGCGCAAAGGCGACCTCCTGGACTCCAGGAGAAAAGGGGATGAAACCCCCCAGGGCTCCAAGTCCGGCTCTAGGCCGGACACCACTCCGGAACCTTCAAAGGTTCCAGAGTCCGGCGGGGGACCTCCTTCCAAGAGGAGCAAGCCCACCGTTCCGGTGACCCCCGTCCAACCGGAGGTGCCGGACAATCTATGGGAGGCGCTCCAAGGCGCCTCCATCGACGAGGAGCACCGCACCATTATGAGTGCGGTGGTCCACAAGGTTCAGTCCGCCAAGAGCGGACTGACTGAAGCTTGTACCAGCCTTTTAACAGGCTTTGAGGTAAGTAAAGAATGTGTAAATAATATTACCGCATAGACAGTAGCCCTTGATGCTCTGTTTGGCGTTCGGGAAGAAAAGCCGAATAGCGGATCAAATAAAATTCGCAGGAGTCTAACAAAAAGGAGTCAACATGCGTATGCAGGCTTCCCTGCTTGCATCCGCCGCACTGACTGCGGAAGTGGACACGCTAAAGCAGAACCTCGAGCGGTCCGAGCAAGAGCTCGGGCATGCCAAGAAGCAGCTCGAGGACAATGAAGGTAAGAAATACCTTGTTTAAATAAATATATATATATATATATAAGTGCAATTGCAAAAAATGACAGGATTAACGTGGCTATTGTAGGGGCCACGTCTGAGGTGGCAACCCTTAAGCAAGCGCTGCTCGAGGCTGAGAAGAGGGCGGCCATGGAGTGCACCGAGCAGGAGAAGTATGAGGCCCAGGTTGGCAAGGTGCGGCAAGAGCTCCAGGTTCTCATGAAAAAACATGAGAGTTTGGAGCTTGACTCAAAGAAGCGAGCGTCCGAGCTCGCGGCGGCTATTGAAAATGCCAAGTCTGCCAAGGCCGAATCCCAGAAGACCCTCCAGGAGTTGGATGAGGTGAAGAAGATAGCGGCGGGTAAGGCATTCTTTATGCAAAGCAAACACATAAACGTGAGTTATTTGTTACTTACCCGAATCTGGAGCTTTCCAGGAGCGTTCGCAGATCTTCCCTGGAGTGTGTCCGATGCCACCGCATTCTATCGAGCCGAGGAGGGAAGCTCGACAGAGAAGGTGTTCTGGTCTCAGTATGTTGAGGCCGGACACCCCGTGCCCCTGAGCGACCAGCTGAAGCAACTGGTCGAGCTCCACAAGGCGGCCGAACAGGCCATGAAGGGCCTCATAGTTCGGTTGTGGCCTGGTGAGGCTCTGCCTGGGAGCTATTTCGGGCTGGTGCGGCGGCTGGTGGGGGCCTGTCTGAGGCTCGAAGTCATCAAGCGCTCCGTCTGCATTGAAGGTGCCCGTAGGGCCCTTGCCCGTGCTAAGGTGCACTGGCGCAAGCTCGATGCTGAGAAGCTTGTGAAGGACGGGCCACCGCCGGGGAAAGAGCATCGCAAGCCCGAGAATTACTATAAGGATGTTCTGAAGGGTGCCTGCCTTGTGGCGGATGAATGTTCCAAGGATGTATTTTTTGAGTAAAACTCGCTCATTTTGTCCTGTGCGCTGAAAACTTATTCATATGCGCTAAGCACTGCTGTTGGAATTTAAAATATTACCTTCTATGCGGCTATTTATCAATTCTGAGAGATGGCGAGTCGTCGGCTTCTGCCCCCGTGCCGCTAGTGCTGGGGTGTTCGGGGATAAACCTGAGCGCTCTTTTTCCCATGTTTGGGTCCTTCGAGGGAGGCGCTCAGCCCAACAAACAAGGCAATCGGACTATAATGCATGAACACTCTCATTTAGCCATAGAATTCTATAATTTTAAATTTCAGTGAAGCCCCTGGTATTTGGAAGACCGAGTTCGGGGCACTATCCATGCCTTGGCCGGACAGAGCCGACTCCTCGCTCTAAGCGGCATAAGTCTTTAGGGACTCGAAAAACCTCTCGAACAGCGACCAGCTCTCACTTCATCATGATAGTCAGTTTTAGCTTTCTCCACTAAGGTGCTCGACCCAGCTCAACTGGGGCACAATCGCAGTGGTTCTCCTAGTGCTACCTTAGCCGATATAGCGGAACGTAAGGCACCAAAACATAGGAGCCGGGCAAACCCAACTATTGACCCAAGACATGATTCGGAGCCGATGCATATAATGCTATAAGTTCGTGGTGCCACACTTGTTAAAGTGTTTGGACTTCTCACACCATATTGAGGGGTACTGAAGCCCCTGGCGTATTTTGGCCGTACCAAAGTGTACGGGTGCAACATGTCGTTAAGGAGCATATATTAAAAAAAGAGTAATGCAAAAATAGACGAAAGCTATGCAGTGTTTATTAAAGAGGGCTGCGATCAAAGAAGAACGACACAAATAATGCGATAAGCAAAAGGTTGGACTATTTAACATGTCCGTTCCAGGGGCAAGCTGCGGAATAGTATGCGAAACAAGTATACTGCTCATGATAGAGACCACCTGGGAGTTCCATAATGCGGCGTGGCTTGTCTGCTTCCCTGGTTCTTGCATCGCTTGTGCGGCAATTGAACTGCCGAACAGGCCTTCCGAAGGATGGAGTCCTAAAAGTAAGAGAAAATTAAAAAATCGGCAGCCCCTGGTACGGTTTAAGCCGTGTTTCGGGCGTGCCGTGATGGTGCCCCTCCCCCTGTACCCATGGTATCTCTAGAGCGTAGTTATGTACGCGAAGTACTGGCGTCGCCTTTTTGCGAGGGCTGGGGTTGGGGCCGCAATTCTATGCCTGCTCGGGTCGTGCCAGACGGTCTTGTTGTAGGTTACTCCGGGCGCGCTTGACGGTGTCCGGTCGTTCAGTGGCCGGACTGGAGAACTTCCTGGAGAGGCTGCTTTGTACTTCCGCTGCAAGGGCCGCCGTGTGCTCCTCCATTCAGAGGGAGCGTTCGGTGTTTCCATTGACCGTAATTACTCCTCAAGGGCCTGGCATCTTGAGCTTAAGGTATGTGTAGTGCGGTACCACATTGAACTTGGCGAATGCGGTTCGCCCGAGCAGTGCGTGATAGCCACTGCGGAATGGGACTATATCGAAGATTAACTCCTCGCTTCGGAAATTATCCGGAGATCCGAAGACCACTTCAAGTGTGACTAAGCCTGTACAGTTGGCCTCTACACCTGGTATTACGGCTTTAAAGGTCGTTTTGGTGGGCTTAATCCTCGAAGGATCTATGCCCATTTTCTGCACTGTATCCTGGTAAAGCAGGTTCAGGCTGCTGCCGCCGTCCATAAGGACTCTAGTGAGATGAAATCCGTCAATAATTGGGTCTAGAACCAATGCGGCGAATCCACCATGACGGATGCTAGTGGGATGGTCCCTTCGATCAAAGGTGATCGGGCAGGAGGACCATGGGTTGAACTTTGGGGCGACTGGCTCTACCGCGTATACGTCCCTTAACGCGCGCTTCCGCTCCCTTTTGGGGACGTGGGTTGCGTATATCATGTTCACCATCCGCACTTGTGGGGGAAAACCCTTCTGTCCACTGTTGTTCGGCGGCCGGGGCTCCTCGTCGTCATCGCTATGCAGCCCCTTGTCTTCATTTTCGGCGTTTAACTTGCCTGCCTGCTTGAACACCCAACAATCCCTGTTGGTGTGATTCGCCGGCTTTTCGGGGGTGCCATGTATTTGGCACAAGCAGTCGAGTATTCGGTCCAAATTGGACGGCCCCCTAGGATTCCTTTTGAATGGCTTTTTCCGCTGACCGGATTTAGAGCCTCTGAATCTGGCATTAACTGCCGTATCCTCAGCATTGTCGCCGTTAATGCGGCGCTTCTGCTTGTTGCGACACGACCTGCCACTGCTGTCCCTGGTATCTGAATTACCAGGGTTCTTGGTCATATTGTTGCTACGAGCAAGCCAGCTGTCTTCTCCCGCGCAAAAGCGGGTCATGAGTGTCATGAGTGCTGCCATAGACATCGGCTTTTCCTGTCCAAGGTGCCGGGCAAGCCATTCGTCACGGATATTGTGCTTGAAGGCTGCTAGGGCCTCAGCGTCCGGACAGTCGACTATTTGATTTTTCTTTGTTAGGAACCGTGTCCAGAATTGCCTGGCCGATTCATCTGGCTGCTGAATTACGTGACTTAGGTCATCGGCGTCTGGGGGTCGCACATAAGTGCCCTGGAAATTGTCGAGGAATGTGGCTTCCAGGTCCTCCCAACAACTGATTGATCTTGTTGGCAAGTTGTTAAGCCAATGCCGAGCTGGTCCTTTAAGCTTGAGTGGGAGGTATTTGATGGCGTGGAAATCATCGCCGCGGGCCATGTGGATATGAAGGAGATAATCCTCAATCCATACTGCAGGATCTGTTGTGCCATCATATGATTCAATGTTTACGGGTTTGAAACCCTCGGGGATTTGATGATCCATTACTTCGTCTGTGAAACATAGTAGGTGTGCGGCGCCTCTGTACTGGGCTATGTCACGACGTAGCTCCAATGAGCTTTGTCTACTGTGTTCAGCCCTACCGGATTTATGTCCCGCGTGTCGGTTATTGTTTCAAGTCATGGGGCGCCCACGCGATCCGTAGATCGATCTTGTTTGCCTTGCCTTTTCCTCCAACATATCTTGTAGCTCTGGCGCATTTTCTCGTGCCTTGGTACGGGGTGCGGCTTGAGTGGAGGGCCGAGAGGCCTCTCTGTCGCGGCCACGATGTGGCCGGTCGGCCGTATCAAGTGCTTCCTCCTCTAATCGGGGTAGCAACCTGCGCCTTGGGTAGCTCTTGGAGGGGCGTTCGAGTTTATGCTCTTCGGCCGCCAGGACTTCAGTCCATCTGTCGACTAGCAAATCTTGATCAGCTCTAAGCTGTTGCTGTTTTTTCTTGAGGCTTCTTGCCGTGGCCATAAGCCTGCGTTGAAAATGCTCTTGCTCGATGGGATCCTCTGGCACGATGAATTCGTCATCGTCGAGGCTTGCCTCGTCTTCGGAGGAAGGCATATGATTATCGTCCTCGACCTCTCTATCTGCCGCTCTCTCATGAGGGCTGGTTTCTCCATCCTCCTTTGCTGAATCTTGCTGGGGGGTTTCTTCGGCACTCTCCAGATTATTATTGTATCCCGTGCTGGAATCACCGTATTTGTTTTGGCGAGATTTTGAGCGGCACCGCTGGCGCCGGTGCTTAGGCTGTTTCTTGGAGGGGTCATCCACCGCTGTTCCATCGCCATCTCCTTCTTTTGGGGTGTCCACCATGTATATGTCATATGACGAGGTGGCTTTCCAGGGCCTAATAGGCGCTGGTTCTTCATCGTCTCCTTCATCGGCGTCCATACCATCGATGTCTTTAGAGTCGAAGTCGAGCATGTCGATTAAATCGTTGACAGTGGCTACAAAGTGGGTGGTGGGTGGGTTTTGAATTTCTTCATCATCCGTACCCCAACCTTGCTGACCGTAGTCCGGCCAGGGCTCTCCTGATAAAGAGAGAGACTTCAGTGTCTTCAGAATATCGCCGAAAGGCGAGTACTGAAAGATGTCCGCGACAATAAACTCTATGATCAGCGCCCAACCGGATTCGATCGGCAGGGGCATGGAGGGTTCGGAGTTCGGAGAGGAGTCTGGCCCCTTGGAGTCACGAGTCTCGCAGAGTGCGGGGCTGGTATTCGGCTCGATCGCCGTTTGGATCGCAGCCCCCGAGGCGGCGTCCAACCGCCCATCCTCGATCGGCGCAGTTGGCTCCGAATTAAGGGTCGAAGCCGATGCGGGTGCGGCCTCCAGGGCACTATTCGGCGGCAGAGCTAGATCATGCTCGTCGTGACAATGCGGCGCGCTCGGCAGTGGCTCGAATCCGTCGAAGATAAAGTCCCCGTGGATGTCAGCCGTGTAGTTTAAGCTTCCAAATCTGACCTGACGGCCAAGGGCATAGCTTTCGATCTGCTCTAGATGGCCAAGTGAATTGGCTCGCAGTGCGAAGCCACCGAAGACGAAGATCTGTCCGGGGAGGAAGGTCTCACCCTGGACTGCATCGCTATTGATGATCGTAGGAGCCATCGAGCCTGACGGCGACGACACAGAGGAACTCTCAATGAAAGCACCAATGTCGGTGTCAAAACCGGCAGATCTCGGGTAGGGGGTCCCGAACTATGCGTCTAGGCCGGATGGTAACAGGAGGCAAGGGACACGAAGTTTTACCCAGGTTCGGGCCCTCTCGGTAGAGGTAAAACCCTACGTCCTGCTTGATTAATATTGATGATATGGGTAGTACAAGAGTAGATCTACCACGAGATCGGAGAGGCTAAACCATAGAAGCTAGCCTATGGTATGATTGTTGTTGGGTATGTTGTCCTACGGACTAAAACCCTCCGGTTTATATAGACACCGGAGAGGGTTAGGGTTACACAAAGTCGGTTACAATGGTAGGAGATCTACATATCCGTATCACCAAGCTTGCCTTCCACGCCAAGGAAAGTCCCTTCCGGACACAGGATGAAGTCTTCAATCTTGTATCTTCATAGTCCAGGAGTCCGGCTGAAGGTATAGTCCGGCCATCCGGACACCCCCTAATCCAGGACTCCCTCAGTACTACCTCAACAACTACTTCCCAAAACCCACATGTTAAACAGATCCTACTCATGCAATGTTTGGGGATTCACACTAATGCATAAAAACTGGGTAATAAGGGATATGATCAAAGTTTTACTTGCCTTGCTGACGATCTGAAAACCCTAGTGACTAGTAGTAGCACGCTTCGCACTCCGGAAACTCTATCGTGAACAAACAATATCATACATAAGCAATCAAGCATAAAATTCAAGGGTAAAACTCAAATAAAAAGATCCAAACTGAAAGTTCAACTGAAGAGCTTCGATTTGCAAAAAGAATCAACCTAATCGGAGCTACGAAACTCAAACTACGATCAAAATAAGTTTGAATTGAAATCTGCTTGCAACCAAATTTTAAATTGTCAAAACCATGTTCAAGTTGGTTATCTGGAAATAGGGGAACATGACGAATATTTTGGTGTTGGTTTCACTGGATTAGGACAAGCGAGCAAAAAGTTGCGAGGGTTTTAAGATCAGGGACTGATCTATTATAAAATTAATCGCAGATAGGTCCCTCGCTGAAAATAAAGTAAAAGGAAAAACCTAACGAACGAACGTTCGCTATGATACCCTAATGAACAAAAACGTTCGCTATAGAGTAATAACGGATGAACGTCCGCACTTTAGATCCAACGGGAAAACCCAAAGAAAACCCTAACTCAAACAAAACCGATCTAAACCGAAAAACCCCAAAACAAACCGGCGAACCGGGGCAGTTTTATACCGGTTCATGACATCGACGGGGTCAATAGCGGTGGCGGGATTTCGGCGAGGCGGCGAGGCAAAGCGGCGGAGGCGGGACTCCGGCGAGACGGCGGCGCGGCTGCAGCTGCGGGACGAGGTGGATAGGAGGCCGCGGGGTCGGGGCGGGCTTTAAAGGGGACAGGGGCGAGGCGGCCTTGGGCGAGGGGCAAGGCGGGGAGGAGTTTGGCTCGGACTCTTTCCGAGCTCCGGCGGCGGCGTGGTCTCCTCTCACGAGCAGGAGGAAGGCGGCGGCGAGGTAGGATGCGGCCTGGCTCGGCTGGGCCTTCAGCCCAATCGGGTGGGAAACTTTTTAAGAAAAATCGCCCAAAGAAAATTCTAATAAAAATCTAAAAAATACCAGAAACAATTTTCGCCGTCTAAACCTATTATTTAGAACAAAGTGAACATTTTTCTGGCCTAAAATGCAATTTTCATAAATGCATATTTTTCTAAATTCAAATAAAATCCAAAAAAAATTTAATTTGATTTTTAACTTTCTTCTCCAAAATTCCTTTCTTTTGAAGAAGTCATATTATCTTCTCTCTTTTATTTTTAATATTTAAAATAATTGGAGAGAAAAATATTAAAATCAAATTGATCCTCTTTTTAAATTTGATAAAATTCAAATATGAAAATTTATGAAATCCCAAACTCTCTCCTTGGGTCCTTGAGTTGCTTAAGATTTCTAGGATGACAACCAAATATGCTAATAAAATATGATATGCATATGATGACTAATGTATAACATCCAAATTGAAAAATTGGGATGTTACACCAAACCTTCAACTTGTGAGTACCCTTGGGCCACTATCCTTGCCTTGTTACGGATGATTACACCATTCTTATCTTGCTTTTTTCTTGAAAATCCATTTTGTTCCAATGACATTGTGCTCCGTAGTTGGCCTATCGACTAAAGACCACACTTGGTTGCATTCAAAATTGTTCAACTCTTCTTGCATAGCAACGAGCCAATCGTTGTCCATCAATGCATATTGTACCTTGAGAGGCTCAACACTAGACACAAACGGGAAGTGAGAACAAAAGTTTGTCAAATGTTTACGAGTGACTCTACCTTCCGATATGCCGGTGAGAATTTTGTCAACATCAACACGACCGGCCACTCGAGGCGTGATGGAGGTTAGGGTTTCGCGCGGTTCAACTTCATGTCCATCATCCACGCCCTCAACATATGGATCATTAATGTGTTGTGGAAGATCTTCTTCTTCATATTGCATTATTGAGGTTCATCATCAATGATTGCACTTTCTTGTTCTTGCCCTTGATGATGATCTTGTTCTTGAAGATTATCATGAAGAGGGACTTGATCATCTTCTTGTATTTGGACAAAGGGCATTGGTTTAGCAGTAGGAGCTTTTGGTGGTATGGGTGTTGAAGTAGTTTGATAGTGTGTGAAGCTTCCATCTTCTTCTTCATCATCATGAGGTTCTTGTTCCATTGGAAGAAGTGCACCAACACCCATGGTCAAAATATCTTGAGAAGAATCTTATTCACCTACATCACTTAGATCAACTTGCTCCCCATGGGAACCATTAAATTCATCAAACACCACGTCTCAAGTTTCTACAACACATCCATTGGATTTTTTGTAGACTCTATAGGCGTGAGAGTTTGATCCCTAGACAACAAATATGCCCTCAATGGTTTTGGATTGAAATTTTCCTAACCATTCTCTTTTGTTGAGGATGAAAACATTTGCATCCAAATACACGAAAGTACTTGACATTTGGCTTGTTCGTGGTTATGAGCTCATATGGAGTATTTTCCAATATAGTGCGGAGGAAGAGCTGGTTTGATGCACGACATGCAGTGTTGATAGGCTCGGCCCAAAAACTATGTGCTGACTTGTATTCATCCAACATGAACCTTTCCATCTCCACAAGTGTACGGTTCTTCCTTTCAGCTACACCATTTTGCTGGGGAGTGTATGGAGCTGAATATTGATGCTCAAGCCCTTCATCACTAAGAAATTCTTCCATGGTGTAGTTCTTGAACTCAGAGCCATTATCACTTCTTATTGCCAAGATTTCTTTGTCAAACTTGCGTTGTGCTTGCTTGGCAAAATCAATGAAGGTGATCTTCGTCTCGTCCTTGGACTTGAGGAAAAACACCCATGTATATCTTGAGTAATCATCAACATTGACAAGCCCATACTTTTTTCCACCAAGACTATCCCATGAAGGAGGACCAAAATGATCCACATGAAGGAGCTCCAAAGTCCTTGAAGTAGACACGATAATCTTGGGTGGGTGCTTTGATTGATGTTGCTTCCCGGCTATGCATGCACTACACACACGATCTTTCTCAAAAGAGACATTGGTTAATCCAAGGATGTGATTACCCTTTAAGAGATCTTGAAGATTTCTCATGCCGACATGGGCTAGCCGGCAATGCCATAGCCACCCCTTGTCGGCCTTGGCCATTAGAAAAGTTGCATGGAATGTGCTCTCTTTCGAGAAATCAACCGTGTAAAGGTTGCCATCCAACTATCCAACAAGGGCCACTTCAAGAGTATCTCTCTTAAAGACTTTCACATCCATTAGTCCAAAGAGTGTATCATAACCAACAGAAGCCAATTGGCGAATAGAAAGCAAATGATATTTAAGGGATTAAACAAGCATGACATTTGCAAGAGACATGTCATTTGTGATAGCCACCTTGCCCAATCTGAGTACATGTCCTTTTGATCCTCCACCAAACATAATGCTTATAAATGGTTGAATAGCTTCCATGAAATCGTAGAGCAATTTGCTATCTCCGGTCATATGATTTGTGCATCCACTATCAATCACCCATTTTACTCCACCAGAGAAAGCAACCAACACAAAATTATGACTTGGTTAGAGGCACCCATTTTGCAATGGGACCTCTCAAGTTAGTCACAAGGTTCTTAGGGACCCAAATAGCATAGAACTAGAATGTATTTCGAGGACCAACAAATTTTGCATAAAATTCTCCATCCTTAGTCTTACGAAGTACATATGATGGAGGCATGAACTCTTTTGGCTTGTTGAGAGTGGGCATGCCCCTTTTAGCCTTCCCACTAACAACCTTACCTTTCTCCTTGTGCCCTTCTCGTACAAATGTTTGTTTTAGAGGGGTGGTGCACTTTTGAGAAGATGTCTTCTTCTTTCTTGTGCTTGGGTCAAACCCGAGCCCCTCTTTGGCAAACACCTCATTGTGTTGGCTCAATACCTCATTAAGGTTCTTTTGTCCTTGAGCACATGTCATGAGACCTTTCTCGATTTGAGCCTTGAGAAAGTGATTCTCCTCTAGAATAGATGCTAAATCACTACTAGAGTTAGTAGTACAAGCATCAACATTGATAATAGGAGAAGAGTAAGCCTTGCTTAGAGTTTCAAGATAAGTAAGTTTGAGCGTCTCAAAACTCTTTGTAAGAAGGGTGATCTCTTCTTCCTTAGTCTTGAGGGACACGGATAGGAGCTCACAATCCTTAGAGTGAGAAGCATGAGACTTCACAAGCTTACTTTTATCATTCATCAACTCTTCGTAATAGTCCTTAGCCTTTTTCAAGGACGCAAGATCTTTAGCATGAACATCAATGTTTGCACCAATTTTCAAGCATAGTTCATCATTTCGTGCTTCCTCATATTGGACTTTCTGCTCAAGGATTTCATATTTTTCCTTTTCCTCGGTTACGAGGGTTTCGAGTTCCTTAATGGTGACGGTGTGCTTACGCACCATCTCCATAAGCATAGGAAACATAGTGATCTTCTTGACTTTGAGGGAGGACATGACTGTCGGTGTCAAAACCGGAGGATCTCGGGTAGGGGGTCCTGAACTGTGCGTCTAAGGTTGATGCTAACAGGAGACAGGGGACACGATGTTTACCCAGGTTCGGGCCCTCTCTATGGAGGTAATACCCTACTTCCTGCTTGATTGATCTTGATGAATATGAGTATTACAAGAGTTGATCTACCTCGAGATCGTAATGGCTAAAACCCTAAAAGTCTAGCCTATATGATTATGATTGTCTCCACGGACTAAACCCTCCGGTTTATATAGACACCGGAGGGGACTAGGGTTATACAAAGTTGGTTACAGAGAAAGGAATCTTCATATCCGAATATCAAACTTGCCAGCCATGCCTAGGAGAGTCCCATCCGGACATGGATGAGAGTCTTCAGTCTTGTATCTTCATGGCCCAACAGTCCGGCCCATGTCCAACAGGCGGACGCCCGAGGACCCCTTAGTCTAAGACTCCCTCATTAGCCCCTGAACCAAGCTTCACTGACAAGGTGTCCGGCATGCAGATTGTCTTCGGCATTACAAGGCGGGTTCCTCCTCCGAATACTCCAACACAGTCTTCAAACACAAAGAACGTGTCCGGATCTGCAAAACAAGTACCACACACCACTTCAGAGAGTATAATATTTCACGATTCCAATCTGCTGACAACTTTTTGTAACGTGATATCACATCCCTGCCCGGTTATCATTTCAAACCAATTTTCGGCCTACTGCTCCATATTTCGAGATGCGTTTTTATTGGCACGTCTTGTCAAAGCAGAGATCATGTCCCCTTATTGCGGGATTCTCATCAATACGGGTATGGGTAATCCAATCGTGCCACCTGCACAGCCCCTAGGGAATAGGCGAGTTTTATGGCGAGTGGGGAGACGTTTAATATTCACTAACTTTATAAGGAGATAAGGATTCATCTCTTCCACCCACGCCTTCTCTCTTTCCGCCTACCCACTCTCGAGCTCCAGCACCCAAGTTCTCATCTTTCCTACCCCAAGAAAGCACTCCAACCATGTCCGGAGCGCAGGGCAAGTGGATGGCCTCCACCGTCAAGGAGAAGGACATCACCCAACTTCGGGAGGCCGGATATTTGGCCAAGGAGGTCGCCCATCGTCTTCCGACCAAGGGACAGATCGTCCCTACCTTGGAGCCCCATGAGAGGGTAGTTTTCATCCCCCACTTTGTCCGCGGGCTAGGATTTCCACTCCACCCCTTCGTCCGCGGACTCATGTTCTACTATGGGCTAGATTTCCATGATCTGGCCCCAAATTCCTTCCTCACTATCTTGGTGCTCATCATCGTGTGTGAGGCCTTCCTCTGCACCCCCCCACTTCGGACTGTGGCTGAAGACCTTCAATGTGAAGCCGAAGGTGGTGGGTGGCGAACACGCTGAGTGCGGAGGCGCCATGGTGAGAAAAATGTCCAATGTCCCGTGGCCCAAAGGCACCTTCGTGGAGACCGTCAAGGGGTGGCAGAAGTTGTGGTTCTACGTTACAGAGCCCCGCGACACTACCTGGGCCGCGGCTCCCGAGTTCAAATCCGGGGCCCCAATGCGGCTTACCTCCTGGCAAGAGAAGGGCTTGGATTGGTCTTCGTCGGAGGAGCTGACAGCGCTCCAGACGCGCATCAGGAGCATGATGGACAAGAACGTCAAGCTTGTTGATGTGATTCAAGTGATGCTAGTTCGCCGGATCCTTCCATGCCAGAGCCGGGCTTGCCACCTATGGGAGTTCGATCCGGCCGAGCACAAGACCCTGCAACGGTTCTTCGGAACTACACACAAAGATATCTGGAAGGTGCTCTTCAAGGCCAATGAGACGTGCTCGAAGACAACCGAGGACCGTGGGCACGACCTGGCCCATCCCGCCAGTTCGGTAGGTTTTCCGTTGTTTCAAGGTGTATTCCTTACTTGCTTATTCAAGGAGGGTGTCCAAACTTCCCCATTTGTTTTTTCAGGGTTGGACGAAGAAGGTGGAGCGGATTCAGTGTCGGCTCCGCTGCCCGAGGATCCAGCCATCCCGCGTCCGACGAAGATGCTGGTTCCGGCGCCCTACAAGGCATCGAAGAAGAAGGCCAAGTGGACCAGTGGTGGCCTCCATCCCAAGGGTACTTTGGATGTGGCGTCCGAAGATGCTGAAACTCACTCCACTGCCGAAGACGAGGAGGAGGAGGAAGAGGAAGAAGAAAGCAACTTCCCCCTCCCCGAGGGGGGAAAGAAGAGAGCGGCCTCCACATATCTGGAAGCGGAGGCATCCAAGAAGGGAAAGGCTTCCCTCGCGGATAGCTCCGCGTGGGACGTCGATAGCAGCCCAGAACGGCGCCCTCGAGACAAGCCCCAGGCCGAATCGTGAGTATTCAAAGACCCAGACACATTCATATATTAGCCTCTTTACTTCATTATTTTAACTTGTGGAATCATGCACTTGCAGCCCGGCTCGTTCCACCCTCGAGCGGTCCTCGTCTTCGGGGAACTCGCTGGAACCGAAGGTGATGGACAACGGGTCCCCTCCGACGGCCTCCTCTCCTAGGGCCATGGATGACACCGAGGTGTTGTCCCGAAAGATCCCAGACCAAGGAGAGACGCAGGAGGCCGTCAGGGCGGTGCCGGAGGGCGAGACTGCGGCCGCCGGACACATGGGGGAGCAGATCCCCATGGAGACTGGTGATGGGGGCCATGTCCAGTTCGGCCCCCAGCCGAATACGGTCCCAGAGACCTATACGGCTCCAGAATCCGGCAAGCAGCCTCCTCCATTGGAAGGAGGTGTGCCCATTCCGCCGGTGACCTCTATCCAACTAGAGGCGCCAGATACACTACTGGAAGCACTGCGAAGTGCTTCCATCATTGAGGAACACCGCACCCTCATGGGTGCGGTGATTGAGAAGATTCAGTCCGCGAAGAGCGGACTGACCGAAGCCTGCACAAGCCTTTTAATAGGCTTTGAGGTAAGCAATGCAGTTTGTGAAACGAAAGTCACAGTATAGACAGTAGCCGATGAGACTCTGTCCGGGGTTCAGAAAGAAGAGCCGAACAGAGGATCAAATAGTTTTTCGCATGAGAATAACCATGTATGTCTATGTGAATAAGCAGGCATCACTGCTAGCCGCGACTTCTCATGCTGCCGAAGTTACCGAACTGAAGCAGAGGCTGGAGTAGACCGAGGAATATCTTGGTCATGCGAAAAGCAGTTGGAGAACAATCAAGGTATGCAATCATTTTATGCATGTCCGGAAAGTATGAATGTTTTTGCGCTGACCGCAGTGCCGTGATATTTTCGTAGGCATGGCGACCGAGGTGGAGGCCCTCAAGAAGGCGCTGGCTGAGGCCAAGGAGAGAGCAGTAAAAAGCCGCCCCAGAAAAGCATGAGGCCAGGGTTGGTGAGGTCCAGCAGGAGCTCGAGGACGCCCTGAAGAGATGCGAGTCCTTGGAGCGCCAGAATGCGGACCAAGATTCTGAACTCACTAAGGCCCGCCAAAGTGCACCAGAGGCCCGGGCCGAAGCCCAAGGCGCCCTCCGGGAGATCCAAGAGACCAAGAAGATCGCGGTGGGTAAGGCTTTCATTATGCAAAGCAAGTATGTGAGCAAGAGGTATCTCTTACTGACCCGGATTTGGAGTTCTCTAGGGGCGTTTGCGGATTTGCCCCGCAGTGTTTCTGATGCTGTGGAATTCTTCCGGGCCAAAGCGAGGAGCTCAACGGAGAAGTTGTTCTAGTCGCAATACCTTGCGCCAGAACATCCGGTGCCCTTTAGCGGCAAGCTAAAACAGTTGGCGAGATGCATACGGTGGCCGAACTAGCCATGAAGGATTTAATAATCCGGTTGTGGCCTGCAGAAGTGATGTCTACTACACAATCTTCTTCTTGTAGACGTTGTTGGGCCTCCAAGTGCAGAGGTTTGTAGGACAGTAGCAAATCGCCCTCAAGTGGATGACCTAAGGTTTATCAATCTGTAGGAGGCGTAGGATGAAGATGGTCTCTCTCAAGCAACCCTGCAACTAAATAACAAAGAGTCTCTTGTGTCCCCAACACACCCAATACAATGGTAAATTGTATAGGTGCACTTGTTCGGCGAAGAGATGGTGATACAAGTGCAATATGGATAGTAGATAATAGTTTTTGTAATCTGAAAATATAAAAACAGCAAGGTAACTAATGATAAAAGTGAGCACAAATGGTATTGCAATGCGTTGAAACAAGGCCTAGGGTTCATACTTTCACTAGTGCAAGTTCCCTCAACAATAATAACATAATTGGATCACATAACTATCCCTCAACATGCAACAAAGAGTCACTCCAGAGTCACTAATAGCGGAGAACGAACGAAGAGATTATGGTAGGGTACAAAACCACCTCAAAGTTATTCTTTCTAGTCAATCCATTGGGCTATTCCTATAAGTGTCACAAACAGCCCTGGAGTTCGTACTAGAATAACACCTTAAGACACAAATCAACCAAAACCCTAATGTCACCTAGATACTCCAATGTCACCTCAAGTATCCGTGGGTATTATTATACGATATGCATCACACAATCTCAGATTCATCTATTCAACCAACACATAGAACCTCAAAGAGTGCCCCAAAGTTTCTACCGGAGAGTCAAGACGAAAACGTGTGCCAACCCCTATGCATAGATTCCCAAGGTCAAGGAACCTGCAAGTTGATCACAAAAACATACATCAAGTGGATCAATAGAATACCCCATTGTCACCACGGGTATCCCACGCAAGACATACATCAAGTGTTCTCAAATCCTTAAAGACTCAATCCGATAAGATAACTTCAAAGGGAAAACTCAATTCATTACAAGAGAGTAGATGGAGAGAAACATCATAAGATCCATCTATAATAGCAAAGCTCACGATACATCAAGATTGTGCCACCTCAAGAACATGAGAGAGAGAGATCAAACACATAGCTACCGGTACATACCCTCAGCCCCGAGGGAGAACTACTCCCTACTCGTCATGGAGAGCACCGGGATGATGAAGATGGCCACCGGCGAGGGATTTCCCCCTCCTGCAGGGTGCCGCAATGGGTCTAGATTGGTTTTCGGTGGCTACGGAGGCTTTTGGCGGCGAAACTCCCGATCTATTGTGCTACCCGAAGTTTTTAGGGTATATGGGTATATATGGGAGTAAGAAGTATGTTGGTGGAACTCTGGGCTGTCCACGAGGCAGGGGGGCACGCCCAGGGGGGGTGGGCGCGCCCCCCCGCCCTCATGGGCAGCCCGGGACTCTCCTGGTCCAACTCCGATACTCCGTGGGCTTCTTCTGGTCCAAAAATAAGTTCCGTGAAGTTTCAGGTCAATTGGACTCCGTTCGATTTTCCTTTTCTGTGATACTCTAAAACAAGGAAAAAACAGAAACTGGCACTGGGCTCTGGGTTAATAGGTTAGTCCCAAAAATCGTATAAAATAGCATATAAATGCATATCAAACATCCAAGGTTGATAATATAATAGCATGGAACAATCAAAAATTATAGATACGTTGGAGACGTATCAGCATCCCCAAGCTTAATTCCTGCTCGTCCTCGAGTAGGTAAATGATAAAAACAGAATTTTTGATGTGGAATGCTACCTAACATATTTCTCTATGTAATTCTTTATTGTGGCAAGAATATTCAGATCCATAAGATTCAAGACAAAAGTTTAATATTGACATAAAAATAATAATACTTCAAGCATACTAACCAAGCAATCATGTCTTCTCAAAATAACATGGCCAAAGAAAGTTATCCCTACAAAATCATATAGTCTGGCTATGCTCCATCTTCACCACACAAAATATTTAAATCGTGCACAACCCCGATGACAAGCCAAGCAATTGTTTCATACTTTTGATGTTCTCAAACTTTTTCAATCTTCACGCAATACATAAGCGTGAGCCATGGACATAGCACTATAGGTGGAATAGAATGGTGGTTGTGGATAAGACAAAAAGGAGAAGATAGTCTCACATCAACTAGGCGTATCAACGGGCTATGGAGATGCCCATCAATAGATATCAATGTGAGTGAGTAGGGATTGCCATGCAATGGATGCACTAGAGCTATAAGTGTATGAAAGCTCAAAAAGAAACTAAGTGGGTGTGCATCCAACTTGCTTGCTCACGAAGACCTAGGGCATTTGAGGAAGCCCATCATTGGAATATACTAGCCAAGTTCTATAATGAAAGATTCCCACTAGTATATGAAAGTGACAACATAGAAGACTCTCTATCATGAAGATTATGGTGCTACTTTGAAGCACAAGTGTGGTAAAGGGATAGTAGCATTGTTCCTTCTCTCCTTTTCTCTCCTTTTTTTATTATTTTTATTTTTTTATTTGGGCCTTCTCTTTTTTTATGGCCTCTCTTTTTTATTTGGGCTTCTTTGGCCTCTTTTTTTTCGTCCGGAGTCTCCTCCCGACTTGTGGGGGAATCATAGTCTCCATCATCCTTTCCTCATTGGGACAATGCTCTAATAATGATGATCATCACACTTTTATTTTCTTACAACTCAAGAATTACAACTCGATACTTAGGACAAGATATGACTCTATATGAAGGCCTCCAGTGGTGTACCGGGATGTGCAATGACTCATGAGTGACATGTATGAAAGAATTATGAATGGTGGCTTTGCCACAAATACGATGCCAACTACATGATCATGCAAAGCAGTATGACAATGATGGAGCGTGTCATAATAAGCGGAACGGTGGAAAGTTGCATGGCAATATATCTCAGTATGGCTATGGAAACGCCATAATAGGTAGGTATGGTGGCTGTTTTGAGGAAGGTATATGGTGGGTTTGAGGTACCAGCGAAAGTTGCGCAGTACTAGAGAGGCTAGCAATGGTGGAAGGGTGAGAGTGCGTATAATCCATGGACTCAACATTAGTCATAAAGAACTCACATACTTATTGCAAAAATCTATTAGTTATCGAAACAAAGTACTACGCGCATGCTCCTAGGGGGATAGATTGGTAGGAAAAGACCATCGCTCGTCCCCGACCGCCACTCATAAGGAAGACAATCAATAAATAAATCATGCTCCGACTTCGTCACATAACGGTTCACCATATGTGCATGCTACGGGAATCACAAACTTCAACACAAGTATTTCTCAATTTCACAACTACTCAACTAGCATGACTCTAATATCACCATCTTCATATCTCAAAACAATTATCAAGTATCAAACTTCTCTTAGTTTTCAATGCACTTCATATGAAAGTTTTTATTATATCCCTCTTGGATGCCCATCATATTAGGACTACATTCATAACCAAAGCAAACTACCATGATGTTCTATAGACTCTCAAATAATATAAGTGAAGCACGAGAGTTCATCTATTTCTTCAAAATAAAACCACTGTCGTGCTCTAAAAAGATACAAGTGAAGTGCTAGAGCAACAACAAACTACTCCGAAAGATATAAGTGAAGATCAATGAATAGTCGAATAATTATGCAACTATGTGAAGACTCTCTAACATTTAATAATTTCAGATCTTGGTATTTTATTCAAACAGCAAGCAAAGCAAAAGAAAATAAAATGGCGCTCCAAGCAAAACACATATCATGTGGTGAATAAAAATATAGCTCCAGGTAAAGTTACCGATGAATGAAGATGAAAGAGGGGATGTCTTCCGGGGCATCCCCAAGCTTAGGATTTTGGTTGTCCTTGAATATTAGCTTTGGGTGCCTTGGGCATCCCCAATCTTAGGCTCTTGACAATCCTTATTCCATAATCCATCGAATCTTTACCCAAAACTTGAAAACTTCACAACACAAAACTCAAAATAGAAAATCTCGTGAGCCCCGTTAGCGAAAGAAAACAAAACACAACTTCAAGGTACTGTAATGAACTCACTCTTGATTTATATTGGTGATAAACCTACTTTATTTCAACTTATCTATGGTTTATAAACTCTTTTACTAGACATAAATTCATCAAAATAAGCAAACAACATATGAAAAACAGAATTTGTCAAAAAGAGAACAGTGTGTAGTAATCTGTAACTAACGCAAACTTCTTGAGCCCCAAAAATTCTAAAATAAATGTATGGACGTGAGGAATTTATCTATTAATTATCTTCAAAAAGAATTAACTAAATATCACTATCCAATAAAAAATGGAAGCAATTCTCATGAGCGCTAAAGTTTCTGTTTTTTACAGAAAGATCGCAAAGACTTTCCCCAAGTCTTCCCAAAGGTTCTACTTGGCACAAACACTAATTAAAAGCATAAAACCACATCTAAACAGAGGCTAGATTAATTATTTATTAATAAACAGGAACAAAAAGCAAGAGACAAAAATAAAGTTGGGTTGCCTCCCAACAAGCGCTATCGTTTAATGCCCCTAGCTAGGCATGATGATTTCGACAATGCTCACATAAAAGATAAGAATTGTAACATAAATAGAGCATCATGAAGAATATTACTAGCACATTTAAGTCTAACCCACTTCCTATGCATAGGGATTTTGTGAGAAAACAACTTGTGGGAACAAGAATCAACTTGCATAGGAAGGTAAAGCAAGCATAACTTCAAAACTTTAAGCACATAGAGAGGAAACTTGATATTATTGCAATTCCTACAAGCATATGTTCCTCCCTAATAATAATTTTTAGTAGAATCATGAATGAATTCAACAATATCAATATCACCTAAAGCATTCTTTTCATGATCTACAAGCATGGAAATTTTATTACTCTCCACACAGGCAAAATTCTTCTAAAAAATAATAGTGGGAGCAAACTCAACAAAATAATTATCATGTGAGGCATAATCCAATTGAAAACTAGAATCATGATGACAATTTTCGTGGATATCTTCATTCTTTATAGCATACAAGTCATCACAATAATCATCATAGATAGCAACTTTGTTCTCATAATCAATTGGAACCTCTTCCGAAATAGTGGATTCATCACATAATAAAGTCATGACCTCTCCAAATCCACTTTCATCAATATAATCATCATAAATAGGAGGCATGCTTTCATCATAATAAATTTTCTCATCAAAACTTGGGGGACAAAGTATCATCTTCATCAAACATAGCTTCCCCAAGCTTGTGGCTTTGCATATCATTAGCATCATGGATATTCAAGGAATTCATACTAACAACACTGCAATCATGCTTATCATTCAAATATTTAGTGCCAAACATTCTAATGCATTCTTCTTCTAACACTTTGGCACAATTTTCCTTTCCATCATACTCATGAAAGATATTAAAAATATGAAGCGTATGAGGCAAACTCAATTCCATATTTTTTTGTAGTTTTCTTTTATAAACTAAACTAGTGCTAAAACAAGAAACAAAAAGATTCGATTGCAAGATCTAAAGATATAACTTCAAGCGCTAACCTCCCCGGCAACGGCGCCAGAAAAGAGCTTGATGTCTACTACACAACCTTCTTCTTGTAGACATTGTTGGGCCTCCAAGTGTAGAGGTTTGTAGGACAGTAGCAAATTTCCCTCAAGTGGATGACCTAAGGTTTATCAATCCGTAGGAGGCGCAAGATGAAGATGGTCTCTCTCAAGCAACCCTGCAACCAAATAACAAAGAGTCTCTTGTGTCCCCAACACGCCCAATACAATGGTAAATTGTATAGGTGCACTAGTTCAGCGAAGAGATGGTGATACAAGTGCAATATGGATAGTAGATAATAGTTTTTGTAATCTGAAAATATAAAAACAGCAAGGTAACTAATGATAAAAGTGAGCACAAACGGTATTGCAATGCGTTGAAACAAGGCCTAGGGTTCATACTTTCACTAGTTCAAGTTCCCTCAACCATAATAACATAATTGGATCACATAACTATCCCTCAACATGCAACAAAGAGTCACTCCAAAGTCACTAATAGCGGAGAACGAACGAAGAGATTATGGTAGGGTACAAAACCACCTCAAAGTTATTCTTTCCAATCAATCCGTTGGGCTATTCCTATAAGTGTCACAAACAGCCCTAGAGTTCGTACTAGAATAACACCTTAAGACACAAATCAACCAAAACCCTAATGTCACCTCAAGTATCCGTGGGTATGATTATACGATATGCATCACACAATCTCAGATTCATCTATTCAACCAAGACATAGAACCTCAAAGAGTGCCCCAAAGTTTCTACCAGAGATTCAAGACGAAAACGTGTGCCAACCCCTATGCATAGATTCCCAAGGTCACGAAGTGTTCTCAAATCCTTAAAGACTCAATTCAATAAGATAACTTCAAAGGGAAAACTCAATTCATTACAAGAGAGTAGAGGGAGAGAAACATCATAAGATCCATCTATAATAGCAAAGCTCGCGATACATCAAGATCGTGCCACCTCAAGAACACGAGAGAGAGAGATCAAACACATAGCTATCGGTACATACCCTCAGACCCGAGGGAGAACTACTCCCTCCTCATCATGGAGAGTATTGGGATGATGAAGATGGCCACCGGAGAGGGATTTCCCCCTCCGGCAGGGTACCGGAACGGGTCTAGATTGGCTTTCGGTGGCTATGGAGGCTTCTAGCAGCAGAACTCCCGATCTATTGTGCTCCCCGAAGTTTTTAGGGTATATGGGTATATATGGGTGGAAGAAGTACGTCGGTGGACCTCCGGGCTGTCCACGAGGCAGGGGGCGCGCCCAGGGGGGTGCCCCCCCCCCGCCCTCATGGGCAGCGCAGGACTCTCCTGGTCCAACTCCGATACTCCGTGGGCTTCTTCTGGTCCAAAAATAAGTTCCGTGAAGTTTCAGGTCAATTGGACTCTGTTTGATTTTCCTTTTCTGCGATACTCTAAAACAAGGAAAAAACAGAAACTGGCACTAGGCTCTGCATTAATAGGTTAGTCCCAAAAATCATATAAAATAGCATATAAATGCATGTAAAACATCCAAGGTTGATAATATAATAGCATGGAACAATAAAAAATTATAGATATGTTGGAGACGTATCAAGAAGCTATATCCGGCAGCTACTTCGGCCTCGTGAAGCGGCTGGTCAATGGCTGCCCTCGGCTTGACGCCATCAAGCGGTCGGTCTACATAGAAGGTGCATGGATGGCCTTCGCCTGTGTCAAGATACAATGGGTGAAGATGGATGTCGTCAAGCTCGTGACCCAAGGACCGTCCACGGGCAAGGAGCACCGCACGCCCGAGCGGTATTTTGAAGATGTTCTGAAGGGATCCCGCATTGTAGCAGAGCAATGTGCTAAGGACATTATTTTTGAATGAATACATTCATGTTATCTCGTCCTGTATGATGCAAACAATGCTGATATGTAATATATTGCTTTGTTGTTTATTATTTAAAGTTTTACCTCCTGTGCGGCCGTTTTATCAAGTCTGAGAGTTGACCAGTCGTCAGCTTCAGCCCCCACATAGGTAGTACGGGGGTGTTCGGGATGAATCTAAACACTCTTTATCCATGAATTTGGTCCTTAAAGGTGGTGTTTAGCGCAACGAACCAGGCAATCGGACTATGTGGCTTTACCACCCTCACTTAGCCATAGGAGTTTGACAATAAAAATTTAGGCGCAGCCCCTAGAATCCGAACTAGGGTGCTGTAAACACCTGATCGGATAAGAACTGATTCATCGTATAATGCGGAAAAAATCGCTGAAGATTTGAAACCTCCGAAGAGCTGACCGGCTCACGCCGCATCATGACAGTCAGTTTTCGGCTTTCTCTACTAAGGTGCTCATCCGGATAAACCAGGACACAATTGCAGTAGTTCTCCCTTTACTACCCTAGCCGATATAGCGGAACGTAAGGTAGTAAGCACAGGAGCCGGGCAACCCAACTATTGACCAAAGACATGATTTGGATCCAATGCATATAATGCTAAATTCGGGGTGCCGAACTATACTGTAAAAAGTGTTCAGACTTTGTTGCCATTTATCTGGCGCAATGAAGCTCCTGGCGGACTAAAGCGTACCGAAGTATGCGGGTGCGATTTGATTAAATTATCAAAAGAGCAAACTAGTGCCACAAAAGTTGGGCTGCAAACTATTTCCATTATGGTTTGATTAATACGTCAAAGTGTATTTGTACAAGTAGTGCAGTAAGCAACAGGGCTATTTAATATGCCACAACCAAGGGAGAGCTGCGTGCGGGTCCTGAAAACAGGTACAGTGACCGTTAAAGAGGCCACCTATAAATTCCCTTATATGTCAATATCTTGTGCCGTCTTGGTGTATCTATCCTTTCGAAAGGACCTGTGATCAAGCCGTCAGGAAGGGCCTGTGGAAAAGAAACCTGAAAAGGAAGGAAGAAAGAGAAAAAGTGAACATATGTGTGTCTAGGGGAGGTCGAGCCGTATTATGGATCACACTCTGGTTATGCCTTCATTAATTCCCATGGTAGTTTGAGTGTGTAGTTATGTACGCGCGGTACAAATGCCGCCACTTGGTAGGGGCTGGGACGGAGGCCGAATTGCTAGTCGAGCTCTTGACGAGCTGGGCTGTCCTGCTGCGGAGTAGTCCGGACTCGTTTGACGGTGTCCGGGAGCTCGGCCGCCGAATTGAGGTTCTGCTTGGAGATGCCGCTCTGTACTTCTGCTGCTAAAGCAGCGGTGTGCTCCTCAGTACGGTGGGAGCGTTCCGTGTTTCCATTGACTGTTATGACGCCGCATCGTCTGGGCATCTTGAGCTTGAGATAAGCATAGTGTGGCACTGCATTGAATCGAGCAAATGCGGTTCATCCGAGCAGTGCGTGATAGCCACTGCGGAAGGGGACGATATCGAAGATTAACTCTTCGCTTCGGAAGTTGTCCGGAGATCCAAAGACAACCTCTAGGGTGATTGAGCCCGTACAGCGGGCCTCTACACCTGGTATTACTCCTTTAAAGGTAGTCTTTGTGGGCTTGATCCTTGAGGGATTAATACCCATTTTGTGCACTGTATCCTGATAGAGAAGGTTCAGGCTGCTGCCACCATCCATGAGGACTTGCGTGAGATGGAATTCATCAATAATTGGGTCAAGGAATAGCGCGGCTGAACTGCCATGATGGATACTGGTCGGGTGGTCCCTATGATCGAAAGTGATCAGGCACTAAGACCATGGGTTGAATTTTGGGGCAACTGGCTCTATCGCATAGACGTCCCTGAGCGCGCGCTTGTGCTCCCTCTTGGGGATATGGGTAGCGTATATCATGTTCACTGTTTTGATTTGAGGGGGAAACTTCTTCTGTCCCCTTGTGGTCGGTGGACGGGGCTCCTAGTCATTGTTCTCGCTTTGCGGCATCTTCTCCTTGTCTTCGGCATTTAACTTGCCGACCTGTTTGAAGACCCAACAGCTCATGTGGGTATGATTGGCTGGTCTATCAGGGGTGCCATGGATCTGACATGGGCGATCGAGTATGCGGTCCAGGCTGGAAGGGCCCTAATTATTTCTTTTATATGGCTTCTTCCGCTGGCCGGTCTTGGAGCCACTAAATCCGGTGTTGACCGGTGTGTCATTGGTATTATCACCGTTGCTTCGATGCTTGTGTCTGTTGCGTCGGGGCTTGCCGTTGCTATTTCTGGCTTCCCAAGTGCCAGGTTCACTTGTATTGTTATTGCTACGGGCAAGCGAGCTATCTTCGCCTGCGCAAAAGTGGGTCATGAGTGCCGTGAGGGCCGCCATGGTGTCGGGTGAGCCATTCGTCCCAGAGGCCATGTTTAAAGGCCGCTAGGGCTTCGGCATCCGGACAGTCGATGATCTGGTTCTTTTTGGTTACGAATCTAGTCCAGAATTTCCTGGCTAACTCTCCGGGCTGTTGGATTATGTGACTCAAGTCATCGGCATCTAGAGGTCGAACATATGTACCTTGGAAGTTGTCAAGGAGGGCTTCTTGCAAGTCCTCCCAGCTGCCAATGGAGTTTTCAGGTAGGCTGTTCAGCCAGTGTCGGGCTAGCCCCTTGAGTTTTAGAGGGAGCTATTTGATGGCATGAAGATCGTCGCCGCGGGCCATGTGAATATGGAGAATAAAGTCTTCAATCCATACCGCAGGATCTGTGGTTCCATCATATGATTTGATATTCATGGGTTTGAACGCTTCTGGGAATTCATGTTCCATTACTTCATCAGTAAAGCAGAGGGGGTGTGCGGCGCCTCTATATCGGGCCACGTCGCGACGTAGTTCGGATGGAGTCCGTCTGCGATTTAAGGCTCGGACGTAATTGTGCTTGCCTTGTTCGGCTTGATAGCCATCGTCGCGCATCGGGGCATGCCCCCGTGATCCGTAGATCGATCTGGACAGACCTGCTTTATTCTTTAGGCCTTGCTAGAGATCATACATGTATACCCGAGCTGTTTTATCCCTGCCTTTACCGCGAGGTAGTACGGGCTGGTGTTCGGCTTGAGTTGTCATTTTGTCCTGGCCGCGTGGTGGTCGATTAGTCGCATTACGCGCTGATGGTGCAGGCTCAAGTGCCTCGTGATTGAATTGGGGTAGCAGTTTATGCTTCGGATAACTTTTGGTTGGCTGCTCGAGGCCGTATTCTTCTGCTGCCAGGACATTAGTCCATCTATCGTTGAGAAGATCTTGATCAGCTTGAAGCTGCTGCTGCTTCTTTTTCAGGCTCCTTGTGGTGGCTATTAGCTGTTGCTTAAAGTGCTCCTACTCGAGAGGTCCCTCAGGCACGATAAAGTCTTCGTCGCCGAGGCTCACCTCATCCTTGGAGAGTGGACGATAACTGTTGTCCTCTGAGTCTTCGTGCACGGCCTGTTCATCAGGGCTGACTCGCCCATCTTCCCGTTCGTCCTGTCCGGAAGTTGGCTCGACGGGGTCTTCATTGTCTTCGGCATCGTCTAGAGTATTATTTTCTCCTGTGCCGGTATTGCTGTCTTTCTCACAACATGACTTAGAACGGCGTCGCTGTCGTCGGCGCTTTGGCTGTGTCTCAGGAGGTTTATCTTCCACTGGGTCTTCTTTGTCATTGCCGTTAACTTTTTTGGGTATGTCCACCATGTATACATCGTAGGAGGAGGTGGCCGTCCAGCGCCCGGTAAATGACGGGTCTTGGGCCTGCTCCTCTTCGGCATTGTCGTCCATACTGTCGATGTCTCCGGAGTCATAGTCGAGCATGTCGGTTAGATCTTCAACAGTGGCTATTAAGTGGGAGGTGGGTGGGAAGCGAAATTCCCCGTCATCAGCCCCCAGTTCAAACCGGATATAATTCGGTTGTGAGTCCCCTCCTAAAGAGAGGGGTTTTAATGAGTTTAACACATCACCTAAAGGTGAGTGCCGGAAGATGTCCGTGGAACTGAATTCGACGATTGGCACCGGGTAAGGCTCGGCAAACGTGGATGCACGTAGTTCGGAACCGGTGGCCGAAGATGGATCCGGGAGTCCAGTGATGCAAACCCCGCTCGAGGTTGGGTCTGTGTGCGGCTCCAACGCCGCTGAGTCTACGGCTTCCGTGGCGGGGTTAAGCTTCCCGTCTTCGGATGGCACAAGCTGCTCCGGATCTAGGGCCAGAGCGCTTATAGGAGCGATCTCCTGGGTATGATCTGATGACAGATTTAGGTCATGTTCATCACGGTGGCAGGGAACGGCTGCCATGGGCTCGAATCCGTCGAAGATCAAGTCTCCGCAGATATCAGCGGCGTAGTTCAAGCTTCCAAACCTGACCTAACGGCCAGGGGCGTAGCTGTCGATCTGCTCTAGATGGCCAAGCGAGTTGGCCCGCAGTGCAAAGCCACCGAATACAGAGAAAGACATCCCCCCCGGCAGCATTCTTGTAGATGATGGATGGAGCCATCGAACCTTCTGATGACGATACAGCGGAACTCTCAATGAAAGCACCAATGTCAGTGTCAAAGCCGGCGGATCTCGGGTAGGGGGTCCCGAACTATGCGTCTAAGGTTGATGGTAACAGGAGACAGGGGACACGATGTTTACCCAGGTTCGGGCCCTCTCTATGGTGGTAATACCCTACTTCCTGCTTGATTGATCTTGATGAATATGAGTATTACAAGAGGTGATCTACCTCGAGATCGTAATGGCTAAAACCCTAGAAGTCTAGCCTATATGATTATTATTGTCTCTACGGACTAAACCCTCCGGTTTATATAGACACCAGAGGGGACTAGGGTTATACAAAGTCGGTTACAGAGAAAGGAATCTTCATATCCGAATATAAAACTTGCCATCCAGGCCAAGGAGAGTCCCATCCAGACACGGGTGAGAGTCTTCAATCTTGTATCTTCATGGCTCAACAGTCTGGCCCGTGTCCAACAGGCCGGACGCCCGAGGATCCCTTAGTCCAGGACTCCCTCAATGACCTTATCTAATTTAACAAACATGGGGTCATCTATATCATTATCATCATAACTATCCTCCGCATCAAGGCACTCATCACTAGGAGTAGGAGGAGTGAAGAGAGGAGGATTTGATCGTGGGGTTAGCTTGACTTTGTCAGGAGAGTTTTGGTCCTCTCCATCTTCTACCACAGCCTTTGCCATTAGGCACTTATGACCATTGCCCTTGTAGTCTTTCATATAGTTGTAGGTGACAACATCACCACTCTTGTTAACTAGCCTCAAGGTGTTTTGAGAATCTTGAGCAACTCCGGCAACACCACTAACATCATCCGGATCGGATTCTTCATGATCAACCATTGTTTTCCCATCTCTCTTCTTGAGCTTTGAGTTCAAGGGGTTTGGTAACTTCTTCTTGGGAAAGGTCTTGGGAAACCTTGGTTTATCTTCTCACTTCTCATAGGGGCAATCGTTCGAGAAGTGGTTGGCTTCTTCACAGTTGTAACATTTTCTTACTTTCTTCTTTTGGAATCTTCCCTTGAATTTTCCTGCGCTAAACTTGTTAGCAAAGAGGGCAATGTCTGCATATGAAGGGCTCTCATCGGAGTCAATCTCATCACCGTCTTCATCCTCCTCATCTTCTTCTTCACTTTGCTCTTCTTCATATACATGCTTGGCCTTCAGTGCAAGATTGATTTTTGATGTTGAGGTACCATGCATGGCAAGATGTTTTGTAGCATTTGCCTTGACTCTTCAAATAGTTGAAAGGTGGATATGATGTCATCCGGAGTCATTTCCTTGAATCCATGGTGTTGTCTTATGTCCCACACCATTTGGTGATGATACGGAGCAAGAGCATGAAGCAACTTATCCACGAGAAATCGCTTAGTCAAGTTGAATCCATCTTGTGTCTTGTCACATTCACATGACTCTATGTCAATGGTGAGAGTCATGAGATGCTCAAGGAGTTGCTTGGGAGATTCACCTTTCTCCATACAAAAATTTTGCAATTGACCCTTGGCGATTTCATATTGAGCAAGCCAGAGAGTGGAGGTACCGCTCTTGGTCCTCACAATGCTATCCATAATTCCTTGGCACTTGTGATATGTATGTATGGTCTCCTTTGCTTGTCAGTCATACCTCTCCTTATGCACATGGTTTCTGTGTCGTTGAGATTCTTTTCATATACCTCTCTTGGAGTAAGATTCTTCGGGTCAATAGCTTGGTAGCCATACTCCAAGATCTCCAACATCTCATCATTTTCCATATCAAAGATGATCCTGCATAGCAACTCTCCACAAAGAAAAATCGGTAGTTTCATCAAGTAAAGGAGGTTTGCCTTGAGGGTTATACTTTGGTTTCGCTATCTGAGGTCTTGCATAAAGCCAAGGAACACTGGAGTGTTCATTACTAGGAGGTTGTTGGCCAAGTGAAGGAGTAGGCACAGCTGGCCTCGAGGCCGCACCACCAGAAAGTGGTGCAAGCATCGTGGTTAGTGTGGCTATTCTCATTTGAACCAAGGCCTCAAGAGAAGCATCATTCTCCTCCTTTTTCTTAGCAAGAGCCCATTCCAGATCCTCAGAAGTGAAGGACTTGACTTCTGTGGAAGCCGCGCACGTATTCTTCGGATCTGCAACAAGGGGAGTCCCATCGGGGTTCATCTCGCTCTAGGGCAGTTAAGCCACAAGAATAGAGCATGAGGCTCTGATACCAATTGAAAGGATCGAGATGGACCTAGAGGGGGTGAATAGGTACAAATACAAATTTTAATTATTACTTATCAATTTTAGGCAATAATGCGGAATATGAAAGTGAGCCTAACAATTGCAAGTATGATGCTAAGAGCTAAGCAAGGTAAACAAGTAACACAACTATGTGAGTAAGCAAGCACAATATTATATAAGTAAGTAAAAGAGACAAATAACCACAAGTAGGGAGTTAGGGTTAGTAATAACCGCAACTCCGAGAGACGAGGATGTATGTCGATGTTCACTTCCTTGGAGGGAAGCTATATCACCATTAGAGAGGTGGATGTTACCACGAAGGCACACCAATGCCACGAAGGCTCACCCTATTCTCCCTTTCAGACAACACCACGAAGGCGTTTCTCAACCACTAGTGGTAGACCTTGGGGTGATCTCCAAACCCTCACAAACATTCCGGGGGTAATCACAATGATCGATTCCTCTCGGAATGACTCCTACCGCCTAGGAGTCTCCAACCTCCAAGAGTAACAAGAACGATGGGAAATGCTCAAGAACTTGCTCAAATCATGAATTCCTTTGGTGAGAAGAAGGGGAAGGAGTGGATCTATCACTTTATTGGAGAACTTCTATCAAATGTTCCCAAATCCTTTGGGGATCTAGGATTTGGTGTAGGGGGTCAAGAGAGTGAGTGAAATGTGTTCTTGGAGAGCTTAATAGTGAATGGTTAACCTTATCCCGTGGAGGGAGGAGGCTATATATAGTAGTAGTGTAAAAACTGACTGTTGAGCCACTTAGTGTACTGATGTTGTCGGACGTCCGGTGAGTACCGAAAGTCTGGTGGCACAGATTGGACCGGACGTCCGGTCGGGCCGCCGATCATTCGGTCGCTGGGAATCCTATCAGGCCACAAAAGAAGCACAAGGCACACAGCCACCAGATGTCTGGAAGGTGCCGGTCGTTGTCCGGTGACCGGTCGCCCGGTGAGGATCTAAAATACGTTAAGAAGTGTTATGTTGAGGATGTACCGGATTTTCGGAGAGAAACAGACGTTCGGTGACCGGTCATCCGGAGTGGACCGGATTTCCGCTATATTCTTTCTGTGAGGATGCACTAGACATCCAGAGAGAGCCAGATGCCTTGTCGTCTATGAAGGGTCGGATGTCTGTAGAATACCGGTCGTCCGGTGAAAACAGAGCACACTAGCTCATGAGCACAAAGATCTTTGTGCACAAGTTGGTGGAAGAGCTAGGGGTGAAACAGAGATGTTGTGAGAGGATACTTTGTGGGTTTTGAGCAAGTCTTTCACGAAATCTGACGATCCCCTCTTAATAGTGTGGGATCCCTATACTCAAGAACAAACCGAAAGAGAGCCAAAGCTATTGTCTTGTATCTTCGCTGTTGAGTGATATATATTTGTCCGTAGTCATGATCCATACACGGCCCTTGAGACATAATCCTGAGATATACTTGATAAAAATGATTAGTCCCTGATGACCCACAAGTATAGGGGATCTATCGTAGTCCTTTCGATAAGTAAGAGTGTCGAACCCAATGAGGAGTAGAAGGAAATGATAAGCGGTTTTCAGCAAGGTATTCTCTACAAGCACTGAAATTATAGGTAACAGATAGTTTTGTGATAAGATAATTTGTAACGAGCAACAAGTAACAAAAGTAAATATAGTGCAGCAAGGTAGCCCAATCCTTTTTGTAGCAAAGGACAAGCCTGGACAAACTCTTATATAAAGAAAAGCGCTCCCGAGGACACATGGGAATTATCGTCAAGCTAGGTTTCCTCACAATCATATGATTCGCGTTCGGTACTTTGATAATTTGGTATGTATGTGGATCGATACTTGGGTACTGTCCTTACTTGGACAAGTATCCCACTTATGATTAACCTCTATTGCAAGCATCCACAACTACAACAAAAGTATTAAGGTAAACCTAACCATGGCATGAAACATATGGATCCAAATCAGCCCCTTACGAAGCAACGCATAAACTAGGGTTTAAGCTTCTGTCACTCTGGCAACCCATCATATACTTATTACTTCCCAATGCCTTCCTCTAGGCCCAAATAATGGTGAAGTGTCATGTAGTCGACGTTCACATAACACCACTAGAGGAGAGACAACATACATCTCATCAAAATATCGAACGAATACCAAATTCACATGACTACTACTAGCAAGACTTCTCCCATGTCCTAAGGAACAAACGTAACTACTCACAAAGCATATTCATGTTCATAATTAGAGGGGTATTAATATGCATATAGGATCTGAACATATGATCTTCCACCAAATAAACCAACTAGCATCAACTACAAGGAGTAATTAACACTACTAGCAACCCACAGGTACCAATCCCAGACTTGGAGACAAGAATTGGATACAAGAGATGAACTAGGGTTTGAGAGGAGATGGTGCTGGTGAACATGTTGATGGAGATTGACCCCCTCCCGATGATAGGATCGTTGGTGATGGCGATGGAGATGATTTCCCCCTCCCGGAGGGAAGTTTCCTCAGTAGAACAGCTCCGCCAAAGCCCTAGATTGGTTCTGCCAAGGTTCCGCCTCGTGGCGGCGGAGTCTCATCCCGAAAGCTTGCTTATGATTTTTTCTCAACGAAAGACTCCATATAGCAGAAGATGGGCATCGGAGGGCCACCAGGGGGCCCACGAGGCAGGGGCACCCCCCCCCACCCTCATGGCCAGGGTGTGGCCCCCCTCTGGAACTTCTTGCACTCAGTATTTTTTTTATATTCTGAAAATGACTTCCTGAAGTTTCATGACTTTTGGAGCTGTGCAGAATAGGTCTCTAATATTTGCTCCTTTTCCAGCCCAAAATCCCAGCTGCTGTTATTCTCCCTCTTTATGTAAACCTCGTAAAATAAGAGAGAATAGGCATAAGTATTGTGACATAATGTGTAATAACAGCCCATAATGCAATAAATATCAATATAAAAGCATGATGCAAAATGGACGTATCAACTCCCCCAAGGTTAGACCTCGCTTGTCCTCAAGCGAAAGCCGAAATCGAAAAATATGTCCACATATTTAGAGATAGAGGTGTCGATAAAAATAAAATACGGACATGAGGGCATCATGATCATTCTTAGAACAGCAACTTATATAATTCTTGTCATATGATGTCTCATGCTAGAGTAGCAATTCAATCACAATTTCAAGTATGAATCATAAACTTCATTAAAAACTAACAAACTATAATCTCAGTCATTGGAGCAATTGCAATTTATCATAACATAGGAAAGAGTCAATATAAGAGCTTTTCAGCAAGTCCACATACTCAACTATCATATAGTCTTTCACAATTGCTAACACTCACGCAATACTCATGGGTATGGAGTTTTAATCGGACACAGAGAAAGATAGGGGCTTATAGTTTTGCCTCCCAACGTTTTACCTCAAGGGTAATGTCAACAATAATAGTGCATGAAAACTCACATCCAATTAGCCATATATACCAGGATCTTTCCAACATGTTGTGCTTGCCAAAAGATAAAGTGTAAAAAGGAAGGGTGAAGATCACCATGACTCTTATGTAAGGTAGGAGATAAAAGTAAAAGATAGGCCCTTCGCAGAGGGAAGCAGAGGTTGTAATGCGCTTTTATGGTTGGATGCACAAAATCTTAATGCGAAAGAACGTCACTTTATATTGCCACTTGTGATATGGACCTTTATTATGCAGTCCGTCGCTTTTATTTCTTTCGTATCACACGATCGTATAAAGCTTATTTTCTCCCACACTAATAAGTCATACATATTTAGAGGGTAATTTTTATTGCTTGCACCGATGACAACTTACTTGAGGAATCTTACTCAATCCATAGGTAGGTATGGTGGACTCTCATGGCAAAACTGGTTTAAGGGTGTTTGGAAGCACAAGTAGTATCTCTACTTGGTGCAACGAATTTGACTAGCATCAGGGGGAAAGGCAAGCTCAATCATGTTGGATGATCCATGAAAATATAATTTATCTCAGATGTAAGAAAACATAACCCATTACGTTGTCTTCCTTGTCCAACGTCAACTCTTTAGCATGTCATATTTTAATGAGTGCTCACAATCATAACAGATGTCCAATATTGTGTATTTATATGTGAAGACCTCTCTTTCTTTATTACTTCCTATTAATTGCAACGATGACGAAAACTATGTTTGTCCACTCTCAACAACTTTTATTCATCATACTCTTTCTATGTGAGCTCATTACTCTCCATAAGATCCATATGATCTCTTTCATTCTTTTTATTTCTTTCTCTTTTCTTTTATTCACTCAAGATCATGGCAAAATAAACAAGCCCTTGACTCAACACTAATCTTTATTATATATAGCTCAATGACTCGATTACATAGGAGGATCATAAAGCAAAACTCACAACTAGATCATACTAAGAAATTTTACTCTACTAGATCAAAATATTATCAAAAGGATCGAACTAAGAAAAATGGTAAAGATAAAAGTGATGGTGATACGATACTGGGGCACTCCCCCAAGCTTGGCAGTTGCCAAGGGGAGTGCCCATACCAAATACTCAGTTCTTCTTTGTTGGTGGAGAGGGTGGAGTTGTTGATGATGTAGGCTTGTCGTCCCTGTTCCAAGGCATAGGCTCGCCATCATAGAGGGATGAACGAGTCTCCGGAATCCTCAAATCTGCAGCCAAACTCATCCTCTTGAATCTATATTCATACTCACAGTTTTGGTTTTGCAGGTCGTAGATTTGGGCTTGGAGGTGCTCGATCTTCTCGTGAAGCTTGAAGATGGTCTCCCCAATGTTCTTGGCATCCAGCTTGTGGTTGATGGTGAACTCCGCGATCATCATATGGTTGGTGTCGAGTTCGCGTTGCACCATCTCCTAGCACTTGAAAACTTGTTGCTCCATTGCCTCGAGCCTTGTCTCCATGCTTCCGGTCCTCCTTGGTCCCTCAACACCGCGGATGTGCAGCACCCCCTCATGCATCTTAATGGTTTGAGGGTGTTGGAGCACTTCCGCGAGGTAGGGGTTGATGACCTTCTCGAAAAACTTGTCCTTGGGGGCACTTGAAGACGACATGACGACCTAGATTTGTTAGAAAAACAACTCAAAACAAAGACGGGAGATATTTGCGTGATACGGGAGTCAAAACCTCCGAGAGATTATATAATGAATTTTTATCGACCAAAATACGTATCGTGCAAGAAAACAGAGTCCGGAGAGCGCATGAGGTGCCCACGAGGCAGGGGACGCGCCCAGGGGGTAGGGCGCGCCCTCCACCCTCGTGGAGCCCTCGTGTCCTTCCCGGACTGCTTCTTATTTTTCTAATTTTCTAAATATTCCTAAACGGAGAAAAAATTTCATTAGAACTGTTTTGGAGTCAGTTTACTTACCGTACCACATACCTATTCCTTTTCGGAGTCTGAAACGTTCTGAAAAGTGTTCCTTATGTATTCCTCCGGGGTTATGGTTGCAATAACATTGGTTTCAACATTTATAGGATTACCCGAGATATAATGTTTGATTCTTTGACCGTTCGCCACCTTCGGATTTGTGCCTTCGGAGTTGTTGATTTTTATGGCACTAGAACGATAGACCTCCTCGATAACGTAAGGACCTTCCCATTTATAAAGAAGCTTTCCTACAAAAAATCTTAAACGAGAGTTGTATAGCAATATATAATCACCTACATTAAACTCACGCTTTTGTATCCTTTTGTCATGCCATCTTTTAACCTTTTCTTTAAACAATTTGGCATTCTCATAGGCTTGGGTTCTCCATTCATCAAGTGAGCTAATGTCAAATAACCTTTTCTCACCGGCAAGTTTGAAATCATAATTGAGCTCTTTAATGGCCCAATATGCCTTATGTTCTAGTCCGAGAGGTAAGTGACATGCTTTTCCATAAACCATTTTATACGGAGACATACTGAGGGAGTCCTGGATTAGGGGGTGTTCGGGTGCCGGACTATACCTTCAGCCGGACTCCTGGACTATGAAGATACAAGATTGAAGACTTCGTCCCATGTTCGGAAGGGATTTTCCTTGGCGTGGAAGGCAAGCTTGGCGATACGGATATGCAGATCTCCTACCATTGTAACCGACTTTGTGTAACCCTAACCCTCTCCGTTGTCTATATAAACCGGAGGGTTTTAGTCCGTAGGACAACATACCCAATAACAATCATACCATAGGCTAGCTTCTAGGGTTTAGCCTGTCCGATCTCGTGGTAGATCTACTCTTGTACTACCCATATCATCAATATTAATCAAGCAGGACGTAGGGTTTTACCTCCATCGAGAGGGCCCGAACCTGGGTAAAACATCGTGTCCCTTGCCTCCTGTTACCATCCGTCCTAGACGCACAGTTCGGGACCCCCTACCCGAGATCCGCCAGTTTTGACACCAACATTGGTGCTTTCATTGAGAGTTCCTCTGTGTCGTCACCATCAGGAAGGATGCCTCGCCCCGTCTTTAAAGACGGCACCGTTGCTAAGGGAGCTTTGGCTGTCGGCCAAACCCTCCGGCTAGGTGGTTTTCTTATGACCGCCTGTTCGGCTTCTGCGCCGACGATGACCTCTCGAGCCATCGAAAACAATCTTCATGTCAGCATGGAACTCGCCGAGGAGTTAGATCCAACGGAGCTCTCCTCAATAAACGCGCTCTTGGATCGCATCGCCGCCCTGGGAGTCGCTACGGATTACGACCAGATTGGGCCTAAACCCGATCTAAGAGAGATTAACTCTCCCCAAGTCACCCATCACATTGCCGTGGTAGAGGGACAGTGCGGCGACCCTTCATCTAGCTTAAGGACTAGCTACGTCCGGATTCCCGATCTCTCCAAACCAGATACCCGCGGAGGGGAGGATATCACTCAAGACCTGAACTTAGAGTCAGGCGACGGGCTGGATTCATTGGACAGCATCCAGGAATCCAAATTTTCGAGTTCGGAAATTCCTCGGCCTCTGAGCCTCAGATGGGGTGAGGCTTTGGATTTAATTCCGCCCACCCACCCGAACATAAGTGATCTATCCCAAATTAGGCAAGAGCCCGATGAAACAGTACATCATTACTGGGCCAGATTCCTCCTGGTTAAAGACAGGATAAAGGACTGCCGCGAGGAAGACGCAATCTCAATCTTTTGCAATAATTGCACGGACAAGGGAATCCTCAACGCCATAAGTCGCCGTGATATTACACGCTTCGCTGACTTGGCGTCCATCGTACAAGAGTACTGTGCGATGGAAAGCGCCTGGAAAACCGAAATAAAATTTTGGGACGATCCGTCCCTGAATACAAACCCAGTCCGAAATAAAAGGGTGCATCATCGCCAGACACCCGAGTCAAACACTAAAAAGCAAAACCCCTCTACAGGGCATGGAACCATACTGGAAGGATGGCTTATTGGACCCTGTAAAATTCACAGTACAGAGGATGCCACACCAACTCACAGCCTTAGAGCATGTTGGATACTCCGGCAGGTGGCCAAAACTGGCGAAAATCTCCTAATTCCGGAGGCCACAGAAAGCCACCCCAGAGACACCAATACGGTATTAACAGTCTTCGAGACTTCCGCATCAAATAATATGCGAAAACGGACACTCCGCAGCCTTGCCGAAGTCTACCAAGTAGCAACAATAAACCCATGGAGTGACACGGCTATTACCTTTAACGCCAGTGATGAACCTAAATTCTGAACAGCCCGAGCACCAGCCGCATTGGTCCTCAGTCCAATAGTGGACGGCTTTCGTCTTACCAAGGTACTCATGGATGGTGGCAGCGGATTGAACCTCATTTATGAGGAAACCCTTCAAAAAATGGAAATAGACTGGAACCGCATTGAGCGAAGCAGCACAACCTTTAGAGGAATAATCCCCAGTCGGGAAGCGCGCTGTACAGGAAAAATCACACTAGATGTGGTGTTCGGCACACCGGATAATTACAGGTCCGATGAGATCACGTTCCATGTGGCTCCGTTTAGTAGCGGTTATCACGCTCTGCTAGGGCGGGAAGCGTTTACAATCTTCCAAGCAATACCCCATTATGGGTACATGAAGCTCAAGATGCCCGGGCCTAACGGGATCATCACTCTCGCTAGTGATCCGGACATAGCACTCCGCGCCGAAAACAAGACAGCCGCACTGGCCCTCGAGGCACTATCCGAAGCCCTGTCGGCTGAGGAACTGACTGCGCTGCGCTCTACGGTGAATAGGGACGATGTGGTACTCGACAAAAGATCCAAGTCCACCTCCTTTAAACCGGCGGATGAAATAGTCAAATTCCAAGTCCATCCAACAAACCCCAATAAAACAGCTTCCATCGGGGCACAGTTAAACCCTAATGTAGATGCTGCACTACGAGAGTTCCTACGAGAGAACTGGGACATTTTCGCTTGGCACCCTTCAGACATGCCAGGAATCCCATGCAGGCTGGCCGAGCACAGCTTAAATATTCAAACAGGATTCAAACCTGTCAAACAGGCTCTTCGGCATTTTTCCGAACCTAAGAGACAGGCCATGAGAGAGGAGCTAGCAAAGCTATTGGAGGCCGGATTCATCAGAGATATAAAACATCCGGACTGGCTAGCAAACCTGGTGATGGTACCAAAGAAGGAAAAATCCTGGCGCCTGTGTGTTGATTTTAAAGACCTTAACAAGGCTTGCCCAAAGGATCCCTTCCCCCTCCCTCGCATCGATCAAATTATCGATGCTACCGCAGGACACGATTCGTTGTGTTTCCTCGATGCATATTCCGGCTACCATCAAATCAAGATGGCAGAACCAGACCAAGCCGCAACGGCATTTAGCACACCATACGGCCCATTCTGCTTCAACACGATGCCCTTCGGGCTCAAAAACGTCGGCGCAACATATCAGCGCATGATTCAGACATGTCTGGCAAACCAGATCGGCAAAACAGTGGAGGCATATGTAGATGATGTGGTCACCAAAACAAGACATGTCGAATCTCTAGTAGACGACTTGAGGATCACATTTGATAACCTCCGAACATACAACATCAAGCTCAACCCGGAAAAATGCGTTTTCGGTGTTCCAGCCGGAAAGCTCTTGGGCTTCATTGTATCCGGTAGAGGAATTGAAGCAAATCCAGCCAAGATCCGAGCTCTGTCACAACTGGATATCCCAAAGGACCTCAAACAAATACAAAAGTTAACCGGATGCGTGGCGGCTCTAAGCCGCTTTATCTCCCGCTTGGGAGAAAAGGCCCTACCCCTTTACCGCCTCCTTTGGCGCACCGAACACTTCAAATGGATAAATGCAGCCACGGCCGGACTCGATGAAATAAAAGCCATACTGGCAACAAACCCAGTCCTGGCCGCGCCAAACATTGGCGAACCAATGCTATTATACATTGCAGCAACACATCAGGTTGTAAGCGCAGTGCTCGTCGTCAAACGAGAAGCGGACGGACACAAATTCCCCCTTCAAAAGCCGGTCTATTATGTGTCCACTGTCCTTACCCCCTGCAAATCACGGTACCCGCATTATCAAAAGATTGCGTACGCGGTATTCATGGCATCCCGGAAGCTACGACACTACTTTCAAGAGTGTTCAATAACAGTAGCCTCGGAAGTACCACTTAATGATATTATAAACAACCATGACGCAACAGGCCGGATTGCAAAATGGGCCATTGAGCTCCTCCCGTTCGACATAACTTATAAGCCACGGTGAGCCATCAAGTCGCAAGCCTTGGCCGACTTTGTTGCAGAATGGACGGAGGCCGAACTCCCTAAAGAGTACGGCACATATTCAAATTGGATCATGCATTTCGACGGCTCCAAGATGTTGGCCGGACTGGGGGCTGGCGTCGTTTTGACGTCCCCTATAGGAGACACAGTTCAATACGTACTCCAGATTATGTACACGGACTCCAACAATGCAGCCGAATATGAGGCCCTTTTACATGGTCTCCGGATGGCAGTATCCATGGGCATTCAACGCCTAGAGGTGCGCGGGGACTCGAACCTCGCAATATCCCAAATAAATGGAGACTTCGATGCCAAGGATCCAAAAATGGCAGCTTACTGCAACGCCATCCTAAAAATGTCAGCTCGGTTCGAGGGGCTTGAATTTCACCATATAGCCCAGGAAAATAATCAGGCGGCAGATGTCCTGGCACGCATCGGCGCAAAATGCGATGTAGTCCCCCCCAACATCTTCTTGGAAAGTCTGTTCAAGCCATCCGTAGTATGGGAAGGGGAGCCGAACAATAACAGCCTGGACCCAACGCACTGCCCGACACCGAACATTCTGACACAATCGGAGGCTCTGCCAATGAAATAACACCTTCAGCCCACGTAATAATGGCCGTCATCGCCCCGTGGACAGAACCATTCCTCGCCTACCTTACTAGGCAGGAACTCCTTGAGGACCAAAATGAGGCACGCTGCATAGTGCGCGATCCAAAGCCTACAGAGTCCATGTGGGAGAGCTTTATAAGAAAAGCACTACCGGAGTCCTTCAAAGGTGCATCTCCGAAGAGGAGGGGCGGAACCTCCTGGCTGAAATTCATGCCGAACTCGGCGGTCATCACGCTGCAGCTCAGTCCCTTGTAAGCAAGGCCTTCCATACAGGCTTTTATTGGCCGACGGCCCGGCAGACGCTCAGGACTTAGTCCAACGATGCACCGATTGCCAGCTCTTTGCAAACCAAAGGCATATGCCACCCACCGCCCTCCAAACTATCCCCATTACTTGCCCCTTTGCAGTCTGGGGGCTTGACATGGTTGGACCCCTTAAAGGCGGAACCCACAAGCAAAAATACTTGCTGGTCATGGTGGATAAGTTCACCAAATGGATAGAAGCCAAGCCTGTTAAGACGGCTGAATCCGGACCGGTGATAGACTTTATATCCAGGGTTGTACACCGTTACGGCGTCCCCCACAGCATCATCACTGATAACGGCACGAACTTCACGGCCGACAAGGTAAAACTCTGGTGCAAAAACATGGGCATCAAGCTCGATTACGCTTCCGTCTATCACCCACAAACTAACGGCCAGGTCGAACGTGCAAATGGTCTTATCATGAGCGGCATCAAACCCAGATTAGTGCAGTCCCTCAAGGAATCTAACACGCACTGGGTAGAGGAGCTCGACTCCGTACTCTGGGGGCTGCGGACCACGCCGAATCGCACCACCAGATACACACCATTCTTTATGGTGTACGGCGCAGAGGCAGTTTTGCCTTGCGACATAATTCATGACTCACCTCGAGTGCACATGTACGAGGAAAGAGAAGCCGAGCTCGATCGGTAGGACAGTTTGGACACACTGGAGGAGGAGCGCGACATGGCAAAAGCCCGTTCCGCATTCTATCAACAGCAAGCCCGAAGATACCAGAGCAGAGAAGTACGGGCCAAAAATTACAACGTTGGCGAATTAGTTCTACGCTTGCCGGACAAGAAAAAGGACAAACTCAAGCCCAAGTGGGAAGGTCCCTTCATAATTGACCAAGTCCTGACTGGTGGAGCGTACCGCGTGTGAGATGCATCGGATAACCGACTCGAGCCGAACCCATGGAACGCAGCCCGTCTCCGAAGATTCTATGCCTAGCGCCGGACTCTGTGTTCGTCTCCTTCCTCTTTCCATTTTTTATATATACTGTTTGTCTTACATTTCTCCCCTTCACCCCTTCCTTTCTCTTATAACCTTTAAAGGCTCATCAAATGACGTGCTATTCGCACTCATTAAACCTGGGGGCTTCTTTTAACAGAAGCTTATTTATACGGGCTTCATGCCCAACACATGTGTTACACTTCCTCATGTACGTTTTATTTCACCATTATATGCATCGATATAACTTAAGTTTTGGCCAAGCCGGGTTGCCTGGCTCCTATGCTTACCCCTACGTTCCCGATTATTCAGCTAGGCGGTAAAGGGAGCACCTCTGCGATTGTTACTGCCGGATCAGCCGGATGTGTACCTCAGACTGGGTGAAGCCAAAAGCTAGCGTTCTTAAGGGAATACTCAGTCGGTGACCTAAAAGATGATCTTTTCACTTATTTATTTATGCGCCCCCAGATGCTTTTTCCTGCGTCTTTTTCGCAGAATGGGCATGCACTTTAGGGCATGCCTCCCAGGGAAAGGAACCCCTAATGGAACTATCCTCCCTGGAAGATATTTCTTACTAACCATGTAATATAACATAACTAGTCGGGCACTTGTCTGTTCACGCACTAATGACCCCTACGCCTGGTCTCCATGCATTCCCCGGTTCTTATATAACCGCATGGGAATTCAGACACACTCCGGACCGTCAGGTCCTGAGGCTGAAGCGAAAAGGTCGGCCATGACAAACGATCTACAATATGGCTAGAAGGCATTATAAATGACAATTAAATTACATAGTCATTCTAACTGATTGTATTCCTCTTCAATACCATCTAATAGGCTGTCTAATTTACAGTCCTGCTGGGAATACTTTGCGGCCAATTCTACTTGGCCGTATACTAAGCTTACAGGGATCTCCTTACCATCAGGCCCCACAGGACCGACCTCGGCCATGTGGTTGGGGTCAGCCTTTGTGTATCGTGTCTTCACCATAGCCCAGGCCTCCCTAGCGCCTTGACGGCAGGCCGATATCTTCCACAATCGGAAGCGCCGCCGTGCTCCCTTTAGCTTCTCCGCAAGCTCTCCAAGACCTTCGGGAATGGAGATGGATGGCCAAAGGGCCTGGGCGACGCCTTGCATCGCCTGCCAAACTCGATCGAGCAGTTGCGAGAGCTCGGGAAGAAGGTCACCCGTAGAACCGGGCATCTCCTCTGCAGGACGACCTGTTAGCACACCTACAGACATTGCTCTGTTAGTCGACTTCCCCGCCGAACTTTCTTTCAAAAGTTCGTTCAAGCACTTACTAAATATGCCGCACCGAAGCCGCTGATTCTCCTTAACGGAGTCTGACAGCTGGGCACGAACATCTTTTAGCTCGACGCCCAGCTTGGTGTTGGCATCTTAAAGATCGTTCTTCTCCCGCCTCACCTTTGTCAGCACCTTCTCACCAGCCTTTAACTGGCGTAGGAGGTGTTGCCTTTCCGGATTCAATCCGGCGCCATCTGCAATTTCATTTGTCAGATTCGCACCCATGCCGTGCTTCGCAAAATACTTATCTTTTGAAGTGTATATTACCAGAGGGGGTCTCCTTGGGCTCCCCTGCCGTGGCTAGTGCGGCCTCAAGTTGGGCTTTGCACTCTTCCAGCTCCTTGGACGGTAGGGAATTTTTTTCTGTAAGAACCTGCATAACAAATTATCCTTAAATCAGTTATTCTAAATGTTTCAAGTCTCTGGGGCTACTGGTATATATATATATATATATATATATATATATATATATATATATATATAATTACCAAAATTTTCTTACCCGTATGTCTTTTACATATTGCTCCATGGCTCTGGCTAGACCATTTTGAGTGGCACGGAGGTATGCATCTCCCAAGTTGAAGGCATCTAACGCCCCTTGGGAGAAACAAGCGTCACGAAGAATTGTCCGGCGACGCGTGTGGTTCATGGCACTCTCCACCTCAGAGTTGGTGGCAGACAACCCGTCCACATCCTCCGTCGGAGGAGCATCTGGCGCGCGCCTTGCGTTCGCCTCCGCCTCCGGACCAGGCTTTGGAGCCTGGCTGGTGGAGGCGCGATTGGCAGCCTCTCCGGATATAGTCCGACGAGGTCTCTTTGTCCTGAACAGAGCACGAGTGTCAATGTGACTCGAAGGTATAACACCTGGGATAAGGAGGGGCGCCATACCTTTGCACTGACGCCTCGGTCCGGACTGCACTCCTTTTCTGCCCACGGGGCCCTGCGACCCCTCGTTGGCTTGTCGCCGCAGGTCCGGCCTTCTGCCTTAAAAACCTCCCCTGCAAAGTTCGGTTGTAATCAAGAAACTGAAAACATGAGAGGGCGGACACCTATTCAGGGTACTGGGACTTCGATCTCAGTTACCTGGGAGGCCGGGATTAGCCCTGGGTAATCGGTCGTAATGGCCACCAAGGCGTTGTCCTTGCTCAATTGATGGAACAGTCCATCGATCAGCTCCATAGATATGTCTGAATCCTCTTGAGAGGACGGGTCGAGGGACCGTCCTGGGTCCTCGGGTTGTGGAGGAGGGCTGCTTATTTCCTTAACAGCCCGGCGCAGTTCCTGCGTTGAAGTCATCAGACTGAATATTTAACAATGGGAATGCAAAACGGATGGGCAAGTAAATACGACCGCTTACCCAGCTTGGGGGATTGTGCATAGAGAATCCACCCTGTGGGTTGACGCGGAGAAATTCCTCCTCTTCTCCCTTATACAAAGTGGACAAGATCTTTAGTAGAGCGGCAGCTGAATCTGGCCCCTTACGGCCGTAGCGGGTAGCGTCGTCCTCCCCGTTGAAGTCCCACATGGGGTGGCTTCTATACTGAAGCGGCTGCACCCCCCCCCCCCCGCATGATGCATTCGGCCATAACCCCGATCATGGTTAGTCCGGAATGGGCTAACAATCTTATTCGGCCCATCAGGTAAATGATGTCCCTGTCACTTTCCCTCTGAGAGCTCCGTGGACGCCAGCTTAGGTGCTTCTTTAAGGGAGCACTGTCGAATTCAGGGAGGCCGATCCGGACAGGATCCGGCAGCGGGACGTCTTCTATATAAAACCATTCCAAGGGCCAGTCTTCGGACGCCTTCTTTGGGGTTCCGGACAGATATCCGGTCCCGGCGATATGCCACACTTCGGCTCCGCCCACTTGATACATTGACCCCTCCTTAGAGCAGGGCACAAGGCAGAATATCCTTTTCCATAGCCCGAAATGAGCCTCGACGCCCAAAAACAGCTCGCAGAGGGCTACGAAGCCCATGATATGCAATACGGAGGCAGACGTGAGATTGTGTAGCTAGAGGCCGTAGAACTCCAGCAGCCCCCGGAGAAATGGATGGATTGGAAACCCGAGCCCCCTTATTAAACAAGGGACAAGGCATACCGGCTCTCCTTTGGAGGGATTGGGGGCACTCTCCGCTTGCTTTTCGTCATTATAGATGGCAAGACCGGCTCGAACCAGGATCATATAGGCCGGGGGGAGATCCCTTGGTCTGGAGCGTCACTAGCTCGCTATGCGGGATGGAGCATCTCTCCCAATATCCAGGCTGAGGGCTGGAAGGGTGAGAGGAGGAGTTGCGATGGCTGGCCATGATGGAATGGACCTTTGTTGGATGCGCTCTGATGACCACTCGCGAAGGGGGGAAGATGTGGTTTGGATCTAAATCCTCGTCCCCTTAAATAGGGTAGCTCATTTACGTGGCTGGGGGTGTGAATGTAAAAACACTTCGGCTTTTCATATTCGTTTGACACGTGGGAAACAGCCATTATTGGGCGTATAAGCCAAGGAGTGCAACATCTACAAGAAACCGGACTTTATTCAACAGGTACACGGAATTTGGAGGAGAACCCACCTTGCAATGCCGAAGACAATCTACGCACCGGACTCATCGTCATTGAATCCTGGTTCGGGGGCTACTGAGGGAGTCCTGGACTATGAAGATACAAGATTGAAGACTTCGTCCCGTGTCCGGAAGGGACTTTCCTTGGCGTGGAAGGCAAGCTTGGCGATACGGATATGCAGATCTCCTACCATTGTAACCGACTTTGTGTAACCCTAACCCTCTCCGGTGTCTATATAAACCGGAGGGTTTTAGTCCGTAGGACAACATACCCAATAACAATCATACCATAGGCTAGCTTCTAGGGTTTAGCCTCTCCGATCTCGTGGTAGATCTACTCTTGTACTACCCATATCATCAATATTAATCAAGCAGGACGTAGGGTTTTACCTCCATCGAGAGGGCCCGGACCTGGGTAAAACTTCGTGTCCCTTGCCTCCTGTTACCATCCGGCCTAGACACACAGTTCGGGACCCCCTAGCCGAGATCCGCCGGTTTTGACACCGACACATACCCATAGGATTTTTATATGCAGTTCTACTGGCCCATAATGCATCATCAAGTTTCTTGGACCAATTCTTTCTAGATCTATTAACAGTCTTTTGCAAAATTAATTTGAGTTCTCTATTACTCAATTCTACTTGATCAGTAGACTCTGGGTGATAAGGAGATGCAATTCTATGATTAACATCATACTTAGGAAGCATTTTACGGAAAGCACCATGAATAAAATGTGAATCACCATCAGTCATTAGATATCTAGGGACTCCAAACCTTGGAAAAATAACTTCTTTAAGCATCTTAATAGAGGTGTTATGATCAGCACTACTAGTTGGAATAGCTTCTACCCACTTAGTAACGTAATCAACAGCAACTAAAATATGTGTATATCCATTAGAGGCAGGAAAAGGTCCCATATAATCAAAGCCCCAAACATCAAATGGTTCAATAACAAGTGAATAATTCATAGGCATTTCTTGACGTCTACTAATATTGCTGATTCTTTGACATTCATCACAAGGCAAGACAAACTTACGGGCATCCTTGAAGAGAGTAGGCCAATAAAAACCGGATTGCAATACTTTGTGTGTAGTTCTGTCTCCAGCATGGTATCCTCCATAAGCCTTGGAGTGAAACTTGCGTATGATCTGTTCCTGTTCATGCTCAGGTACACAACGTCTAATAACACCATCTACTCCTTTATAAAGATGTGGGTCATCCCAAAAGTAATGTCGTAAATCATAGAAGAACTTTTTCTTTTGCTGGTATGTGAAACTAGGTGGTATAATCTTAGCAACAATGTAATTAGCATAATCAGCATACCATGGAGCAGTATGAGAAGCATTTATGACATTTATTTGTTCATCAGGAAAGCTATCATCAATAGGTAGTGGGTCATCAAGAACATTTTCTAACCTAGACAAGTTGTCTGCAACTGGGTTCTCAGCTCCCTTTCTATCAATAATATGCAAATCAAATTCTTGTAGGAGGAGAACCCATCTAATAAGTCTAGGTTTAGCATCTTTCTTTTCCATAAGATATTTAATAGCAGCATGATTTGTGCGAATAGTTACTTTAGAATCAACAATATAAGGTCTGAACTTATCACAAGCAAATACAACTGCTAAAAATTCTTTTTCAGTAGTGGCATAATTTCTCTGAGCATTGTCTAGAGTTTTACTAGCATATTGAATAACATTTAGTTTCTTATCAACTCTTTGCCCTAGAACAGCACCCACAGCATAATCACTAGCATCACACATAATTTCAAAAGGTAAATTCCAATCAGGTGGCTGAACAATAGGTGCGGAGATCAATGCTCTCTTAAGTATTTCAAAGGCTTCTACACAATCATCATCAAAGACGAATGGTATATCTTTTTGTAATAAATTAGTCAGAGGCCGAATTTTTTTGGAGAAGTCCTTAATGAACCTCCTATAAAAACCGGCATGACCAAGGAAACTTCTTATACCTTTGATGTCCTTGGGACACGGCATCTTTTCAATAGCATCAACTTTAGCTTTATCAACTTCAATGCCTCTTTCAGAATTTTTTTGCCCCAAGACAATACCTTCATTAACCATAAAGTGGCATTTCTCCCAATTCAAGACAAGGTTAGTTTCTTCACATCTCTGCAAAACTCGATCAAGGTTGCTTAATCAATCATCAAAAGAGGATCCATAAACGGAGAAATCATCCATGAATACCTCACATATCTTTTCACATAAATCAGAAAATATAGCCATCATGCATCTTTGAAAGGTAGTAGGTGCATTACATAAACCAAAAGGCATATGTCTATAAGCAAATGTACCGAAAGGGCAAGTAAAAGTGGTCTTAGATTGATCCTCAGATGACACAGGTATTTGGGAGAAACCAGAATAACTATCTAGAAAGCAAAAATGAGTATGTTTGGATAATATTCCTAGCATTTGATCAATTAAAGTTAAGGGGTAATGATCTTTTTTAGTAGACTTATTTAATTTTTAGAAATGAATTACCATCCTATAACCTGTAATAATTCTTTGCGGAATCAATTCATCTTTATCATTAGGAACGACAGTAATACCTCCCTTCTTATGGACACAATGGACAGGACTTACCCACTGACTATCAGCAACGGGATAAATTATACTTGCCTCAAGGAGCTTTAGTATTTCTTTTCTTAACACTTCCTTCATCTTAGGGTTCAGTCGTCGTTGGTGATCAATAACTGGTTTGGCATCTTTTTCCAAATTTATTTTGTGTTGACATAGAGTGTGACTAATGCCCTTAAGATCATCAAGAGTATATCCAATAGCAGCACGGTGCTTCTTCAAAGTTTTCAATAATCTTTCTCCCTCCTTCTATGAAAGGTTAGAACTAATAATAACAGGATATATCTTATTTTCATCAAGATAAGCATATTTAAGAGTATCAAGCAATGGTTTAAGCTCAAACACAGGATCACCCTTGGGTGGAGGAGGATCCCCTAAGATTTCAATAGGAAAGTTGTGTTTCAGAATAGGTCCCTGTTTAAAGAACACTTCATCTATTTCCCTTCTTTCATTCATAAACATATCATTTTCATGGTCTAGCAAATATTGTTCTAAAGGATCACTAGGAGGTACGACAATAGAAGCAAGACCAATAATTTCATCTTTACTAGGCAATTCTTCTTCACGGTGTTGTCTATGAAATTTATAAAAGTTGAACTCATGAGACATACAACCTAAATCAATAGTAATAACATCCTTCTTGCAGTCTATCCTAGCATTAATAGTGTTTAAGAAGGGTCTACCAAATATAATGGGACAAAAGCTATCTTGTGGGGAACCAAGAACAAGAAAATCAGCAGGATATTTAGTTTTCCCACACAAGACTTCAACATCTCTAACAATTCCCATTGGTGAAATAGTATCTCTATTGGCAAGTTTAATGGTGACATCAATTTCATCTAACTCAGCAGGTGCAATATCATGCATAATTTCTCTGTATAAGTCAATAGGTATTGCACTAGCACTAGCACTCATATAACACAAGCCATGATAACAATGATATCCTATTTTAACAGAAATAACAGGCATGCCAACCACAGGTCTATGTTTATCTTTAGCACAAGGTTTAGCAATTCTAGCAGTTTCATCACAGAAATAAATAACATGCCCATCAATATTATCAGCCAAGAGATCCTTAACAATAGCAATATTAGGTTCAACTTTAACTTGCTCAGGAGGTGTGTAGGTTCTAATATTGCTTTTACGAACCACAGTTGAAGCTTTAGCATGATCTTTTATCCTAACAGGAAAAGGTGGTTTCTCAACATAAGTAGTAGGAATAATAGGATCATTATAAGTGATAGTCTTTTCTTCAACTTTAATAGGTGTAGCTACTTTTACTTCAATGGGGGGATGATATTTAAACCACTTCTCCTTAGGGAGATCACCATGAGTAGCAAAATATTCACAGAAAGAAGCTACTATCTCAGAGTCAAGTCCATATTTAGTGCTAAATTTATGGAAAACATCGGTATCCATAAAAGATTTAACACAATCAAACTTAGGTGTCATACCTGACTCCTTACCTTCATCGAGATCCCAATCTTCAGAGTTGCGTTTAATTCTTTCCAATAAATCCCATTTGAATTCAATAGTCTTCATCATAAAAGAGCCAGCACAAGAAGTATCGAGCATGGTGCGGTTGTTATCAGAAAGCCGAGCATAAAAGTTTTGAATAATCATTTCTCTTGAGAGTTCATGATTGGGGCATGAATATAACATTGACTTAAGCCTCCCCTAAGCTTGAGCGATGCTTTCTCCTTCGCGAGGCCAAAATTTATATATATAATTACGATCACGATGAACAAGATGCATAGGACAAAACTTCTGATGAAATTCCAATTTCAATTGTTTGTAGTTCCATGATCCCATATCATCACATAACCTATACCATGTCAATGCGTCTCCCTCCAAAGATAAAGGGAAGACCTTCTTCTTGATAACATCATCGGGCATACCTGCAAGCTTAAATAATCCAGAAACTTCATCCACATATATTAGGTGCTCATCAGGATGTAATGTTCCATCTCCTGCAAAAGGATTAGCTAGCAGTTTTTCTATCATACCCGAAGGAATTTCAAAGCACACATTTTTGTTTTCAGTAGGTTGAGGAGCAACTCTATGCTCTACTGGTCGGGGTGAAGATACCCCGAACAAGCCCCTCAAAGGATTACTTTCCATAGTAACAAGTGACAGTAAATTTCAGCACACTATACAAATTTTTCCTTACCAAATTCCACCTACCAAAGGCGCTTCACTCCCGGGAAACAGCGACAGAAAAGAGTCTTGATGACCCACAAGTATAGGGGATCTATCGTAGTCCTTTTGATAAGTAAGAGTGTCGAACCCAATGAGGAGCAGAAGGAAATGATAAGCGGTTTTCAGCAAGGTATTCTCTGCAAGCACTGAAATTATAGGTAACAGATAGTTTTGTGATAAGATAATTTGTAACGAGCAACAAGTAACAAAAGTAAATATAGTGCAGCAAGGTATCCCAATCCTTTTTGTAGCGAAGGACAAGCCTGGACACACTCTTATATAGAGAAAAGCGCTCCCGAGGACACATGGGAATTATCGTCAAGCTAGGTTTCATCACGATCATATGATTCGCGTTCGGTACTTTGATAATTTGGTATGTAGGTGGACCGGTGCTTGGGTATTGTCCTTACTTGGACAAGCATCCCACTTATGATTAACCTCTATTGCAAGCATCCGCAGCTACAACAAAAATATTAAGGTAAACCTAACCATAGCATGAAACATATGGATCCAAATCAGCCCCTTACAAAGCAACACATAAACTACTCACAAATCTAGCAACCCATCATCTACTTATTACTTCCCAATGCCTTCCTCTAGGCCCAAATAATGGTGAAGTGTCATGTAGTCGACGTTCACATAACACCACTAGAGGAGAGACAACATACATCTCATCAAAATATCGAACGAATACCAAATTCACATGACTACTAATAGCAAGACTTCTCCCATGTCCTAAGGAACAAACGTAACTACTCACAAAGCATATTCATGTTCATAATCAAAGGGGTATTAATATGCATATAGGATCTGAACATATGATCTTCCACCAAATAAACCAACTAGCATCAACTACAAGGAGTAATTAACACTACTAGCAACCCACAGATACCAATCCCAGACTTGGAGACAAGAATTGGATACAAGAGATGAACTAGGGTTTGAGAGGAGATGGTGCTAGTGAAGATGTTGATGGAGATTGACCCCCTCCCGATGAGAGGATCGTTGGTGATGACGATGGCGATGTTTTCCCCCTCCCAGAGGGAAGTTTCCCCGGCAGAACAGCTCTGCCACAGCCCTAGATTGGTTCCGCCAAGGTTCTGCCTAGTGGTGGCAGAGTCTCGTCCCAAAAGCTTGCTTATGGTTTTTTTCTCAATGAAAGACTCCATATAGCAGAAGATGGGCATCGGAGGGCCACCAGGGGGCCCACGAGGCAGGGGGGCGCACCCAGGGGGGTACGGCGCGCCCCCACCCTCGTGGCCAGGGTGTGGCCCCCCTCTGGAACTTCTTGCGCTGAGTATTTTTTATATATTCTGAAAATGACTTCCGTGAAGTTTCCGGACTTTTGGAGCTGTGCAGAATAGGTCTCTAATATTTGCTCCTTTTCCAGCCCAAAATCCCAGCCGCCGGCATTCTCCCTCTTTATGTAAACCTTGTAAAATAAGAGAGAATAGGCATAAGTATTCTGACATAGTGTGTAATAACAGCCCATAATGCAATAAATATCGATATAAAAGCATGATGCAAAATGGATGTATCAGTCCCCTATATGCATGTTGTCATCAACATCAAAAAAAGATTAAGGGCATGATTGTACTTTCAGTTTCTCTATAGCTGGCCGCTTCTCAATCTAATTGCTAGCCTTCGCCTGTACTAAGTGGGAATTCTGCTTGTGCATCAAAAACCTTGAACCCAAAAGTTATTCCACGTGAGTCCACCATACCTACCTATATGCGGTATTACCCTGCCGTCCTAAGTAAATTTGCATATGCCACCTCTAAAAACTTCTAATAAATATCATTTTTATGTGTCTGGATCGTTCATGGAACGATAGGAGGTGGTCGGTATCTTCCATGCTAAGCGGGTTATTGTCAGGTCGAGTGTTTATTCACTCGCCATCGCACGAGAAAAGGGCGGTAATAGGGATGCCTAGTCCCAAACTGCAAACAGAAAAAGCTTACAAATAATCAAACATAAACTCCCAATGGAGTCAAAACCTTTACTTTTATTGCTTGGGAACCGCCACTAGCATGCTTAGCATGGAAGATATTGATAACTGATAGTCGTGAAGTAAATGACAATGGTGCATGTCTCAAAATATCATTTACCTCTGTTTAAAAACTTGAGCTCTGGCACCTCTGCAAATCACTACTTCCCTCTGCGAATGGACTATCTATTTACTTTTATGTTGTATCATCACCTTCTAAAACAAACGCTAGAACCTGAGAGCACTCCTGTCATGACTTATGCATTGTGTGTAGCTAATGTTGGGTGCATCATGACTGGATCTTTTCTACCATGAATTACAATGTTTAGTCGCTGCTTGACCTTTGGAGGTGCTCTACATTTATGTTTTGCGGTCTCAGAAAGGGCTAGCGAGATATCACTATTATCATATTGTATCATGGTTGTTTTGAAAACGTCTTGCCGTTTGAGATATTTCATTATTGCTCGCTAGCTGAATATGTTACTGATATGAGTTAATATAATCTTTAAGAGTTATTGTCGGCATGGTTAGTTATAATGTTGGCTGAAAACCTGGGTGCTATTTAAGCTTATTTATGCAAACAAGAGCAAAAGAGTTCGTAAAAGTTTTTCTTGTTCACTTTCAGTTTATAAACTGAATTGCTTGAGGACAAGCAAAGGTTTAATCTTAGGGGAGTTGATACGTCTCCAACGAATGTACTTTTCCTAAAGCTTTTCCTCTTGTTTTGGACTCTAATTTGCATGATTTGAATGAAACTAACCCCGGACTGACGCTATTTTCAGCAGAACTACCATGGTGTTGTTTTTGTGCAGAAATAAAAGTTCTCAGAATGGAATGAAACTTTGTGAGGATTTTTATACAATAAACAAGAATTTCTGGAGCCAAGATCCATCGGAGGGGGGCACCTGGGTGGGCACAACCCACCAGGGCGCGCCCCCCTACTGGCGCGCCCAGGTGGGTTGTCTGAAGGAAATATGCCCTAGAGGCGATAATAAAGTTGTTATTTATATTTCCTTATATCATGCTAAATGTTTATTATTCATGCTAGAATTGTATTAACTGGAAACTTGGTACATGTGTGAATTCATAGACAAACAGAGTGTCCCTAGTATGCCTCTACTTGACTAGCTTGTTAATCAAAGATGGTTAAGTTTCCTAACCATAGACATGCATTGTCATTTGATGAACGGGGTCACATCATTAGAGAATGATGTGATGGACAAGACCTATCCGTTAGCTTAGCATACTGATCGTTTAGTTTTATTACTATTGCTTTCTTCATGACTTGTACATGTTCCTCTCACTATGAGATTATGCAACTCACGAATACTAGAGGAACACCTTGTGTGCTATCAAACGTCACAACGTAAGTGGGTGATTATAAAGATGCTCTACAAGTGTCTCTGATGGTGTTTGTTGAGTTGGCATAGATTGAGATTAGGATTTGTCACTCCGTGTATCAGAGAGGTATCTCTGGGCCCTCTCGGTAATGCACATCACTATGAGCCTTGCAAGCAATGTGACTAATGAGTTAGTTACGAGATGATGCATTACGGAACAAGTAAAGAGACTTGCTGATAAACCACAAGTATAGGGGATCGCAACAGTTTTCGAGGGTAGAGTATTCAACCAAAATTTATAGATTCGACACAAGGGGAGCCAAAGAATATTTGAAGGTATTAGCAGCTGATTTGTCAATTCAAACACACCTGGAGATTAATTATCTGCAGCAAAGTGATCAGTATCAAAGTAGTTTGATAGTTTTGATAGTAGTGACAGCAACAACGGTAATAGTAATAGTGATAGCAGTAATTTGTACCAAGTGTAACAGTGATGATAGCAATAGTAACGCAACAAGATCAATAAGGATAAATTCGTAGGCATTGGATCGGTGACTTGTTGGATGATATTCATCATGACACAGTTACAACCTAGGGCGATATGGCACTAGCTCCAATTCATCAATATAATGTAGGCATGTATTCCGTAAATAGTCTTACGTGCTTTATTAGAAGAACTTGCATGACATCTTTTGTCCCACCCTCCCGTGGCAGCAGGGTCCATATTGGAAACTAAGGGATATTAAGGCCTCCTTTTAATAGAGAACCGGAACAAAGCATTAACACATAGTGAATACGTGAACTCCTCAAACTACGGTCATCACCGGGAGTGGGCCCGGTTGTTGTCACTCCGGGGTTGCCGGATCATAACATGTAGTAGGTGACTATAACTTGTAAGATCGGATCTAGAACATGGATATAATGATGAATTCATAAACGGTTCAGATCTGAAATCATGGCACCCGGGCCCAAAGTGACAAGCATTAAGCATGGCAAAGTCATAGCAACATCAATCTAGGAACATAATGGATACTAGGGATCATGCCCTAATAAAAATAACTCGATTACATGATGAATCTCGTCCAACTCCTCACCGACCAGTGAGCCTACGAAGGAATTACTCACTCCCGGTGGGAAGCATCATGGAATTGGCGATGGAGAAGGGTTGGTGATGACGAAGAACGATGATCCCCATCTCCGGAGCCCCAAACGGACTCCAGATCTGCCCTCCCGAGGAAGAACAGGGCTTGGCGGCGGCTCCATCTCGTGGATCGCAATAATTCTTTCTCCCTGACTTTTTTGGAAATATGTGATTTTATAGTATCGGGTGGGGGGTCTCGTCTGCGGGGCGACCAGGTGGGTACAACCCACCTGGGTGCGCTAGGAGAGGGGGGGCGCCTTGGTGGGTTGTGCCCACCCAGGGGCCCCTCTCTGGTGGGTCTTGGATTCAGAAATTCTTATTATTGATATAAAAAATCCTCACAAAGTTTCATTCCATTCCGAGAACTTTTATTTCTGCACAAAAAATAACACCATGGTAGTTCTGCTGAAAACAACGTCAGTATGGGGTTAGTTTCATTCAAATCATGCAAATTAGAGTCCAAAACAAGAGGAAAAGCATGAGAAAAAGGTAGATACGTTGGAGACGTATCACTTGCCGGTAACGAGATTGAACTAGGTATGAGGATACCGACGATCGAATCTCCGGCAAGTAACATACCGATGACAAAGGGAATAACGTATGTTGTTATGCGGTTTGACCGATAAAGATCTTCGTAGAATATGTAGGAACCAATATGAGCATCTAGGTTCCGCTATTGGTTCTTGACCGGAGATGTGTCTCGGTCATGTCTACATAATTCTCGAACCCGTAGGGTCCGCACGCTTAACATTCGATGATGATTTGTATGATGAGTTATGTGATTTAATGAATCGAAGTTTGTACGGAATCCTGGATGAGATCACGAACATGACGTGGAGTCTCTAAATGGTCGAGATGTAAATATTGATATATTGGAAGGTTATGTGTGGACACCGGAATGGTTTCGGAAAGATTCGGACAATTTCCGCAGTACCGGGGGGTTACCGAAACCCCCCGGGGGGTAATGGGCCTTCATAGGCCCTAGTGGAGAGAGGAGGCAGTGGCCAGGTGGAGGCGCGTACCCCCCCAAGCCCAAACCGAATTGTACTAGGGTTGGGGGGGGCTTTCCTTCTTCTCCTCCACCTCTTTCCCCTTCCCCCCTTCTCTGAAAAGGAAAGGAGGGGGCCGAATCCTACTTGGACCGGGAGTCCAAGTAGGACTCCCCCCTTGGCGCGCCCCCCTTGGGCCATCCTCCTCTCCTCCCCCCTTTATATACATGGGAGGGGCACCCCAAAGACACACCGAGTCTTCTCTTAGCCGTGTGCGGTGCCCACCTCCACAGTTACACACCTCGGTCATATTGTTGCAGTGCTTAGGCGAAGCCCGCGCTGGTAACTTCATCATCACCGTCAACACGCCGTCGTGCTGACTAAACTCTCCCTCGTCCTCAACTGGATCAAGAGCTCGAGGGACGTCATCGAGCTGAACGTGTGATGAACATGGAGGTGCCGTACTTTCGGTGCTTGGATCGATTGAATCGCGAAGATGTTCGACTACATCAACCGCGTTACTAAATGCCTCTGCTTTTGGTCTATGAGGGTACATGGACACACTCTCCCCTCTCGTTTCTGTGCATCACCTAGATAGATCCGGTGTGATCATAGGAATTTTTTTGAAATACTGCATTCCCCAACAGTGGCATCCGAGCCAGGTCTATGCGTAGATGTTATATGCACGAGTAGAACACAATGAGTTGTGGGCGATAATAGTCATACTGCTTACCAACAATGTCTTACTTAGATTCGACGGTATTATTGGATGAAGTGTACCGGACCGACATTACATGACCGCATTCATGAGACTAGTTCTACCGACGTGTTTTGCACACAGGTGGCTGGCGTGTGTCTGTTTCTCCAACTTTAGTTGAATCGAGTTTGACTATGCCCAGTCCTTGTTGAAGGTCAAAACAACACACTTGACGAAAAATCTTTGTTGTTTTGATGCGTAGGTAAGAACGATTCTTGCTAGAAGCCCGTAGCAGCCACGTAAAACTTGCAACAACAAAGTAGAGGTCATCTAACTTGCTTTTGCAGGGCATGTTGTGATGTGATATGGTCAAGAAATGATGAGATATAAATTGTTGTATGAGATGATCATGTTTTGTAAAAGTTATCGGCAACTGGAAGGAGCCTTACGATTGTCGCTTTATTGAATGAAATGCAATCACCATGTAATTGCTTTACTTTACCACTAAGCGGTAGTGATAGTCGTAGAAGCAATAGTTGGCGAGACGATAACGATGCTACAATGGAGATCAAGGTGTCAAGCCGGTGACGATAGTGATCATGATAGCGCTTTGGAGATGGAGATCAAAGGCACAAATTGATGATGGCCATATCACATCACTTATTTTGATTGCATGTGATGTTTATCCTTTATGCATTTTATTTTGCTTAGTACGACGGTAGCATTATAAGGTGATCCCTCACTAAATTTCAAGGTACAAGTGTTCTCCTTGAGTATGCACCGTTGCTACAGTTTGTCGTGCCGAGACACCACATGATGATCGGGTGTGATAAGCTCTACGTTCACATACAATGGGTGTAAGCCAGTTTTGCACATGCAGAATACTCGGGTTAAACTTGACGAGACTAGCATATGCAGATATGGCCTCGGAACACTGAGACTGAAAGGTCGAGCATGAATCATATAGTAGATATGATCAACATAGTGATGTTCACCATTGGAAACTACTCCATCTCACGTGATGACCGGACATGGTTTTGTTGATATGGATCATGTGATCATTTAGATGACTATAGGGTGATGTCTATCTAAGTGGGAGTTCTTAAGTAAAATGATTAAATTGAACTTTAATTTATCATGAACTTAGTACCTGATAGTATTTTTCATGTCTATGTTGTTGTAGATCAATGGCCCGTTACCGTTCCCTTGAATTTCAATGCGTTCCTCGAGAAAGCTAAGTTGAAAGATGATGGTAGCAACTACACGGACTAGGTCCGTAACTTGAGGATTATCCTCATTGCTGCATAGAAGAATTATGTCCTGAAAGCACCGATAGGTGCAAAACCCGCTACAGGAGCAACTCCAGATGTTATGAATGTCTGGCAGAGCAAAGCTGATGACTACTCGATAGTTCATTGTGCCATGTTGTACGGCTTAGAATCGGGACTTCAACGACGTTTCGAATGTCATGAAGCATATGAGATGTTCCAGGAGTTGAAGTTAATATTTCAAGCAAATGCCCGAATTGAGAGATATGAAGTCTCCAATAAGTTGTATAGATGCAAGATGGAGGAGAATAGTTCTGTCAGCGAACATATACTTCGAATGTCTGGGTACCACTACCACTTGATTCAACTGGGAGTTAATCTTCCTGATGATAGTGTCATTGACAGAGTTCTTCAATCACTGCCACCAAGCTACAAAAGCTTCGTGATGAACTATAATATGCAAGCGATGGATAAGACAATTCCCGATCTCTTCGCAATGCTAAAGGCTACGGAGGTAGAAATCAAGAAGGAGCATCAAGTGTTGATGGTTAAAAAGACCACTAGTTTCAAAAAAAGGGCAAAGGGAAGAAGGGGAACTTCAAGAAGAACGACAAACAAGTTGCTGCTCAGGTGAAGAAGCCCAAGTCTGGACCTAAGCTTGAGACTGATTGCTGCTACTACAAACGGACTAGTCACTGGAAGCGGAACTGCCCCAAGTATTTGGCGGATAAGAAGGATGGCAAAGTGAAACGTATATTTGATATACATGTTATTGATGTGTACCTTACTAATGCTCGTAGTAGCGCCTGGGTATTTGATACTGGTTCTGTTGCTCATATTTGCAACTCAAAACAGGGGCTACGGATTAAACGAAGATTGGCTAAGGACGAGGTGACGATGCGCGTGGGAAATGGTTCCAAAGTCGATGTGATCGCCGCCGGCACGTTACCTCTACATCTACCTTCGGGATTAGTTTTAAACCTGAATAATTGTTATTTGGTGCCAAGGTTAAGCATGAACATTATATCTGGATCATGTTTGATGCAAGACGGTTATTCATTTAAATCAGAGAATAATGGTTGTTCTATTTATATGAGTAATATCTTTTATGATCATGCACCCTTGATGAGTGGTCTGTTTTTGCTGAATCTCGATAGTAGTGATACACATATTCATAATATTGAAGCCAAAAGATACAAGCACTGGTGCGCGTCGGTCCTAAACAAACGGTTTAAAACCCCTTTCTGTGACGGCATTTGGAACCGTCGCCAAGTGAGTGTGGACGATAGGGGGGTCCTTCCCACACGACCCAGAAACCGTCGGGGATAGGGCCCCTACAGTACTCCTACTCGTTTCTGTTCGCATTGCCATAGCAGTCGGTATTCTATGGTGCTATGTTTACGATGCACGGCCCATCACAAACGGTTCACTATTATAGAACGTGTATGATGCGTGGCCCATCACAAACGGTTCACCGTTAAGAAGATTAGCCAATAGTCGTACGAGTGTCGGACAGGATTACGAAACGTCAGACCGTCGTAACATCGTCGTACACGACAACTATCGCACACGCTATTCTGTGGTGCAATGTTTATGATGCATACTTCATCAGAAATGGTTCATGGTTGCGAATCATGTACGATAAGGCAACTAACACAAACGTTTAGTTTGCCCGCATCGTTTGTGATATTGTCTGACATCGCACACGCTTTGCAAACGGCAACTGTGTGCATGCTTGCAAACGTTTCCTCTCTTTGAACTGTCTCCGATTATGGTGCATATCGCAAACGTTTGTGTTTTACCAACCATGTGTGCCGTAACAACCTGGAGAGCGTAATTTCACAGTAATTTAATTGCTGCTTTTCCAAATTGTATAGGATTTGGATTTGAATATGAATGTATGTTATAGCTTTATTCATATCCATCAGGTTCAAACAACCAATGCATTATTCAATTCATAGGTACATATGTTCAAGAATTACATAAGAACCAAATAAAGAATGATGAACCGCAGTTGTATACTTGTACTATTAAAGACGGTAAAGAAAGAGGCAAAATATATTCTGGTTGCTGAACAAGGTGAAGCGGAATGCCCATATTGTGCCCTCCTCCATGCAGAAGGCACGCACGACTCTAGTCCGACCCCTTGTGATGGTCGACCGCCCATCCTTCACGGCCTTCATGAAAACATCTAGATAATCATCATGTTATGGTAGAAATACTTTAACCTTTGCATGCCCACCAATCATGTAGTTTGAGAGGTAATCTTGAGTAAACTTCTTTGGCAACCACTGCAAAGGAAAAATATTTAGACATTGTCATCTAACACAACTCATTATGGGCAGTAAAAAGAAGGCTGCAGAGTTCTTACTTACCATCCCGCAGTTCGCTATTGTCTTGGATAAAGTGTTAACAAATAGTTTAATTGCCATCTTTGGACCCATTTTATTAACAATCTTTATCAGCATCCTCACTTGATGATGGTTCATCGATATCTCATTGCCCCACACGCAGAAATGGTCGAAACGTGGATCTTTACCAATGACATATGTACCTAAAAGCACAAGTTAATATTAGAAGCTAAACAACAATTGCACAATGATGTAGTACAACAACCTTTTATAATATGTCTATATACATCTGTATGTGGTAGTCCATTTGATATCTCTAAAAAGAGAAGTATTTAGGAACGGAGGGAGTATCTTATAGCATCCAATATACTCACATATTAGATGAATTAACATATTATATTATGGGCTGGAAGGAGTTTAGTTCATTCTTACAAATTATCTGCTGTTGTATCCACGGGTTACAGTTAGTTTGATCTAGTTCGGTCTCAAATAGCCCTAAAGTATATCTAAACAAGAGGGCTAGTTTGAGCTAGTTGCATCTATAACCCACCCAAAAAACTAGTATCCAACCCAAGAGGTGCTAATTGGAGCTAGTTCTCCTAGTGCATTTATTGTCAATCTAACCCTGCCATCCAAACAACTCTTTGGATGGAGTTAGTTCAGGGTTAGTAATGAGCTAGAAACTAACTCTAACCTCTAGCTAAGTTGAGTATCCAAATAGGGTTGTGTTGTTGCTATTGCTGCTGCTGCTCTTCTACGTATATCTAGACATCATTAGAACATTAATGTAACACTCTTCCTTGTTGCTATGTAGCCTAGGACTGCATATTTAGACATTAAGTACAGTGCATGTTGATATGTAGCCTCGGATATATTACATATGGCCCTAGTTAACCTAAGGAAAAACGAGTTGTAGATATATTCAGCTAAAAGTCCGATTCATCAATTAGTCCCTTATCAGCCGCCGCCCTATATGGTACCAGCTACCGATATCCTGAACAGTGAGCAGATATAAGCCACGGGATGAAACTAACCTCGATGGAAAACAACAGTCGTTCCCAAAATTGTCCTGTGTAGGTACATCAAGAAGCATGTTAAGCACAACAGGCTAAACATCAACCAAAATTACACATGGCAGACAAAATAATCTCCAAAAGATAGCTTCAGTGTGCAGGTTTAACCATGCTAGTAAAGCAAAACAAGTGGAAAGGTGTGCTAACTACAACAGGCCAAACATTTAACAGCAAGCAAACATGGTCATTCAAACTGGTATTGTGCCGGTCTAAGTACACTGGTTATGGTTAAATAAAAATGGAAAGGCGTGTTAACTACAAGATGCAGCAACCAAATGTAGTCATTCATTGTGGTATTGTTGAAACTGGTACTGATGAAATTGAACCACAGTTCATACTTGCACATATAGAACATCACGTTGTGAATAACTGGAATAAACAAGGCATACTACGAACAACCAAAGATAGCATTTGAAACTAAACATATGCTAACTACAAACAATCAAACAATCAAAAAACTTTAAAAGAGGCATATGTTAGCTATAATAGGCTTAACAGCAAGCAAATATATGCATTCCTATCAGTATGTTTAAAAATGGATTGATGAAATGTACTGCACAGTAAATAATTGCACATATAGAGCATCACATTGTGAACAACTGAAATAAACAAGGCATACTGCGAACAACCAGATATAGCAATTAAAACTAGACATATTCTCACTACACTACAAAAGGGACTCGACAAAACAAATCATGGGTTTCCCCCTGTGAAGAGGCACATCAAAACAAATCATGGGTTTCCTCACTTGTCACGGATGGGCTCGTTTCGGTGGGAAGAGCACGGACCCTGGATGCGCTCCATGTTGTCGCAGATGGGCTCCTTCCCCTTGGAAGAGCACGGCTATAGGGCGCCCTCCCTGATGTCGCAGACGGGCGCTTTCCCCTTGGACGAGCAGATGGGCTCTTTCCCCTTGGAAGAGCCGAAGAGGGTGCCCTCCTCGTGCTCGCCATCGATGAGGTCTGACTTGGAAGTTGTGGATCCCAAGCCAGCGTCGCAGAACGTGTCCTTCAGAAATGACAAAAGGGGCTTGATGGCGATGTAGAATGGAAAATTGTTGACGATGAGCCAGAGGAGATCAGCGGCGGGGCCATGGATGAGATCGACGGCGGTTGAACCCGAGGGGTTGGGGGTGGGCCACTTAACTTGTGACACAGCCCGCCTTAGGGCGTCGCTGTCGATGACCTTGATGTCGTAGCCGGCGGACGAGACACGCCTACATACTCTAGCCTGCTGCTTGAGTACTTGCCGCTAGTAATAGTCGTCAGCTTCCTCGGCGAAGTCGGGTGAAGAGACGACTATCCACCTCTTTTGGGCCAGTCTCTCCTCGAGCTCCACGGGAATCATAGTCGGGCTTAGGCTGTGACGCTCTGGAGTGGGGGTGGGGATTGTGATGGGGACATGTGGGAAAGGGGGCGTTTGGCAGGTGTCATCTAAGAAACTCAGGGCGGCCTGGGTATGGAGATCGGTGGGTAAGCTGCACGGGCAAACCGGCAGATGTTGACAATGGAGGCCTTGCAGCGGCAGCGGCGGCGGGGACTTTGCTAGGGTTTCGAGTGAGGGAGGGTGTGTGTGCGTGCGCGTGCACGCGCATGCCTGAGGAGGTTTTGGTGTGTGTGTGTGTGTCTGTGTGTGTGTGTGGAGGGGGCACGGGGTGTTTGAGGAAATTATGTGGGTATTGAAAATTTTACTACGCGGGAGTCAAAGGCGGGAATGAAATGTCGGGCTATTGAAAATTTTGATGATATTGCATCGCACACGGTCCGGAGATAACAACCGTGTGTTATGAAACAGAAAAATGCTCGAGGCGGGTAGATATTTTCTAGGGATGCATGCGGGATTGGGAAGAAGAAACACCGCACACGGTCTGGAGATAACAACCGTGTGTTATGAAACAGAAAAACCCTCGAGGCGGGCAGATATTTTTGAGAGGGAGAGACTTGTGGAGCCCAATGTACTGTGCGGATGTGTGCATGACAGGTGCACCGGTGTGGCACACGGTTAGTTTGAGTGAACCGTGTCTGTTGTGTCATCCGACTTGTCTAATGTTCATAAATTTGGCGAAAAAAGACGCGGGAGAGGGTCAGAACACGAACACACTTGCATGTGGACCAAATTTATGTATCAAAAGGGTGGTTTGATTTTCAAATAACAAATGCAACTTTGATGTGGCACCTCTCTCGCAAAGCGCACGGTATTGCTTGCCACCCCCCTCGTGTCAGCACGAAGGGAATCCTAAGCTAGGAATGCATGCCCCCTCCCCCTCAACTGAGGTTCACCTATCAAACTGCGAAGTAGCTAGCAGCCCTCCTCCTCCCTCGTGTCGGCACGAAGGGAATCCTAAGCTATGAATGCATGCCCCCCAACCGAGGTTCACCGTAGCAAAGTGTGAAGTACAGCTAGCAGCCCCTCCTCCCTCGT
>NC_041382.1:155317610-155380372 GCF_002162155.2 Triticum dicoccoides | reverse complement strand
CCCCAACCGAAGTTCACCTAGCAAAGTGCGATGTAGCACCCCCCCCCCACACACACACACTTTCAGTCGGCGGGCCAGAGAGGCATATATCTCACCAAGATGATCGTAAAATGAACCAAGAATAATCCACCTTGGTCGTACAACCTCTCTCTTGTTGTTGGTCAAAGTGATGGACGTCCATGCGACCCCGGAGATGGGCTAGCTCGCCAATAATCACACAAGTAGCTAGTCCCCGGAGACAACCACTGCATGCGTGTGGCCCAAACATATGTATGGGGAGGTTTTTTGAGTAACAATGGAACAACTTTGATGTGGCACCATGATTTTGAATTAGAAATCCCCACACTGAGTGAGGGTTAGGTTGACGATGCATATGTATGTACCACACTTCAAGCCAACGATGGGGATTCATATATGCATGCATGCGTGCATAGTATATGCGCTCAAAATTAATTAGGTCTGATTCTCACCATGACCTATACTACGATAACACGAACCAAATGAAGAATCCCCCATGGTAACCTATCTTGTTGTTGGTCAACATGATCATGGATGTCCATGCCGGCCCGCGAATATATAGGCTTGTCGCCGATAACCATGCGAGGGAGTGTATCGTTCGAAGGCAACCACTACATGCATATTTATGGAGGTGATGCGTGCATGCATGTTTGAAAACACAACATTGATCTGGCATGTGTGTCAAAACTCATACACTAGCTCCCCACACAGAGCGAGATCGGTTCATCATGGTGTCGTACACATGCATGTGTGTGTGCTTAAAGTGTATCATGCATGTCATCCCAGAGCAAAAATAATAGTCCCCTCCTAAGTCAAATTAACCTCTCTTGTTGTCAGGCAAAAAGAAGTGATGGACCAAGCGGGCCCACAGATGGAAAGCATCGATATTGCTGATAACCACTTAAGTGGGTGCAAGAGGACAACTACCACCGCTTTGCATGTGCGCCAAACATGTATATGTTGAATACCCAAAATGCACAACTTTGATGTGCCACATGCCTCAAAAACCGTAAACCATGCACCCACATAGAGTGAGGTTCATATCAAGCGTACTACATATGATGGTCCCCTTCCCGCCTCTTCATCGCATACTATATGCTCCTGTCGTAATATATGTACAACCCAAAAGAATCCTCGTCGATGGTGAAATTAATTAACCTCTCCCGATGTAGGTCAAAGTGATGCATGCATCGACGATGGCCTTGTGGGCCCACAGATGGAAGCGTCACACGTGAGTGTCCTAGCTAGGATATATATGCATGTGGCCCAAAAAGGTGTTGTGTGATGTTTGAATAACCTATTTCAAAATTTTGATGTGGCACGTGCCTCGGTAACCAAAAAGTCCCGACACTGAGTGAGGTATACTTGTTCACGGATGCATACATATAGTATATATGCTAGTTCCCTTCCACGTCTTCGACGCATACTATATACCACCATAACACAAACAAAAAAGATTCTACCTTGCTGGTCAAATTAACCTCACTGTCGGTTGTTCGTCAAAGTGATGGACGACGACCTCGCGGGCCCATAGAAAGCATCACACGTGAGTATCGAGTGTCGCGTAGGACAACCATCAACTGCATGTGGCAAAACATTTATGTATGAAAGGGTTGTGTAATGTTTTAAATAACGATTTCACGACTCTAATGTGGCACTAGCCCGCCTAACAAAACAGCCAACCCACACAGTGGCTCACAACTCATAGTGTACTGCGAGCCACCCGCCACCCCTAGACGCACACACCCACACACACACCATGAATCCACCGCAACTACGATGCATGTTAAATTAATTGTCCCGCGGTGAACATACATGTTACCAAAGGAGGGACATTTTAATTTCAAAAAAATCACAGAGATCATTAAGACGTTTTAGTACATTGATTGATTTTCTATGGGTATAATGTGCAAAAATCAAATTTGAGCTACATGCACACGTGACAGTGCACTTAAATGGATTGCAAAAACACATGTGTCTCACTGGGTGCATGTTTACTCCCCGTGCAACGAATTTCAAACATTGAGAATCTTGATTTTTAAATTCTAGTACATCCAAAACTTATTTGAAGCTCATGAAACTTATTGTGTAGTCATATGGACACCAATACAAAGTGGCATTGTACTTTTTTGTCAAATTTGAGACCAGTTTTGATGTAATCTTTGTCTAATTACAGATGGGAGATTATTAATAATTGGGAACCAATATCCCAAATGGAATATTTATTCGAACCATGAGCATTAGACCGACAATGGATACGTGCCATGCTTCGGTTAAGCAATAAAGCGGTAACATTAATCATCCAAATAGAAAAAGAATATACGTGTTGCCGCGCGACCCGTGTGGCGTGCGAGCAGGCGTGAGTTGACGGGATGCGTCCACCGCGCAGGCAGGCGGGGAGGTGTGCGTGCAGGTGTTTGAATTGATGGAGGCGTGCTCACTGCGCAGTGTCATTGGGATGCGTGCAAGTAGCTGTGTGAAACTTTGGTAGGCATGCCAGCAGTCCGGTGTGTAGGCTCACCGGGAGGCGAGCCATCGGTTTGACCACAGCCCGCCTCTCTTCGACAACTCCCACTACTCCATATTAATGGTGCGCCCGAGCGGCTGCACTCCCCATCCTCGCTACGCACACACAATCCTCTCTCTCTTCTTGCATCCTCGACGCCGCTCTCAGTCCTCAAAGCCGCCAGTGTATGAGGATGCCGCCGAAGCGCCCAATTGGAGGGAGTGGCGACACCGGGGCTGCTAAAGCACCAGAGCACGGCATGGAGATGGAAACAGAGGTTGCCATCACAGCCGGCAAGTTATCGCTGCACCCTGATGTCGTCGACGGCGTCGAACTTCCATAGCCGGAGGCGGAGTTCCACACCGACTCCGACGACCACTCCGGCGGCGACTCCAACGACCACTCCGGCAACGACACTGGCGACGGCGGACAGCTGGTTAGTCATCTATACCCATTTATGTGTCAAATAGATCATAGGGTTTCTCTGGTTACTCCTGCCTCCCCCTTTTTGGAATAGAAATCCTGTGGTTATATTCTCCCAATCCATGAAATCTGAGTAAGTTTCGTTAGATCCGTGTAGTGTATTGATTGTTTGAATGGTACAGGTGATAAGTGATTAGTTGTTTCATCTGTGCAAATGATTCCTGCTAGTAACCCGACTAGGGTTTGTGTTCGTGCTAATAATTCCTAGCCAGGACTTGACAATTGATTTTGAATGACCTACCTATGTTTGTGCCATTATTTTCTTCAAGATTGGTATGTACATAGACGACTGTGCTTAAAAATCGAACCATAATCTCTGGATATGTATAAATAAATAGCCATAAATTCCTAATCCTACTTCACGGCATGTAATCAGTGATTTGATGCCAACTTTGTTTTACTATTTGTATAGGTGATGTCTGATGATGTGGACAACGAGGATGAAGATATCCAGAGGAGGTACAACAGGAACATCCTGAGGGAGCTTTATGCGGGAATGCATAACAGGCGTATTAGGACCTGGAACGACGGCTATGGATGCCCATTTTGCAACCAGAAGCTTCATGACGCGTATCTAAGTGTTCTGGCGCATGCAAGAGGACGGGCTGTTGGCTCCTTCAAGCAGAAGTATTCTCGCAGGGTGGCGCACGGCGCGTACGCCAAGTACCTGGAGAAGCTTCAGGATCGTGCCGGCCTGTGAGATGAGATGTGGGATGGATGGAACTATATATGTATGCTTGAGTATGCTTAGTACTGTTAAACTATGTACTACTTATGGTTGAACTATGCTTATGTACGTGTACGCTTATTATCTATGTCTGAGTATGTTAAATATTTCGCCAAATTTTGGTAAAAATTACAACGGGGGACCAATAAACCAGGACGGAGGTAGTACGTCAATCACACACGGTTCCCAAAATTGGAACCGTGTGCAATGACTTTCATTTTGCCTGCTACGTCAATCACACACGGTTCGCTCTAGCAAACGTTGCCCCCAAAATTCTTTGTGGGACAGAAAACCCTAACCACCCAATTCAGAAAAGAAGAAAGAAAACCCTCACAATCCCCACGTCACAAAAACACTCACCCCGCCCGCCACCCCCTCGCCCCCTCCGGTATGTTCCTCATTCACACCTGTACAAGCTCCTCCGCGTCTATGCCCTGGCACCGCCTATCGCGGGAGTAAACACTTAGCTCGACGCCTGCCACCGCCGCCAGGCTGCTGGAAAAGCCCACCGCATTTCGCCACTTCCGCTTGCCGCCGCCTATCGCCATCGACCTTCTCGACGCTGCTCACAGTTGACCCAGCTCCGCTCGGTTGGGGAATCTGCTGTACTGAGGGTTCTTTCTCATGGACGATGAGGTAACTAATTTAACGAGATATTATCTCATCTCTTATCCCAGTTCATCTGCCTCCTTTAATCACCCGGCGAAAATCGCCCTAAATTCATTTTTATTCGAGCTGATTTGAGGATTTTCTTTAATTCATAGAATGTACAGTGCGCCGACACTTCGGGACTTGGCGACCGCCGCCAGGGATTCCATCTCATCGTACCAGATAACTTGAGGACACACGCGGTATGTTCAATCTCACCCTAAATCGGTTGGCATGGCCTACTTTCCTGAACATATTCTAAATATTGCTACATTTGGATAAAAGGTGCCACATGCACCATATATGTCAAAGGGGATTGTCCCCCTCTTCTTTCTATATTAGGCAAATTAATGATGTATTGTTCTTTTGATTACTCTCATATTTCCATGACATCGTGTTTACCCTATCTGTTTAATTATAGACTTTTGTCCTTTGATTTCAACTGCTGTATAGTTCTTTAAATTTGGGCCCATATTTGCATGTTACCATATTTTATTTAACAATCCTACCATTTTCTGCAGGACATCCCTCGCTATGCAACAGATTATGTAGTGCACAACTTTTCCCTTTACATACATCAAGGCTCCACGAATGTCATACTGCACACAAACCAAGGATTTACAATCGTTGCTATTGTAAGACTTGATGAACGTGGTGACTCCTATTTTGGCACTGGCTTTTGGAATGAAATTGCAAAGTTTTATGTACTGAAAGCTGGCACTAAAATTGCACTGCACATAGAAGGGCCTGGTCATGAGATATATGCTAACTTCCCCGACAAAATCATCCGTCTAGACTTTGTTCGAAGTAAGTTTTCTTTTCAACTATCTGCATATGTTGACTTACCTAGCAATGTCAAATGAATTGTTTAGTATTTAAGGAACCAATTGTTATTCCCTTTTCTTACTATATCCCTACCTAATAACTTCTAGTTACCAATACACTTTTCTATTGCCCTGTTTTAACTAAATATTCCATGTACTCCCATTTCTATCAGAAAGCGCCGCTGACAAGGAGACTCCGGAGGTGGAGAACGGGGCTGCCAACAAGCGGAGGCGGGGCGAGCTAGAACCGCAAGCGACTCCAGCAGGCCTGGACTTAATCAGCAGCCTCCCCGATGATATGTTGAGAGTCATCATCTCCCTCCTCCCAATCAAATATGGGGCACGCACAACCCTCATTTCCCGGCGGTGGCGCCCCCTATGGAACCCAGCCCTCTCGACCTCATCGACACCCACGAGTTCTGCCATGGCTATCGCAAAAGCTTGGATGCGTTCTCCAAGATCCTTGGCAGTCACCTTGGCCCAACCAAAGGCCTTGGAATGGGCAAGTTCCGTTCCAATGGCAAGGACCGAGCCAAGCTTGACGACTAGTTCCGATCCCCCACCCTAGATCAGCCCGAGGAGCTCACTTTTGATGATGGGCATATGCGGTCGCTGCCAACGTCCGCACTCTGCCTTGCGCCCATGTTGTGTGTTCCCAAGTTCAGGAACTGCCATTTCTCGCCCCTTAATGATGCGCCCACTCTTATTCTACCACGACTAAAGCACCTCGAGCTCGTCGCCATCTGCCTCTCAAAGGGTGACATGGAGCGCCTGCTCCGGGGTTGTACTGCACTCGAGTACCTTTATCTTCAGGCGATCAATGGGTTGAGTACCTTCCACATCACCTCCATGACTCTCCGGACTATTTATGTGTGTTGCTGGTGTGGCAGGAAGACATCACAAAAGGTGGACCACGGTATGGTCATCCAGGACACACCTGCACTTGAGAGATTACTTGTAGTTGGTCAAGAAGGTCCAACAAGAATCAATGTCATTTCTGCGTCGAAATTGACAGTGGTGGGCTACTCGTCTAAAGAATACTCTGAACTTGTTATTGGATCCACACCCGTTCAGGTACAACAACCGCCTTCTACCTCTCCGTCTACAAATTAACAGTATTTCTAATTTTGAAAATGTTTGTTCGTCTGTCATTCAGAAAATGATTCCGACAAGCTTGACCCCGAAACTGCGCACAGTGAAGGTCTTGGCACTAGAACCTATCGAGCCTGACCTGGAGCAAGTTATCAGTTTCCTGAGATGCTTTCCGTGCGTGGAGAAGCTACATATCGAGGTGATGTTCCTTTCATGTTAAATGTTAACCATAAGGGAGTTCAATTTGTGACTCCTTTTTCCAAGTTTACAATGACAATGTACTACAATTTCTGAAGGTTCTTTTGGAGGATTTAAGTACATACATGCCCCCTCCCCATATTGGTTGCTTGATCCATATGGTTACATTCAATAAGCATTTCTCCTTTGGATTCATCTGTACTAGTTTTATTAGGGAACTTTTCATCCACTCCAACCTGTTGTGAAGAAAGCTACATTTTTCTAGAATGTAATCAAATGCCCATGTTAATCATGTCAGATCGAAGATGGCATGTTAGTGCATTTTATAAATCCTGCAAACCAAATAGCTAGGCCTGTAGTAATGTTCAAAACTGCATGTAGTCACTAACACGTTTTCTTCTTTTGCAGATAAGATTAGGCCCAGGGGTGGATAATGTGATACAATATAACAATCACGTCGAATGCCTAGATCTGTATCTCTCAGAAATTACTTTGGACTCCTACGAAGGGACCTTACTGGATATTATATTTTCCAGGTTCTTTGTTCTCAGAGCAAGAGTGCTGAAGGAAATGAGGTTTGCCCTACATTTATTTCGCAAAAATGAACGGTCTGTTGATCGGCGTCGGCACCTACGGCAGAATGGAGTAGGCTCCCAAAATGCTGAATTTCATTTTGGAACTTCAGATGACAGAGTAATCGGAAGTCATTGGGTCAACCCCATACATGACTTCTCAGTGGCTGATCCCTTTGCAAAAATTGTGAGGTTTCGAAGCCAGACTTAGAAGCGGTGATATTAGTTTGAACCTCTCTGATATCCATGTTCAGCACATCAGCGCGAGCATTTGCAGCTGATGAGCTGAATTTCATTTCTAATATCAGTTTGAACCTTGTAATCTTCGAATTTGAGCCATATAACTCTGGAATTTGAATCTTGTAACATTTCGAGCTTTTGTGGTACAATCGTTCAAATGGCATCGTATGAGACTCGTATATTGCTAGCACTATTTTGACCTTAATATGCAATGGTCTTAGATTTTATTAACCATTCTCGAAACAGTTTACCTTGTCGATCTCACAGCACATGATCTGTATAGCTAACTCGACTGCGATCTTCGACAATATTGCACACAGTTGGTTTCTTCTACCGTGTGCACTGTAGAGCGTAGAATTAATTATCGCACTCGAGTGTCCATCATAACCCTTCTGTGTAACTTTAACCTTATCACCCAAGGGTAAACTTATGACCGAAGTCATTCCACACACTTCATTTTTACACAGCCTTTTGCCAATAAACACCCACGATTTGTCCCTCTTCTAATCGATGTGTGGCCAAACTAGCTAGGCGGGAAGCTTGCGCGGTAAACAGCACGGTAGCGTGGGAACAGGCTCTTCGAGCCCACGCCTGGGGTGTGGTGTTGTCAAGCATGCACTGGATTCTAGAATCCTTCGCTATGAACACCATGACAAGACGTGACGATTACAGGCCGGCCGGCCCCCATTTATTACAGCGGCCATTTAACCTACCCTTGTGTCTCTTCAACCTTTTGATATCGCGCCACCATTGCAAGAAGCACACCCACCACAAGAAATTCTTAGAGGGTATCCTGCGCAGCTCCAATGGTGCTCCGAGCGGCTGCCGACAACGAGCAGCAGTTCACCATGCGTGTCGTGGTGGACACCCATAGAAGGTTCATGGACCTCTTGGTGGTGTACACCAACGACCCGGTCTGGGCGGAGCACTCCATCCACACATGGAGTTGTTGCTTACTGAGGAGAAGTACAAGGTGGTCGGGTTCGACCTCGAGTACACCCGCGCTTGTGCTGGGTCTCATCCCAAGGTCGCCGTCGCCCAGATGTGCGTGAGCCACCATGTCCTCGTCTACCACTACTGCCTGGCCACAAGGCCTTGCAAGTGTTTCGCCAGGTTTGTCAATAGCCCCCACTACATGTTCGCTACGGTGGACATCACCAACGATGTAAAGGCACTCGAGAATTCGGGCATCGCCTGCCAGAATCTTGTCGATATCCAGGGCCAATACAAGATCAGGGGCAGCAAGGAGCATGAGAAGGACTCACTGGTTCACCTCGCCGAGGCCATCATCGACCCCTACTATAGAGACATGAAGTATTCGTGCAACAAGGACAAGCGTGCCTAGCACTCGGCCTGGATGGAGAAACTCAACAAAGCTCATGTCGTGTACGCGGCCAAGGAGGCATACATGAGCTACGACATGTACAGGCAGATCGTTGACATGAGGAAGTGCCTCCTTCCCCAAAACGGCCAGGGATCTAGCCGGAAGCAGAGCAATGGCAAGCGTCATCACAACAATAAGTAGATGATTAGATCCTCGTTTCTCCTACTTTAGTATGCATGTAATTGCTTTCTTTGGTGTGTGGAAATGTTATGTGTGTAGTCACTTGTGTAATTGTATGCTTAATTTGGTTATACAATGTTGTCTTTTTAAGTATATATGTTGATGTTGTAGACAGAGCATAGATGTTGTGCGGACAAAGAAAATCACATCGCACACGGACTAAACAATGGAACCCGTTGGTGATGGTTTCATCAATCACTCACAATTGTATACCAGCAATCGTTTGCTCACAACACACACGGCTTGTTGGCAGTAATCGTCTATGTTGTTATTGGTCTTCGCACACGTCTCCGATTACAGACCTGTTTGCCTCGTATCACACACATCTTGTTCATTTGAACCATTTCTGTTCGCATGTCTCAATGCAAACAGTTCATCCGAGTGAACTGCATGCCGTATATCGCACACACCTTTGATCTGACAGACCGTTTCTTTTGTGTTGCCTAATCACAAACAGTTCATCTGAGTGAACCGTATGTTGTGTATCGCACACGCCTTCATCTGGCTCCCCATTTCTTTTGTTCCTCCTCATCGCAAACAGTTCATTGAACTGAACCGTATGCCCTTCATCGCACACGCAAAAAAAACCTGAAGCGTGTTTGATGCATCCATCATCGCAAATGTTTTACACATTTCTGACGATTTTCATACAGCATCAATCGTGATTATTGCATCGCACACAGTTTCTCGAAGGGTCTCTGATTGCAGTGTCGCGTTAGCAGCATCCTGCAGTAGTGAAGTTTAATAATAATAGTGCAACTTATTTGTGGCACTACCGTTTAGGTAATATTCATGTAAAGCGCATGAAGAAACTCCATGCTAATGGGCTTTTGGAATCACTTGATGCTTGCGAACCATGCCTCATGATCAAGAGGAATAAGACTCCGTTCTCTGGTACAATGGAGTGAGCAACTGACTTATTGGAAATAATACATACTGATGTATGCGGTCCGATGAGTCCTCAGGCTCGCGGTGGGTATCTTATTTTCTGAACTTCACAAATGATTTGAGAAGATATGGGTATATCTACTTGATGAAACATAAGTCTGAAACATTTGAAAAGTTCAAAGAATTTTAAAGTGAAGTGGTGTGGCGACCCGACCCGAATGGATCAAGTCTATTGTGCTCGGGTGTCATCCCTGGATTAGTAATGCTGACACCACACAATACATCGAAGGATTTATAGCAGAGTGACAATCACACACTTATTACATTGTTGTCTCAAAGAGAACTTATTACAATAAAAATGGCTTAAGGCCATCTAGTGTCGATAACAGCGGAAGACTTGGAAGATAAATGGGTCCATCAACTCCAACGGCATCACTGAGTATAGAACCACGACCTAAAAGCACCTTACTCGTCGTCTGAAAAGTCTGCAACATGAAAGTTGCAGCCCGAAAACGGGTCAGCACATGTAATATGCTGGCAAAGTAACACATAGAGAGTAATGTAATGAAATAGCTATACTATATGCATATATGGCTGGTGGAAAGCTCTATGGTTACAGTTTTTGCGTAAAGCCAGTTTTTCCCAACTGCAAAGGAATAAATTTATTTAACTATCATGGTGGTTGTGAAACATTGAGAATGGTTGACAGCATTCTCAATCCCAATTAAGTGAACAATTAAAACCCAACAACATTAATTAGAAGTAACATGTTGAGATTCACATGATATTCAAGTACTAGATACTCAAGTTGTCCATAACCGGGGACATGGCTAATCATGATTAGTTTATACACTCTGCAGAGGTTTGCGCACTTTTCCCCACATGACTCGATCGCCTCCGTTTGTTTTCTCGCACTACATGGTGTTTGAGAAACGGATGACCGAGACATAGTCTTTCAGAAGCGCTAGCACCTTACATGCGGGGTAGACCGTACCACCTACAACCCCTACATTTGCTAGTAAACCCCGTAAGAGTTTGCACAACTTACTCAACTATTCCAGAGCCCATAGTAGCATGTGGCTGCACACGGAAGTTTCTAGCATGAATTATCTTATGATCCCTTTGAGCCTGGGTGGCGGTCCAAAATAAAACAGGCAAGTCCTGATAGACATCAGGTGCCTCAATCCACCCAGATGTGTGTTTAAGTTGCCACCTTAGATAAACCATTAATTAACAATACTCACATCTATCATGGATATCACTCACCCAATCCACGTCTACTAGCATAGCATGGCATAATAAGCAAACGTAGAAGTAACTCCCAAAGGTTTCATAATAATACAGGTGATAGGTACTACCTCATCTACTTCCCATCCCACAGTTTAATTAGATCCTAATCAAGCAATGTGAGAGGATTGATCTAATGCAATAAAACATGGGTTGTAGAAAAGGTATGATCAAAGTGTTACTTGCCTTGCTGATGATTCGCGAGACCTAGGGATTCGAAGTAACAAGCGGCGCAATCCGGGTAATCTATCACAGACAAACAACAAGCACACAATGAGTACTCGTCTAATGCATAGGTAAAACTCGAACAAGAGAACGAACCAGAAGGTTCAACTTAAGAACTCCGGTTGCAAAGAAAGAACGAACCGAACAAAGAAACGGAAAACAAACGGCGGAAGAAAACAACTCGGTTCTAGCAAGTTGAAACTAGGTCAAATTTTACGGGGGCAAAAACTTGTTTAAGTTGATTAGACGGAACGGCGGTTTCGAAACGAAACTCCAGGCGCTTGAATCACCTGATTCTGATAAACGAGCGAGAAGATAAACTAGAACGAAGATCGGATCTGAGATCGCGATCGCGGAATAAATCCGATGAAAGAAAAGAGACGAACAGTTAAACGAACGGACGTTCGTTAACCTAGAAGAATCTGGTGATCACGTTCGTTAGGACGAACGGTCCGGCGAACGGTCCAAAGGCAACTAAATCGGAAAAGAAAATGAATCCGATCTAGGGTTTCGGAAGAAAATCGAAACAAAAACCGATCTAGAAAACCGAAACGGTTTAGAGAAGAACCGGAAAGAAAACGAATCGGAAGAGAAGAAAAGAATCAGAACGATTAGAAGAAAACAATCCGAGGAAAAGAAGAGATGCGGCGCGGGGTTACCTCCGGCGAGGTCTCCGGCGAGGGGCTCTGGCGGCAGCGTTGGGAGGCGGCGGCATGGGCGAGGTGCGGCGGCGGCGCTAGGGCACAAGGGCGGCGGCGCGGGTGTGGGGTGCGGTGGAGGGCTTGGGGCTTGGGGTTTGATTTGATGGGTTTAGAGGGGTGGTGTTGGGGTATTTATATTGGGGAGGGGAGGGGGTTTCTTGAGGTAGGGGACAAGAAATAGAGTAGGAAAAAGAGTCCTAGAAGAAAAAGGAAAACGGAACAAAGGAAAGGGGAGGGGCAAACCCTAGCCGGACTCGGCTAGAGCAAGAGGCGGCGGCGGCTGGCGCCTGCCTTGCCTGGCGCATGGCGCGCAGGGAGGCTGGGGCGGTGGCCGGCTGGCTGGGCCTTTGGCCCGGCTGGCCTGCGGGGTTTTTTTTAACTGGTTTTGCGCGCAGAAAAACAAAAGAAAAACTAACTAAACAAACTCCAAAAAACCTAAAGTAAATTTTCCCCGACTCCTAAAAATGAGTCGAACAAAATGAACTTTACTCCGGACCTAAAATGCAATTTTGAAAACACGCATTTTTCCCTATCCAAAAAAAGCAAACAAAACACCGGAAAACAAAATTTGATCTATTTATTAAATCTTCATTTTTCCTAACTTTGGGAAAGTCATATTATTCCCTCTCTCATATATTTTGACACCGGAAAAATTATTGAAGATGAAATAAATAAATCAAATGATCCTCTTTTCAAATTCGAGAAAACTCTCAAATATGAAAATAACGAAATCTCCAACTCTCTCCGAAGGTCCTTGAGTTGCGTGAAATTTCTAGGATCGGGCAAAAATGCAAGAACATATGATATGCATGATGATCTAATGTATAACATTCCAAATTGAAAATTTGGGATGTTACAAACCTACCCCCCTTAAGATGAATCTCGCCCTCGAGATTCGGGTTGGCTAGAAAATAGGTGAGGGTGGTCCTTGAGCAAATCTTCCTCTCTCTTCCAGGTGGCTTCATCCTCTGAGTGGTGGTTCCACTGAACTTTGCAAAACTTGATAACCTTGCTGCGGGTAACTCTGCTGGCATAATCGAGAATCTTGACTGGCTTCTCCTCATACGTTAAGTCGTCCTTCAACTGAATCGCTTCGAGTGGTACTATATCTCTTAGCGGTACCTCTGCCATCTCGGCGTGACATTTCTTCAGGTGAGAAACATGGAATACATCATGAACTCCTGACAGTCCCTCTGGTAATTCCAACTTATAAGCAACTTCTCCCATACGTTGCAAGATCTTATACGGTCCAACGAAACGCGGTGCTAATTTTCCCTTAACTCCAAAGCGCTTAACTCCTCAAAGTGGGGATACTCGAAGATAAACTCTGTCTCCTGTTTCGTAAACTATCTCCTTGCGTTTAGAATCTGCGTAGCTCTTCTGCCTGGACTGGGCTACCTTGAGCCTATTGCCAATCAACTTAACTTTCCGTTCAGACTCCTTAATCAAATCTGGTCCAAAGAATTGATGGTCTCCAACTTCGTCCCATGACAACGGTGTCCTGCACCTCCTTCCGTATAAAGCTTCGAAAGGTGCCATCTTCAAACTGGTTTGGTAACTGTTGTTATAAGAAAACTCCGCATATGGCAAGTTATCGTCCCAACTAGATCCATAATCTAGTGCACAAGCTCTCAGCATATCTTCCAAAATCTGATTGACCCTCCCGGTCTGTCCATCTGTCTACGGATGAAAAGCTGTGCTGAACTCCAGTCTGGTTCCTAAAGTTTCATGCAACTGATTCCGAAACTTTGAGGTAAATTGGGTTCCTCTATCAAATACGATACTCCTCGGAACTCCATGCAAACAAATGATCCTAGTCATGTATATCTTCGCCAACTTAGCACTGGTGTAAGTGGTCTTAACTGGAATAAAATGTGCTACCTTCGTCAAACGATCAACTACTACCCATATCGAGTCATAGCCTGCTTTCGTCCTGGGTAGTCCAGTGATAAAATCCATGCCTATCTTATCCCACTTCCATTCGGGTATCGGCAATGGTTGTAACAATCCTGCTGGCTTATGATGCTCTGCCTTTACTCTCTGACATACGTCACAAACTGCTACATATGCTGCAATATCCTTCTTCATTCCGGTCCACCAGAATGTTTCCTTTAAATCCAAATACATCTTGGTATTCCCTGGATGAATCGAATACGGTGAATCATGTGCCTCTTGCAAAATCAACTTCCTGATCTCCGGGTCATTTGGCACATAAACACGGTCCTCAAACCATAAGGTGTCGTGCTCATCCTCACGAAATTCCTTTGCTTTTCCTTCGCTCAATTTCTCTTTTATAGCAGCAATCTCCTTGTCAGATTTCTGAGCTTCTCTGATTTTATCCATCAATGTTGACTGAATCTCCAATGCTGCTACATAGCCTCTCGGAACTATTTCCAAACATAGCTCACGAAGGTTTTTTGCTAACTCCTTTGGTACTTCTCCCGTCACTAGGGTGTTGACATGGCTCTTTCGGCTCAATGCATCGGCTACTACATTAGCTTTTCCGGGATGGTAATGCAATCTCATGTCATAATCCTTGATGAGCTCCAACCATCTCCTTTGTCGGAGGTTCAACTCCTTCTGAGTGAAAATGTACTTCAAACTCTTGTGATCCGTGTACACCTCACAATGATTTCCAATGAGGAAATGTCTCCACGTTTTCAATGCATGCACTACGGCTGCTAACTCCAAATCATGCGTGGCATAATTCAACTCATGAGGCTTCAGTTGTCGTGAAGCATACGAAACAACTCTTCCTTCCTGCATAAGCACTGCTCCAAGTCCTCGACTTGAAGCGTCACAATACACCTCATAATCCTTGGTCTGATCTAGCAAAATCAATACTGGTGAGGTAACCAAACGTTTCTTCAACTCCTGGAAACTAGCCTCACACTCCTCAGTCCAATTGAACTTAGTATCCTTCTTCAACAACTCCGTCATAGGCTTTGCAATCTTTGAAAAGTTTTCAATGAATCTCCGGTAGTATCCTGCGAGTCCAAGAAAACTCCGGATCTCTCCAACTGTTGTTGGTGCTTCCCATTCGGTTACGGTCTCAACCTTTTTGGGGTCAACTGCTATACCTTCTCCGGATATAACGTGTCCGAGGAATCCAACTTCCTTCAACCAAAACTCGCATTTGCTGAATTTGGCATATAACTGATGTTCCCTTAGTTTCTCCAAAACCAAACGCAAATGTTCCTTATGCTCCTCTTCATTCTTTGAATAAACCAGGATGTCATCAATGAACACTACAACGAACTTATCCAAAAACTCCATAAACACTTTGTTCATCAGGTTCATGAAATAGGCAGGTGCGTTAGTCAATCCAAATGACATAACGGTAATACTCATACAGTCCATATCTCGTGGTGAATGCTATCTTAGGTATGTCCTGCTCTCGAATCTTCAACTGATGGTACCCTAATCGCAAATCGATCTTGGAAAACACTTTAGCTCCTTGCAATCGATCAAACAGATCGTTGATCATTGGCAGTGGGTACTTGTTCTTGATGGTTACTTCATTCAATCCCCGATAATCAACAACCATCCTTAATGATCCATCCTTCTTTTCCACTAGAAGTACGGGTGATCCCCAAGGCGAAGAACTTGGGCGAATGTAACCTTTATCCAATAACTCCTTAATCTGATTCTTAATTTCTATCAAATCCTTTGCTGGCATCCGGTATGGTCGCTTCGATATTGGGCCTGTACCTGGCAATAACTCAATCAAAAACTCAATGTCTCTATCTGGTGGCATGCCTGGTAATTCCTCAGGAAATACATCAGGAAAATCCTTTACCACTGGTACCTCTTCTTGGACAACTCCTGTTAGGCAGTTTACTTGTGTCCTATTTGGCACATGCCGGGATACATACTTGATCCTTCTTCCTTCTGGTGTGGTAAGCAAAATTGACTTACTAGCACAATCAATGTTTCCTCCATACATCGACAACCAATCCATGCCTAATATCACATCAAATCCTTGAGATTCCAATACTATTAGGTCTGAGGGAAACACATAGTTACCAATCCTTAATGGTAACCGATCACACCATCGTCTAGCCATGAACTCCGCTCCTGGTGAGCTTACTAACATGGGTGACCTAAGGGCTTGGGTTGGCAGGTTATATTTATCCACAAATCCCCTTGATATGTATGAATGCGATGCACCAGTGTCAAAAAGAACAAGTGCGGTAAATGACTTAACCAAAAACTTACCGATTACTGCATCGGGTTGATCTTCAACCTCCTCCACATTAACGTGGTTCACCTGCCCCCTATTGAAAGGGTTCGGCTTTTTCCCAGAGCTTCCATTGCCATTTCCATTCTGGCCTTCAGGACATTCATTGGCATAATGTCCGGTCTTGGAACACTTGAAACAGGTGACTTGACTCAGGTCTCTCTTGGTTGGGGTCGATGGGGTGGTCCGGTTCTGGTCGTTGTTTCCTCCATTCCCATTACCATTCTTGTGGCCATTATGGTTGTGCAAGCTACCTCCTCCATGGGTGTGCTGAAACTAAAATCCCGGTTTAGGGGCAAAACGAGGCTTCTGCTGGGCTCCAGAGTTATACTTCCCCTGTCCATACTTCCTCTTACGGTTCTCAATCTGCTGTTGCTTTCCTTCAATCATGATGGCACGATCTACCAACTCCTGGTAGTTGTTGAAACTCGCTACCATCAACTGCATGCTTAGCTCATCATTCAGTCCTTCCAGAAACTTCTCCTGCTTAGCTGCATCCGTAGCAACGTCATCTGGGGCATAACGTGCTAACTTGCTGAAGTCATCAACGTACTGGCCAACTGTCCTTCCTCCTTGGCGTAAGTTGCGAAACCCATGCTTCTTCAGGGCCATAGCTCCTGCTGAAACATGGGCAGTGCGGAAAGCTTGCTGAAACTGATCCCATGTGACAGTGTCAATTGGGTAAGTGGCTGTGAAATTCTCCCACCATGCTGCCGCGGGTCCGTCAAGCTGGGGAGCGGCAAACTTCACTTTCTCACCATCCGTGCATCCTGCAGTGGTCAACTCCCTTCCTATCTTGAGAAGCCAATCATCTGCTACTATTGGCTCGGTGCTACTGGAAAACACCGGCGGATTTAGCCTAAGGAAACGAGCTAAATGGTCAACAGGTGGTGGTGGTGGTGGGTTGTTGTTATTGTTCTGCTGGTTCTGGACTAACATCTGCATCAATTGATTCTGCTGCTGGATCAACTGAGTGAGCTCTGGTGGAAATCCATTGTCACGTCTCGGAGGCATCTGAGGGTTTAGAAAAGACGAGAATTGAGAATAGAATGAGGTCTAAAGGGAAAACACTACCCCAATGCACATGAGCAAATGCACACAAAATCACTTCATTCAATCAAACAAGGGCTTACAAACGATCTAAATATATCGCAAAAGTGCTCGAACTATTGTGTTTACATGGGGGAATACTACTACTATCTGGTGGTCATCTAGAAATTTGAACTGGTGGAAGACTCCATGATATCTGCTCCAGCTTCGTCTTCAAAGTCGGGTTCACTTGGATCCGAATCGGTGTCGTTGATGATGATGTAGTTGTCCGGACATGCGACGTACTCGTCCTCCTCCTTGGATGCTAACTTCCTCTTGAGTTCTTCAATCTCCTGCTTAAGATCGTTATTGTGTCTTGCTAGAGCTACGATCTCGTCCATGTAGTCCTTGCGTGTAGACTTCAGTTCTTCGTCTAGTTCGATGATCCTTGCCTTCGCATTCTTCAACTCTATCATATCATTGCACATCTGGTTCTCGTGGCGTCGAATGTGCTAGTTTAACTCCTGGATGAAAGATGCAATGGATCTATCCTTCTTGGTGCTGACTAACTCCCATTGTTCATGTCGGCGTCCGCAAATCTGGTAGATAGTGTCCTTGAGGTCTTCTTGATAAACTTCTCCAATGCGTCCTATGGTGATATGAGCTGCCATGCTCCTTCCCAGACTCCAGGTTGGTGCATTGAAAACACTATCTATGGGTTTCGTGATGGGCGCGAATGTTCTTCCCGGAACGTTAGCTTGAATCTTCCAGCGCTCCTCTTCAGGCAGAGTGGCGTTGAAGGTTCCCGTGAAGCTTGGTAATCCAATGTTCAGGTACTTGGTGACTTCCTTCAAGTGAAATCCAAAAGGTGTGCCTTCATCCGGTTAAGCGTACTTAATCTTCACGTTCGTCATCCTAAAAGGGTAGAAAAGATGAGGAGTTAGAAAATGAGAATGGTGATCTATGGCTTTAACTTAGTGGTCGTGTCCTACAGTCAGCGTGTGCTCTGATACCATCTCTGTGGTGACCCGACCTGAATGGATCAAGTGTACTGTGCTCGGGTGTCATCCCTGGATCAGTAATGCTGACACCACACAGTACATCGAAGGATTTATAGGAGAGTGGAAATCACACACTTATTACATCATTGTCTCAAAGAGAACTTATTACAATAAAAATGGCTTAAGGCCATCTAGTGTCGATAACAGCGGAAGACTTGGAAGATAAATGGGTCCATCAACTCCAACGGCATCACTGAGTATAGAACCACGACCTAAAAGCACCTTACTCGTCGTCTGAAAAGTCTGCAACATGAAAGTTGCAGCCCGAAAACGGGTCAACACATGGAATATGCTGGCAAAGTAACACATAGAGAGTAATGGAATGAAACAGCTATACTATATGCATATATGGCTGGTGGAAAGCTCTATGGTTACAGTTTTTGCGTAAAGCCAGTTTTTCCCTACTGCAAAGGAATAAATTTATTTAACTATCATGGTGGTTGTGAAACATTGAGAATGGTTGACAGCATTCTCAATCCCAATTAAGTGAATAATTAAAACCCAACAACATTAATTAGAAGTAACATGTTGAGATTCACATGATATTCAAGTACTAGATACTCAAGTTGTCCATAACCGGGGACACGGCTAATCATGATTAGTTTATACACTCTGCAGAGGTTTGCGCACTTTTCCCCACATGACTCGATCGCCTCCGTTTGTTTTCTCGCACTACATGGTGTTTGAGAAACGGATGACCGAGACATAGTCTTTCAGAAGCGCTAGCACCTTACATGTGGGGTAGACCGTACCACCTACAACCCCTACATCTGCTAGTCCACCCCGTAAGAGTTCGCACAACTTAGTCAACTATTCCAGAGCCCATAGTAGCATGTGGCTGCACACGGAAGTTTCTAGCATGAATTATCTTATGATCCCTTTGAGCCTGGGTGGCGGTCCAAAATAAAACAGGCAAGTCCTGATAGACATCAGGTGCCTCAATCCACCCAGATGTGTGTTTAAGTTGCCACCTTAGATAAACCATTAATTAACAATACTCACATCTGTCATGGATATCACTCACCCAATCCACGTCTACTAGCATAGCATGGCATAATAAGCAAACGTAGAAGTAACTCCCAAAGGTTTCATAATAATATAGGTGATAGGTACTACCTCATCTACTTCCCATCCCACAGTTTAATTAGATCCTAATCATGCAATGTGAGAGGATTGATCTAATGCAATAAAACATGGGTTGTAGAAAAGGTATGATCAAAGTGTTACTTGCCTTGCTGATGATTCACGAGACCTAGGGATTCGAAGTAACAGGCGGCGCAATCCGGGTAATCTATCGCAGACAAACAACAAGCACACAATGAATACTCGTCTAATGCACAGGTGAAACTCGAACAAGAGAACGAACCAGAAGGTTCAACTTAAGAACTCCGGTTGCAAAGAAAGAACGAACCGAACAAAGAAACGGAAAACAAACGGCGGAAGAAAACAACTCGGTTCTAGCAAGTTGAAACTAGGTCAAATTTTACCGGGGCAAAAACTTGTTTAAGTTGATTAGATGGAACGGCGGTTTTGAAACGAAACTCCAGGCGCTTGAATCACCTGATTCTGATAAACGAGCAAGAAGATAAACTAGAACGACGATCGGATCTGAGATCGCGATCACGGAATAAATCCGACGAAAGAAAAGAGACGAACGATTAAACGAACGGACGTTCGTTAACCTAGAAGAATCCGGTGATCACGTTCGTTAGGACGAACGGTCCGGCGAACGGTCCAAAGGCAACTAAATCGGAAAAGAAAACGAATCCGATCTAGGGTTTCGGAAGAAAATCGAAACAAAAACTGATCTAGAAAACCGGAACGGTTTAGAGAAGAACCGGAAAGAAAACGAATCGGAAGAGAAGAAAGGAATCGGAACGATTAGAAGAAAACGATCCGAGGAAAAGAAGAGATGCGGCGCGGGGCTACCTCCGGTGAGGTCTCCGGCGAGGGGCTCCGGTGGCGGCGTTGGGAGGCGGCGGCGTGGGCGAGGTGCGGCGGCGGCGCTAGGGCACAAGGGCGGCGGCGCGGGTGTGGGGTGCGGTGGAGGGCTTGGGGCTTGGGGTTTGATTTGATGGGTTTAGAGGGGGGTGTTGGGGTATTTATATTGGGGAGGGGAGGGGGTTTCTTGAGGTAGGGGACAAGAAATAGAGTAGGAAAAAGAGTCCTAGAAGAAAAAGGAAAAGGAACAAAGGAAAGGGGAGGGGCTAACCCTAGCCGGACTCGGCTAGAGCAAGAGGCGGCGGCGGCTGGCGCCTGCCTTGCCTGGCGCACGACGCGCAGGGAGGCTGGGGCGGTGGCCGGCTGGCTGGGCCTTTGGCCCGGCTGGCCTGCGGGGTTTTTTTTAACTGGTTTCGCACGCAGAAAAACAAAAGAAAAACTAACTAAACGAACTCCAAAAAACCTAAAGTAAATTTTCCCCGACTCCGAAAAATGAGTCGAACAAAATGAACTTTACTCCGGACCTAAAATGCAATTTTTGAAAACACGCATTTTTCCCTATCCAAAGAAAAAGCAAACAAAACACCAGAAAACAAAATTTGATCTATTTATTAAATCTTCATTTTTCCTAACTTTGGGAAAGTCATATTATTCCCTCCCTCATATATTTTGACACCGGAAAAATTATTGAAGATGAAATAAATAAATCAAATGATCCTCTTTTCAAATTCGAGAAAACTCTCAAATATGAAAATAACAAAATCTCCAACTCTCTCCGAAGGTCCTTGAGTTGCGTGAAATTTCTAGGATCGGGCAAAAATGCAAGAAAATATGATATGCATGATGATCTAATGTATAACATTCCAAATTGAAAATTTGGGATGTTACAAGTGGAAAATCATCATAACAAGAAAATAAAATTTCTACGATCTAATCGTGGAAGTGAATATTTAAGTTACGAGTTTGGTCTTCATTTGAAACAATGTGGGATAGTTTCGCAACTCACGCCACCTGGAACACCATGGCACAATGGTGTGTCTGAATGTAGTAACCTTACTTTATTAGATATGGTGCGATCTATGATGTGTCTTACTGATTTATCGCTATCATTTTGGGGTTATGCTTTAGAGACGGTTGCATTCACGTTAAATATGGCACCATCTAAATCCGTTGAGACGACACCATACGAACTATGGTTTGGCAAGAAACCCAAGTTGTCGTTTCTTAAAGTTTGGGGCTGTGAAGCTTATGTGAAAAAGCTTCAACCTGAAGCTCGAACCCAAATCTGAGAAATGTGTCTTCACATGATACCCAAAGGAGACAGTTGGGTACACCTTTTATCACATATCCGAAGGTAAAATTTTCGTTGCTAAGAATGGATCCTTTCTAGAAAAAGAGTTTCTCTCGAAAGAAGTGAGTGGGAGGAAAGTAGAACTTTATGAGGTAATTGTACCTACTCCCTTATTGAAAACTAGTTCATCACAGAAGTTAGTTATAGTGATTACTACACCAATCAGTGAGGAAGTTAATGATGATGATCATGAAACTTCTGATCAAGTTACTACCGAACCTCGTTGGTCAACCAGAGTACGATCTGCACCAGAGTGGTACGGTAATCCTATTCTGGAGGTCATGTTACTTGACCATGATGAACCTACGAACTATGAGGAAGCGATCATGAGCCCAAATTCCGCGAAATGGTTTGAGGCCATGAAATCTGAGATGGGATCCATCTATGAGAACAAAGTGTGGACTTTGGTTGACTTGCCCGATGATCGTCAAGCCATAGAGAATAAATGGATCTTCAAGCAGAAGACTGACGCTGACGGTAATGTTACTGTCTACAAAGCTCGACTTGTTGCGAAAGTTTTTCAACAAGTTCAAGGAGTTGACTACGATGAGACCTTTTCACCTGTAGTGATTCTTAAGTCTGTCCGAATCATGTTAGCAATTGTCGCATTTTATGATTATGAAATTTGGCAAATGGATGTCAAAATTGTATTCCTTAATGGATATCTTAAATAAGAGTTGTATATGATGCAACCAGAAGGTTTTGTCGATCCAAAAGGTGCTAACAAAGTGTGCAAGCTCCAGCGATCCATTTATGGACTGGTGCAAGCCTCTCAGAGTTGGAATATACGCTTTGATAGTGTGATCCAAGCATATGGTTTTATACAGACTTTTGGAGAAGCCTATATTTACAAGAAAGTGAGTGGGAGCTCTATACCATTTCTAATATTATATGTGGATGACATATTGTTGATTAATATGGAATTTCTGGATAGCATAGAAGGATACTTGAATAATTTCAATGAAACACCTTGGTGAAGCTGTTTACATATTGGGCATCAAGATCTATATAGATAGGTCAAGAAGCTTAATTAGACTTTCAAAAACCACATACCTTGATAAAGTTTTGAAAAGGTTTAAAATGGATCAGTCAAAAAAAGGGTTCTTGCCTGTGTTACAAGGTGTGAAGTTGGGTCAGACTCAATGCCCGACCACTGCAAAAGATAGAGAGAAAATGAAAGTCATTCCCTATGCCTCAGCTATAGGTTCTATCATGTATGCAATGTTGTGTACCTGTAACACCCACGATGCGGCTATATCACCCACGTGTCGAGGCACGACTTAGACGCATAACCGCATTGTGGTTTTGTCGCAAGAAGGGCCATCTTCACAATATTCCATGTAATGAACAAGAAAGGGATAAATAGAGTTGGCTTACACTCGCCCCGTCACACAATATTCAAATAATTTCATACATCATCAGAGTACACTCATGGTCCGACTACGGACAACCAAATGAAAAGAAGATAAACCCAACTGCTAGATACCCGATCGTCCGAACTGGGCACTGCTACCTCTTGAGCACTGCGTTGGTTTTCCCCGAAGAGGAAGGGATGATGCAGCAAAGTAGCATAAGTATTTCCCTCAGTTTTTGAGAACCAAGGTATCAATCCAGTAGGAGACTACGCGCGAGTCCCTCGTACCTGCACAAAACAAATAAATCCTCGCAACCAACGCAAATAGGGGTTGTCAATCCCTATAAGGCCACTTACAAGAGTGAGATCTGATAGATATGATAAGATAATATTTTTGGTATTTTTATGATAAAGATGAAAGTAAAATAAAGGAAAAGTAAATAGCAAATGAAATAACTAAGTAGCAGGAGATTAATATGAAGAAGATAGACCCGGGGGCCATAGGTTTCACTAGTGGCTTCTCTCGAGAGCATAAGTATTCTATGGTGGGTGAACAAATTACTGTTGAGCAATTGACAGAATTGAGCATAGTTATGAGAATATCTAGGTATGATCATGTATATAGGCATCATGTTCGAGACAAGTAGACCGACTCCTACCTGCATCTACTACTATTACTCCACTCATCGACCACTATCCAGCATGCATCTAGAGTATTAAGTTAAAAACAGAGTAACGCCTTAAGCAAGATGACATGATGTAGAGGGATAGACTCACGCAATATGAAGAAAACCCCATCTTATTATCCTCGATGGCAACAATACAATACGTGCCTTGCTGCCCCTACTGTCACTGGGAAAGGACACCGCAAGATTGAACCCAAAGCTAAGCACTTCTCCCATTACAAGAAAGATCAATCTAGTAGGCCAAACCAAACTGATAATTCGAAGAGACTTGCAAAGATAACCAATCATACATAAAAGAATTCAGAGAAGATTCAAATATTATTCATAGATAGACTTGATCATAAACCCACAATTCATCGGTCTCAACAAACACACGGCAAAAAGAAGATTACATCTAATAGTTCTCCACAAGAGAGGGGGAGAACATTGTATTGAGATCCAAAAAGAGAGAAGAAGCCATCTAGCTACTAACTATGGACCCGTAGGTCTGAGGTAAACTACTCACACTTCATCGGAGGGGCTATGGTGTTGATGTATATGCCCTCCGCGATCGATGCCCCCTCCGGCTGAGCTCCGGAATAGGCCCCAAGAAGGGATCTCGTGGGTACAAAAAGTTGTGGCGGTGGAATTAGGTATTTTGGCTCCGTATCTGATCGTTTGGGGGTACGTAGGTATACATAGGAGGAAGGAGTACGTCGGCGGAGCAACAAGGGGCCCACGAGGGTGGAGGGCGCGCCTGGGGGGTAGGCGTGCCCCCCTACCTCGTGGCCTCCTCTTTTCTTTCTTGACGTAGGGTCCAAAGTCCCATGGGTCTTGTTCGTTGAGAAAATCACGTTCCCGAAGGTTTCATTCCATTTGGACTCCGTTTGATATTCCTTTTCTTCAAAACCCTAAACAGGCAAAAAAACAGCAATTCTGGGCTGGGCCTCCGGTTAATAGGTTAGTCCCAAAAATAATATAAAAGTGGATAATAAAGCCCAATAATGTCCAAAACAGTAGTTAATATAGCATGGAGCAATCAAAAATTATAGATACGTTGGAGACGTATCAAGCATCCCCAAGCTTAATACCTGCTCGTCCTCGAGTAGGTAAATGATAAAAATAGAATTTTGAAGCGGAGTGCTACTTGGCATAATTTTAATGTAATTCTTCTTAATTGTGGTATGAATATCCAGATCTGAAAGATTCAAGACAAAAGTTCATATTGATATAAAAATAATAATACTTCAAGCATACTAACAAAGCAATTATGTCTTCTCAAAATAACATGGCTAAAGAAAGTTATCCCTACAAAATCAAATAGTCTGGCTATGCTCTATCTTCACCACACAAAATATTTAAATCATGCACAACCCCGATGACAAGCCAAGCATTTGTTTCATACTTTTGACATTCTCAAAACTTTTTCAATCTTCACGCAATACATGAGCGTGAGCCATGGATATAGCACTATAGGTGGAATAGAGTGGTGGTTGTGGAGAAGACAAAAAGGGAGAAGATAGTCTCACATCAACTAGGCGTATCAACGGGCTATGGAGATGCCCATCAATAGATATCAATGTGAGTGAGTAGGGATTGCCATGCAACGGATGTACTAGAGCTATAAGTATATGAAAGCTCAAAAAGAAACTAAGTGGGTGTCCATCCAACTTGCTTGCTCATGAAGACCTAGGGCATTTTGAGGAAGCCCATCATTGGAATATACAAGCCAAGTTCTATAATGAAAGATTCCCACTAGTATATGAAAGTGATAACATGAGAGACTCTCTACTATGAAGATCATGGTGCTACTTTGAAGCACAAGTGTGGTAAAAGTATAGTAACATTGTCCCTTCTCTCTTTTTCTCTCATTTTCTTATTTTTTATTTTTTTATTTGGTCCTTTTCTCTTTTTTGGCCTCTTTTTTTTATTTGGGCTTCTTTGGCCTCTTTTATTTTTCGTCCGGAGTCTCATCCCGACTTGTGGGGGAATCATAGCCTCCATCATCCTTTCCTCACTGGGACAATGCTCTAATAATGATGATCATCACACTTTTATTTTTCTTACAACTCAACAATTACAACTCGATAACGGAACGGTGGAAAGTTGCATAGCAATATATCTCGGAATGGCTATGGGAATACCATAATAGGTAGGTATGGTGGCTCTTTTGAGGAAGGTATATGGTGGGTGTATGATACCGGCGAAAGGTGCGCGATATTAGAGAGGCTAGCAAGGGTGGAAGGGTGAGAGTGCGTATAATCCATGGACTCAACATTAGTCATAAAGAACTCATATAATTATTGCAAAAATCTACAAGTTATCAAAGCAAAGTATTACGTGCATGCTCCTAGGGGGGTAGATTGGTAAGAAAATACCATCGCTCGTTCCCGACCGCCACTCATAAGGAAGACAATCAATAAATAAATCATGCTCCGACTTCATCACATAACGGTTCACCATACGTGCATGCTATGGGAATCACAAGCTTCAACACAAGTATTTCTCAAATTCACAACTACTCAACTAGCATGACTTTAATATCATCATCTCCATATCTCAAAACAATTATCAAGTATCAAACTTATCATAGTATTCAACACACTCATAAGAGAATTTTTTTATTCTTGAATACCTAGCATATTAGGATTTTAAGCAAATTACCATGCTATTAAGACTCTCAAAATAATCTAAGTGAAGCATGATAGAACAATAGTTTCTATAAAACAAATCCACCACCGTGCTCTAAAAGATATAAGTGAAGTACTAGAGCAAAATTATATAACTCAAAAGATATAAGCGAAGCACATAGAGTATTCTAAAAAATTCCAAATAATGTATGGCTCTCTCAAAAGGTGTGTACAGCAAGGATGATTGTGGTAAACTAACAAGCAAAGACTCAAATAATACAAGACGCTCCAAGCAAAACACATATCATGTGGCGAATAAAAATATAGCTACAAGTAAAGTTACCGATAGAAGTAGACGAAAGAGGGGATGCCCTCCAGGGCATCCCCAAGCTTTGGCTTTTAGGTGTCCTTAGATTATCTTGGGGGTGTCATGGGAATCCCCAACCTTAGGCTCTTTCCACTCCTTGTTCCATAATCCATCAAATCTTTACCCAAAACTTGAAAACTTCACAAAACAAAACTTAAAGTAGAAAATCCCGTGAGCTCTGTTAGCGAAAGAAAATAAAAGACCACTTCAAGGTACTGTAATGACCTCATTATTTATTTATATTGGTGTTATAACTACTGTGTTCCAACTTCTCTATGGTTTATAAACTATTTTACTAGCCATAGATTCATCAAAATAAGCAAACAACACACGAAAAACAGAATCTGTCAAAAACAGAACAGTCTGTAGTAATCTGTAGCTAGCGCAAGATCTGGAACCCCAAAAATTCTAAAATAAATTGCTGGACGTGAGAAATTTATCAATTAATCATATTCAAAAATAATTAACTAAATATCACTTTCCAAATAAAAATTACAGCAGTTCTCGTGAGCGCTAAAGTTTCTGTTTTTTTACAGCAAGTTCAACAAGACTTTCCCCAAGTCTTCCCAATGGTTCTACTTGGCACAAACATTAATTAGACACAAAAAACACAAACAAAACATAGGCTAGATAAATTATTTATTACTAAACAGGATCAAAAAGCAAGGGATAAAAATAAAATTGGGTTGCCTCCCAACAAGCGTTATCGTTTAACGCCCCTAGCTAGGCATAACCAGCAAGAATAGATCTAGGTATTGCCATCTTTGGTAGGTAATCCATAAGTGGCTCTCATAATAGATTCATAAGGTACTTTAATTTTCTTTCTAGAAAAGTGTTCCATGCCTTTCCTTAATGGAAATTGGAATCTAATATTTCCTTCCTTCATATCAATAATTGCACCAATCGTTCTAAGGAAAGGTCTACCAAGAATAATAGGACATAAAGGATTGAAATCTATGTAAAGAACAATAAAATCTACGGGCACGTAATTCCTATTTGCAAAAATAAGGACATCATTAATTTTCCTATAGGTTTCTTAATAGTGGAATCCGCAAGGTGCAAGTTTAGAGAGCAATCATCAAAATCACGGAAATCTAACAAATCACACAAAGTCTTTGGAATCGTGGAAACACTAGCACCCAAATCACATAAAGCATAGCATTCATGATCTTTAATTTTAATTTTAATAGTTGGTTCCCACTCATCATAAAGTTTTCTAGGGATAGAAACTTCCAATTCAAGGTTTTCTTCATAAGATTGCATCAAGGCATCAACGATATGTTTAGTAAACGCTTTATTTTGACTGTAAGCATGAGGAGAATTTAGCACGGATTGCAACAAGGAAATACAATCAATCAAAGAGCAATTTTCATGGTTAAATTCCTTGAAATCCATAATAGTGGGTTTAGAAACATCTAGGGTTTTAATTTCTTCAATCCCACTTTTATCAAATTTAGCATCAAGATAAACAAATTCCGAATTCTTGGAACGCCTTCTAGGTAAAGGTGGATCATATTCAGTCCCATAATTATCAAGATTCATATTGCAAAACAAAGATTTAATAGGGGACACATCAATAACTTTTAGATCTTCATCTTTATTTTCATAGGAACTAGAAGAACACGCATCCTAGCGGTTCTTTCTTTGCACTCATCAATGGAAATTCTCATGGCTTTGAGAGACTCATTAATATCATGCTTAGGTGGAATAGATCTAAGTTTCAAAGAATCAACATCAAGAGAAATCCTATATACTTAAGAAGTTCACCCCCACTACTTGATTTATCTCAACATGCAGCATAGCCACGTCATCATCCAATCGCATCTAGCCACATCATACCTCATGCAGTCCCACTCAAGACCACTTTTTTCAATTAAGAGAGCTAAGCACAACCTTCCCACGCTGAGAAAAAGAAAACTGATAGCACGTCCACATCAGCTTTTAGTTACTATCAACTGAAAAGGGCGACGGGCCAGTGGCTCTCCAGTGCTACACGGACGTTTTGGACGTTCCAGGTGGCTGCTTTTAGTTTGGTGAACGACCTGGAAGCCCATGGAAAACAAAACGTAGCACGTGTCAGTCTGACGTCTTCCCAATTTCTCCCCACTGAAGCGATTAATTTTCCACAACTCTTTTCGTATTCTACCGCAGTCCACGGATTCTCTTAATTTTCCACAACTCTTTTCGTATTCTACCGCAGTCCACGGATTCTCTTCATCTTCTCCACTGAGCAAAGGGTAACAGATTACAGATGGACTACTTCATTAGTATCCTCCCACTTTATCAGTCAACGACGCTTTTCATCTCCTCCTTATTTCCCACTGTTCTTTGTCTCCTCCACCCACTTTCATCCCAAACAAATCAATAATTTCCTCATCAGTTTTGCAAAGCTACCATACGCACCTCACTGTCAGCAGCGATGGTGGTGCCGATGCTGCGGTGCCTCTGCCAGGCCAGAGTTCATGGGGGTCGCCACCAAATACCCGCGTGCTCCTGCCGTGCCGCCCTGTGCCCCGGTGTCAACCAGAGATCCAGGCGAGCCACATCTCCCACCATTGTCATCCCACCAAAAGGTGTGGTCTCTCCTTCCTCTCTATTTCCTAAAATCTGAGCGATCATGATGTAGTTTCAGTTGCAAGATCTGATTTGTACGTGGTAGGAAGCATTTTCTAGAAGGCGGATTTGTTCTATCTCCACCCGCGTCATTTCGCGCTGCAACCTGCAACTCTGCAAGTACGGTCAGTCTTTCTCATCCACAATCCTCTCTAATTCAGGAACTGCCAGCAATCATGAAACAACAAGCTCTGATTCCCTCTTCATTTTATTTTCTTTATTATTGTTGGAAGGAATGAACAGATGAAACAACTTTGATTCGAAGCGATGGATCATTGTCATCTCCCTTCTTTTTGTTTTATTTTATGTAAGGTGCTGATTGGAAGGAATAAACAGTAAAACAGGTGAAACGTACTACGTGCAACTACAATCCTGCATCTCTCTGTCTCTCTCTCCCTCATACGTACATACATATTCTCTCCCTCTCTCTCTCTCTCTCATGCATGCACACGCATGAACCATCTATTTGGGTATTGAATCGACATGATGACTTCACAGTAGAATATAGAACTTTCAGGCAACAACATACCTGAAAATATGTATGTACGTACGCATGTTATTCATCAAGCCTTTGATATCTGGAACATATATTTGAGCTGGCATCGCTTGATGAGACTATTAACTAGGTTGCATGTCTGCTTTAGGTTCTACTATTAGATGGCCATAGTTTTTTTATGTCCATTTTATTTTTTCAGTGCTTAAGACTTGATACACGTGTTTGAATATTTGCATTTAGGTGAAAAAAATGCCTACATTGAAGTCATTATAGGCCAACCGAGTGTACTAGGATTATTTCAATGCTTCCACAGTGATGCTAAATCTCATCGTGTTTGTACAAATTAAATTGTATTTTTTTCAACATTTCAAATGTAAATATGGATATTCCATTGGATGCTTTTCCTACATCCTATCTATGTGTTTTTAATATACCCATAAAATCTAAAATGTCCCGCAGCAACGCGCGGGGTATTATCTAGTTATATCAATGTTCCTAGCCAAATCATCAATCTTAAGAAATTTTTCTTCAATCATAGCATTAGAATTCTTTTGCGAAGTAATAAATTATTTAATATTAGATTCAAAATCAGAGGGCATCTTATTATAATTTCCATAAGAATTGTTGTAGAAATTACCATAATTATTAGAGGGGTTACTAGGATAAGGCCTAGGATTAAAATTTCCTCTATACGCGTTGTTACCAAAATTGTTCCTACCAACAAAATTCACATCCATAGATTCATTATTATTCTCAATCAAGGTAGACAAGGGCATTTCATTAAGATCAGAAGAAACACACTTATTAGCAAATAATTTCATAAGTTCATCCATCTTTCCACTCAAAACATTAATTTCTTCTATTGCATGCACCTTTTTATTAGTAGATCTTTCAGTATGCCATTGAGAATAATTAACCATAATATTATTTAGGAGTTTAGTAGCTTCTGCTAGAGTGATTTCCATAAAAGTACCTCTCGCGGCCGAATCTAAAAAATTTCTAGAAGCAAAATTCAATCCGGCATAAAAAATTTGTATAATCATCCACAAATTTAAACCATGAGTAGGGCAATTACGTATCATTAGTTTCATTCTCTCCCAAGCTTGTGCAACATGTTCATGATCAAGTTGCTTAAAATTCATAATATCGTTTCTAAGAGAGATGATCTTAGCGGGAGGAAAATACTTAGAGATAAAAGTATCTTTGCACTTGTTCCATGAATCAATACTATTTTTAGGCAAAGACGAAAACCAAGCTTTAGCACGATCTCTAAGCGAAAATGGAAATAGTTTCAATTTAACAATATCATTATCCACATCTTTCTTCTTTTGCATGTCACAAAAATCAACGAAGCTATTTAGATGGATAGCGGCATCTTCACTAGGAAGGCCGGAAAACGGATCTTTCATGACAAGATTCAGCAAAGCAGTATTAATTTCACAAGATTCAGCATCGGTAAGAGGAGCAATCGGAGTGCTAATAAAATCATTGTTGTTGGTATTGGTGAAGTCACACAATTTAGTATTATCTTGAGCCATCGTGACAAGCAAGCAAACTAACACACAAGCAAACAAAAAGCAAGCGGACAAAAAGAGGCAAATAGAGAAAGAGAGGGAGGATAGAGAGAGGGCGAATAAAACGGCAAGGGTGAAGTGGGGGAGAGGAAAACAAGAGGCAAATTACAAATAATGTAATGCGGGAGATAAGGGTATGTGATGGGTACTTGGTATGTTGACTTTTGCGTAGACCTCCCCGGCAATGGCGCCAGAAATCCTTCTTGCTACCTCTTGAGCACTGTGTCGGTTTTCCCCGAAGAGGAAGGGATGATGCAGCAAAGTAGCGTAAGTATTTCCCTCAGTTTTTGAGAACCAAGGTATCAATCCAGTAGGAGGCTACGCGGGAGTCCCTCGTACCTGCACAAAATAAATAAATCCTCGCAACCAACGCAAATAGGGGTTGTCAATCCCTATAAGGCCACTTACGAGAGTGAGATCTGATAGATATGATAAGATAATATTTTTGGTATTTTTATGATAAAAGATGCAAAGTAAAATAAAGGCAAAGTAAATAGCAAAGGAAATAACTAAGTTAGACCCGGGGGCCATAGGTTTCACTAGTGGCTTCTCTCGAGAGCATAAGTATTCTACGATGGGTGAACAAATTACTCTTGAGCAATTGACAGAATTGAGCATAGTTATGAGAATATCTAGGTATGATCATGTATATAGGCATCACGTTCGAGACAAGTAGACCGACTCCTGACTACATCTACTACTATTACTCCACTCATCGACCACTATCCAGCATGCATCTAGAGTATTAAGTTAAAAACAGAGTAACGCCTTAAGCAGGATGACATGATGTAGAGGGATAGACTCATGCAATATGAAGAAAACCCCATCTTGTTATCCTCGATGGCAACAATACAATGCGTTCCTTACTGCCCCTACTGTCACTAGGAAAGGATACCGCAAGATTGAACCCAAAATTAAGCACTTCTCCCATTGCAAGAAAGATCAATCTAGTAGGCCAAACCAAACTGATAATTCGAAGAGACTTGCAAAGATAACCAATCATACATAAAAGAATTTAGAGAAGATTCAAATATTATTCATAGATAGACTTAATCATAAACTCATAATTCATCAGTCTCAACAAACACACCGCAAAAGGAAGATTACATCGAATAGTTCTCCACAAGAGAGGGGGAAAACATTGTATTGAGATCCAAAAAGAGAGAAGAAGCCATCTAGCTACTAACTATGGACCTGTAGGTCTAAGGTAAACTACACACTTCATCGGAGGGGCTATGGTGTTGATGTAGAAGCCCTCCGTGATCGATGCCCCCTCCGGCGGAGCTCCGGAATAGGCCCCAAGATGAGATCTCATGGATACAGAAAGTGGCGGCAGTGGAATTAGGTTTTTGGCTCCGTATCTGATCGTTTGAGGGTACGTAGGTATATATAGGAGGAATGAGTACGTCGATGAAGCAACAGGGGGCCCACGAGGGTGGAGGGCGCGCCTGGGGGGTAGTCGCGCGCCCCTACCTCGTGGCCTCCTCTTTTCTTTCTTGACGTAGGGTCCAAGTCCCCCGGATCTTGTTCGTTGAGAAAATCACGTTCCCGAAGATTTCATTCCGTTTGGACTCCGTTTGATATTCCTTTTCTTCGAAACCCTAAAACAAGCAAAAAAATAGCAATTCTGGCCTAGGCCTCCGGTTAATAGGTTAGTCCCAAAAATAATATAGAAGTGGATAATAAATCCCAATAATGTCCAAAACAGTAGATAATATAGCATGGAGAAATCGAAAATTATAGATACATTGGAGACGTATCAGGCACCACTACTGGTCATCCGGAAAAAGGCACATAGTAACGGCCAAGGTCCTCGTCGAACTCCCACTTGAGTTCGGTGGCATCACCTGTACTGGTATCATCAGCATCTGCAACTGTTTCGTAAGTATCCGTGAGTCATGAGGACTCAGCAATCTCAAAACCCGCGAGATTAAGACTATTTAAGCTTATGGGTAGGATAAGGTAATGAGATGGAGTTGCAGCAAGCGCTAAGCAAATATGATGGTTATCATACGCAGATGAGAGTAAGATGAGAAGCTACGCAGCATTCGTGAAGCTATAAGTGATCTAGAAGTGATTCTGAAACTACTTACGTTCAAACATAACCCAAACCGTGTTCACTTACCGCACACTGCCGAAAAGAGACCATCACGGCTACACACGCAGTTGATTCATTTTAATTAAGTCAAGTGTCAAGTTCTCTACAACCGGATATTAACAAATTCCCATCTGCCACATAACCGCGGGCACGGCTCCCGAAAGTTTATACCCTGCAGGGGTGTCCCAACTTTGCCCATCACAAGCTCACAATCCGTGGAGACAATCCTCCACCGCGGGACACCCGACTAGACTCAGAATCTCAGTGCACAAGACATTTCGACAATGGTAAAACTAAACCAGCAAAACCGCCCGACTGTGCCGACAAATCCCGATAGGAGCTGCACATATCTCGTTCTCAGGGCACACCGGATAGGTCAAGCTACGAGTAAAACCATCCCTCAAGTTTCCCCGAGGTGGCCCTGCATGCTGCCCGTTTCAGACCAACACTCAAAGGAGCACTGGCCCGGGGGGTTAAAATAAAGATGACCCTCGGGTTTGCAACCCCAAGGGGAAGTTATAGGTTGTTAGGCAAATGTAAAACCAAGGTTGGGTCTTGCTGGAGGAGTTTTATTCAAAGCGAACTATCAAGAGGGTCACATACCCCTCATCGTGTTAGGGACGCAAAATTAAAGAACATAACACCGGTATAACAGAAACTAGGACGGTAAGAATGGAACAAAACACCAGCATAAGGCCGAGCTTTCCACCCTTTACCAAGTATATAGATGCATTAATTAAAATAAGGGATAATGTGATATCCCAACATATCCATGTTCCAACATGGAACAAACTTCACTTCACCTGCAACTAGCAACGCTATAAGAGGGGCTGAGCAAAAGCGGTAACATAGCCAAATAACGGTTTGCTAGGAAGGTGGGTTAGAGGCTTGATGTGGCAATATGGGAGGCATGATAAACAAGTGATAGGTAGAGCGACATAGCGATAGAACGAACAACTAGCAAGGAAAGATAGAAGTGATATCGAGGGTAATGGTCATCTTGCCTGAGATCCCGCAAGGAAAAAGAACGAGTCCATGAAGAAGACAAATGGACAGAGTCGAACGAATCCTCACAACTCCGGAACAAAACTGAAGCTAATGAGAGAAGCAAACTGAAAATAAGCAAACAACATGGTAAACCAACAAGCATAAACATGGCATGATGCACAACCAAGTATGATGCATGTCCGGTTAAATGAGGCATGACACGGCAAAGTGCAACAAACAATACTACAAATTAAGTGAAGCTCAACATGTGACAAGATGCATGTTAACGAAACACCACATTCGATTATTTAGTTCACTCCCAGTTAGGTACTCAACAATATTAAATGTTGGTTAACATGGCAAGAGATTAAGCATAACAAAACTACCTATCTAGGCAATTTAAATGGGGCAGGATATAACAAACAACAAATCCAGAAAATTCCCATGTGCATATTTTGGTTATGGTACTGTTCTTCCCTAAAGCATATTTTAGAGTTGTCAAACATGCAAAGTAAGTGCACCAAGTTAATCTATGCTTTTTCTACCCCATTTACATATAAAGTTTATTAAAATTGGAGATATGGTTATTTAGTTATGAAATAAATCAACTTAGCATGATATATATGCAAATTAATGCAAACAACATTTTAAACATGGATAAAAGCTGTATATTATGAATCTAGATGCAATTCTAAGCATTTTTCATATTTGAAGTTTTTACATATGATGCATGGTTATTTAGTTATTAAATGCATGGATTTGAAGGGCTTTTCTATAAAACTGCCAATTCCCTAGAAATCAGGAAATTTATAGAACAGGAAAAAAATGTAGCAGGCTGAAACTGACTGGACCGATAGGAACGTGGGTGCTGGAGGCTCACCCAGCGGGCCTTGGCCCATCTACAGAGGAGGCCGGCTTGGGCGCACTAGGCCTGTGCGTGGCCCAGGAGGAGAACGGGAGCGGGCGAGCTCGTGCGGTCGTCCTCTCCTGGCGATGACCGAAGGTCAATGCGGCCGTGGCAGCGTGGCGACGCGGGACATGAAGGGGAGCGGCGGCAGGCTGCAGGGAAGGCCAGCAAGGTGGGGACGGGGCGGATCCGGCTGGCCAGACCAGATCCGGGCAACAATGGCATGGACGGAGCTCAGGGGCGGCTCGAATGTTGTGGGACTTGATGCAGGCTCCTGGAGGCTCGGTGAACTCGGGCGACGGTGACATGGTGCGGTTGACGAGCTCCTGCAGAGGTGAGGGAGATCTGAGAGATGGGAGGGAGCTCGTGGGAAGGAGAAGGAAAGCAGAGGGGCGACGGGGTCCTACAGTAGGGAAAAGTGGAAGGAGGCGCCATGGAAGATCTCCTGCTCGTTTCGGTGGGCAGCAGGCATGGAACTCGGGCGCCTTGTCGCAGAGGTGCCATGGCTCGAGAGAATGGAGCTCGGGTGCGTCCTCGAGGACAGGGTCGAGCAGGGAGACGCTGCGGCTGGCTGCTACGCGTGGGATTTGGTGGGGGTTCGATATGGTTTGGCGTGGTTGGTCTCGGTGGTTTAGGATCGGGGAGAACACGAGGAAGATGATGATTTGGTGGAGATGGATACCGAGGTGGGAGATGAGTGCGGCGGTGACGGCAGGGACAAATCCTCTAGAATTTAGGATTGGTCTGTTTAAATAGGTATGGAATTACGGTAGGAATTAACTCGGTCCGTCCGATCGTAATCGAGCGATCGAGACTAAATAGGCTTAGGGAGTCCAAATAAGAAAACGAATATGTTTTAAGGATGTTAGGGGATGGTCCGAACCCATTGGTAATGACAGCCCGATTCGGGTTCAAGGAAGTTTCGGACGTGCACGCGAGGGGGTCTGAGAGAGGTTGACAAAGACATGCGGGCCTACGTGGGGCTAGTGGGCTGTGCAAAGAAGGCCTTGGGCTGAGAGAAGAGAAGAGAAAGAGAGGTCCGGCAGCAGTTTTCGGAGACTGAAAACGTCCGACGGTTTGACTGACTATAATGTCGCTATAGTTATTCGTTGGGGCGTCAAACGGACTCCGAATGCAATGAAATTTGGCAGGAGGTCTACCGACAACATAACAACACCGCATGACAACTTTCATCCCATTCCGAGAACATTTTCCCGCCACTTATAAAATAAAATTTCGGAGGTGCCGCGGGCGCGTGCAAGTGTGTCTCGACTCGGAACGGACAACAAAAGGAACGCGGAGACCGGGACGGACGCAAGTTTTAAAAACATGAGGATGCAATGCACATGATGACATGATGGATGCGACAAATGAATAAATAACATGACTGACACGCAAAACATGGAAGGCGTCTGGGGTGTCGGTCTTGGGGCGTCAAAACACTCCTCCACTTACAAGAGATCTCATCCCGAGATCTAAGGATGGGACCAGAGAGAAGCGGGAGAGGAAAAGGTAAAACAAAGTTGCTTCTTCGACAAACGAGTGAAACCACGAACCTTAAGAGGTTGAACAAATTGAAAGAATGAATACCAAGGAGATGAATGAAGTTGAGAACACTCCGTTAGCAAAGAGGAACAAGCAACATTACGAGAACCTTGTAGGTTGAAGGACATGAAACAAGAGCTTGCACTACAAAAAAGATACACTTCTGTGATGATACGTGTTTGTCACAGTAGGTCGCGTTTTATGTCATGCATGTACAGCCATGACGATTTTATGACAGAATCAAGATAGTCATACATGTGCTGTCGTAGAAGTGTTCCATGACATTATCAAAATTATCATCGCGGAAGTGTCCACTTCCATGACGATAAATCACGCGTCATAGAAGTGCATTCATCAAGGGTGACTGACACGTGGCATCCACCGTCACGGAACGTCGTTCAGCTATCGGGTCGGGTTTTGGATCCGATAACCCGTTAACAGTCCCGACCAATGGGGATTTTCCACGTGTAAAATCATCATTGGCTGGAGGAAACACGTGTCGGCTCATCGCTGGGACAGATGTCATCCACTCATTGGATAGAAGGCGCCTATGATACGTCGACATGTGGCACATCCCAACAGAGGCCCATTCCTGTGAAAAGGCCGGTGAGGGAGTCCTGAATTAGGGGGTGTTCAGGTAGCCGGACTATACCTTCAGCCGGACTCCTGGACTATGAAGATACAAGATTGAAGACTTCGTCCCGTGTCCAGATGGGACTTTCCTTGGCGTGGAAGGCAAGCTTGGCGATGCGGATATTCAAGATCTCCTACCATTGTAACCGACTTTATATAACCCTAACCCTATCCGGTGTCTATATAAACCGGAGGGTTGTAGTCCGTAGGCAATCAACTCCATACACAACAATCATACCATAGGCTAGCTTCTAGGGTTTAGCCTCCTTGATCTCGTGGTAGATCTACTCTTGTACTACCCACATCATCAATATTAATCAAGCAGGAGTAGGGTATTACCTCCATCGAGAGGGCCCGAACCTGGGTAAAAAATATCGTGTCCCTTGTCTCCTGTTACCATCCGGCCTTGACGCACAGTTCGGGACCCCCTACCCGAGATCCGCCGGTTTTGACACCGACATTGGTGCTTTCATTGAGAGTTCCTCTGTGTCGTCGCCTTTAGGCCCGATGGCTCCTTTGATCATCAATGACGATACGGTCCAGGGTGAAACTTTTCTCCCTGGACAGATCTTCGTCTTCGGCGGCTTCGCTCTGCGGGCCAATTCACGCGGCCACCTGGAGCAGATCGAAAGCTACGCCCCTGGCCATCAGGTCAGGTTTGGAAGCCTAAACTACACGGCTGACATCCACGGGGACTTGATCTTCGACGGATTCGAGCCACAGCCAAGCGCGCTGCACTGTCTCGATTGGCATGATATAGCTCTACCGCCGAACAGCGCCTTGGAGGCCGCATACGCATCGGTTTCGACCATTGATTCGGATCATACTGCGCCAATCGAGGATCAGCGGTTAGACGCTGCCTCAGGGGCTGCGATCTCAGAGGCAATCGAGCCGAACTCCAGCCCCGCACTTCGCATGGCCCGTGACTCCGAGGATCCGGACTCCTCCCCGGACTCTGAACCCCCCGTGCCCCTTCCAATCGAATCCAATTGGGCGCCGATAATGGAGTTCACCGCCGCAGACATCTTTCAGCATTTGCCTTTTGGCGACATCCTGAACTCTCTTAAGTCTCTCTCTTTATCAGGAGAGCCCTGGCCGGACTACGGTCAGCGAGAGTGGGATACGGACGATAAGGAAACTCAAAGCCCACCCACCACCCACTTTGTAGCCACTGTCGACGATCTAACCGACATGCTTGACTTCAGCTCCGAAGATATCGACGGCATGGACGATGATGTAGGAGATGAACAGGAACCAGCACCTGTAGGGCACTGGAAGGCCACCTTGTCATATGACATATATATGGTGGATACTCCAAAAGATGGAGATGCCGATGGAACAGTGGGGGATGACGCCCCCAAGAAACAGCCAAAGCGCCGGCGTCAACGGCGCCGCTCTAAATCCCGCCAAAGCAAAAACGGTGATTCCGGCACGGGAGATAATACTACCCCGGATAATGCCGAAGAACACCCACCTCAGCAAGATTCGGCACAGGAAATGGAGAAGCCAGCCCTCATGAGAGAGTGGCAGACCGAGAGGTCGAGGATGATAACTATACGCCTCCCTCCGAAGACGAGGCAAGCCTCGATGACGATGAATTCGTCATACCATCAGACCCCGCCGAACAAGAGCATTTTAAACGCAGGCTTTTAGCCACGGCAAGCAGCCTCAAGAAAAAGCAGCAACAGCTTAAAGCTGCCTAAGATTTGCTAGCTGACAGATGGACTGAAGTCCTTACGGCCGAAGAGTATGAACTCGAACGCCCTTCCAAGAGTTACCCGAAGCGCAGGCCGCTAGCCCGATCAGAGGAGGAAGCACCTACATCACCAGCGCATGACATGGCAGACCGGCCACCTCGCGGCCATGACAGAGAGGCCCCTCGGCCCTCCACCCAAGCCATGCCTCGACGCTGCTCAACTAAGGCACGGGAAAATGCACCCGACCTGCGAGACACACTGGAGGATAAGGCAAGACAAACAAGATCGATCTACGGATCGCGCAGGCGCCCTACGGCATGTGACAATGATCTTCACTCCGGATACAACAAATCCGGCCGGGCCGAACACAACAGACATAGCACTTCCGAGCTACGTCGTGATATAGCCCAGTACAGAGGCGCCGCACACCCGCTATGCTTCACGAATGAAGTAATGGAACATAAAATCCCAGAGGGTTTCAAACCCATAAACATCGAATCATACGATGGCACAACAGACCCGGTGGTATGGATCGAGGATTATCTCCTTCACATCCACATGGCACGCGGCGATGATCTACACGCCATCAAATACCTCCCGCTCAAACTTAAAGGACCGGCCCGGCATTGGCTTAACAGCTTGCCAGTAGACTCAATCGGTTCTTGGGAGGACCTGGAAGCCACATTCCTCGACAACTTCCAGGGCACTTACGTGCGACCGCCGGATGCCGACGACTTAAGCCACATAATTCAGCAGCTAGAGGAATCGGCCAGACAATTCTGGACATGGTTCCTAACAAAGAAAAACCAAATAGTCGACTGTCCGGACGTAGAGGCCCTAGCAGCCTTCAAGCATAACATCCGCGATGAGTGGCTTGCCCGGCACCTGGGACAGGAAAAACAGAAATCCATGGCAGCCCTCACGACACTCATGACCCGCTTTTGCGCGGGAGAAGACAGCTGGCTAGCTCGCAGTAACAACTTACCAAAGAACCCTGGTAATTCGGATACCAAGGACAAAAGTGGCAGGACACGTCGGAATAAGCAAAAACGCCGCGTTAACAGCGACAGCAATGAAGACACGGCAGTCAATGCCGGATTCAAAGGATATAAATCCGGTCAGCGGAAAAAGGCATTCAAAAAGAATACTCAGGGCCCGTCCAGTTTGGACCGAATACTCGATCGCTTGTGCCAGATACATGGCACCCCCGAAAGGCCAGCCAATCACACTAACAGGAATTGTTGGGTGTTCAAGCAGGCAGGCAAGTTAAGGGCCGAAAACAGAGACAAGGGGCTGCACAACGACGACGAGGAGCCCAAGCCGTCGAACAACAATGGACAGAAGGGCTTTCCCCCACAAGTGCAGACGGTGAACATGATATACGCAACCCACATTCCCAAACGGGAGCGGAAGCGTGCGCTACGGGACGTATACGCGATAGAGCCAGTCGCCCCAAAGTTCAACCCATGGTCCTCCTGCCCGATCACTTTTGATCGAAGGGACCATCCCACTAGCATCCGTCATGGCGGCTTCGCCGCATTGGTTCTCGACCCAATCATCGACGGATTTCATCTCACAAGAGTCCTCATGGACGGCGGCAGTAGCCTGAACCTGCTTTATCAGGATACAGTGCGGAAAATGGGCATAGATCCCTCAAGGATTAAGCCCACAAGAACGACCTTTAAAGGCGTTATACTAGGTGTAGAAGCCAACTGTAAAAGCTCAGTAACACTTGACGTGGTCTTCGGATTCCCGGACAATTTCCGAAGCGAAGAGTTAATCTTCGATATAGTCCCGTTTCGCAGTGGCTATCACGCCCTACTCGGACGAACCGCATTTGCAAAGTTCAATGCGGTGCCGCACTACGCATATCTCAAGCTCAAGATGCCAGGCCCTCGAGGAGTAATTACGGTCAATGGAAACACCGTACGCTCCCTCCGTACGGAGGAGCATACGGCGGCTCTCGCAGCGGAGGTACGAAGTAGCCTTCTCAGGCAATTCTCCAGTCCGGCCATTAAAAAGCCAGACACTGCCAAGCGCGCCCGGAGTAACCCACAGCAGGACCACCTAGCACACTCTGAGCAAGCGTAGCAATGCGGCCCCAACCCCAGCTATCGCGACATAGCGAAACCAGTACCTCGCGTACATAACTACGTCCTTGAAATACCATGGGCACAGGGGAAGAGGCACAATAACGGTACACCCAGAATACGGCTTAAAACGTACTAGGGGCTGCCGGATTCTCTTTTTAATTTTTTCTTACCTTCAGGACTCCATACTTTGAACGACCTGTTCGGCAATTCAACTGCCGCACAAACGATGCAAGATCCAGGGAGGCAGACAAGCCATGCCGCACTATGGAACTCCCAGGTGGTCTCTGTTACGAGTGGTATACCTGTTTTAAATACAATTCCGCGGCCTGCCCCCGGTCAGGACATACTGAATAGTCCAATATCTTTTGCTTACCGCACTATTTGTATCGTTCGGCTTTGATAAATAGCCTTTATATAAACAATGCATAGCTTTTGTCTATTTTCTGCATTACTCTCTTTTATATATGTTCATTAACGACATGTTGCACCCGTACACTATGGTACGGCAAGTACGCCAGGGGCTTCAGTACCCTTTAATATGGTGTGAGAAGTCTGTACACTTTCACAAGTGCGGCACCCCGAACTTATAGCACTATATGCATCGGCTCCGAATCATGATTTGGGTCAATAGTTCGGTTTGCCCGGCTCCTATGTTTTGGTGCCTTACGTTCCGCTATATCGGCTAAGGTAGCACTAGGAGAACCACTGCGATTGTGCCCCGGTTGAGCTGGGTTAAGCACCTCAGTGGAGAAAGCTAAAACTGACTGTCATGATGAGGCGAGAGACCGGTCGCTGTTGGAGAGGTTTTTTCGAGTCCCTAAAGACTTATGCCGCTTCGAGCGAGGAGCCGGATTTGTCCGGCCAAGGCGTGGATAGCGCCCCGAACTCGGTCTTCCGAACTAGGGGCTTCGCCGAAATTTAAAATTATAAAGTTCTATGGCTAAGTGAGAGTGTTCAAGCATTATAGTCCGATTGCCTGGTTCGTTGTGCTGAGCGCCTCCCTCGAAGGACCCAACTATGGGAAAAAGAGCGCTCAGGTTTAGCTCGAACACCCCAGCACTAGTGGCATGGGGGCAGAAGCCGAGGACTGGCCATCTCTCAATTTTTTGATAAATGGCCGCACAGAAAATAATTTTTTAAATTCAACAAGCATTGCTTAAGCGCCTATGAACAAGTTTTCAGCGCACAGGATAAAAACGAGCGAGTTTATTCAAAAATTACATCCTTGGTACATTCATCCGCCACAAGGCGTACACCCGCAAGAACATCCTTGTAATAGTTCTCGGGCTTGCGATGCTCCTTCCCCGGCGGCGGCCCGTCCTTCACAAGCTTCTCACCGTCCAGCTTACCCCAGTGCACCTTTGCACGGGCAAGGGCCCAACAGGCACCTTCCATGCAGACGGAGCGCTTGATGACCTCGAGCCTTGGACAGGCCTCCACCAGCCGCCGCACCAGCCCGAAGTAGCTCCTAGGCAGGGCCTCTCCGGGCCAAAGCCGAGCTATGAAGCCCTTCATGGCCTGTTCGGCCGCCTTGTGGAGCTCGACCAGCTGTTTCAGCTGGTCGCTCAAGGGCACAGGGTGTCCGGCCACAGCATACTGAGACCAGAACACCTTCTCCGTCGAGCTGCCCTATTCAGCTCAGTAGAATGCGGCAGCGTCGGATACGCTGCGGGGAAGATCTGCGAATGCCCCTGGAGAACTCTGGATTCGGGTAAGTAACAAGTAGTTTACTTTTATATTTCTGCTTCGCATAAAGAATGCCTTACCCGCTGCTATCTTCTTAATCTCCTCCAACTCTTGGAGGGCCTTTTGGGCTTCGGCCTTGGCAGACTTGGCAGTCTCAAGGGCCGCCGCGAGTTCGGACGCTTGGGTCTTTGACTCAAGCTCCAAACTCTCATGTTTTTTCATGAGAGCCTGAAGCTCTTGCTGCACCTCGCCGACCTGAGCCCCAAGTTTCTCTCGCTCGGTGCGCTCCGCGGCCGTTTTCTTTTCGGCCTCGGACAGCGCCTGGTTGAGGGTCGCCACCTTAGTCGTGGCCCCTATAATAAGCAGTGCAATCCTGTTATTTTTTGCAATCACGCCTCTCTATAGGCACTTTTTCTATAAAGTATTTCCTACCTTCTTTTTCCTCGAGCTGCCGCTTGGCAAGGCCGAGCTCTTGCTCGGTCTGCTTGAGGTCCTGTTTCAGGACACCCACCTCCGCAGTCAGTGCGGCGGTGGATAGCAGCGAAGCCTGCACACGCATATTGACTCTTTATTGTTAGACTCCTGCGAAATTTACTAGATCCTCTATTCGGCTTTTCTTTCCGAATGCCAAATAGAGCATCATGGGCTACTGTCTATGCGGTTATATTTTTACATATTTTTACTTACCTCGAAGCCCATTAGGAGGCTAGCGCAAGCTTCACTCAGTCTGCTCTTGGCGGACTGAACCTTCTGAATCACCATACTCATAATAGTACGGTGCTCCTCGTTGATGGAGGCGCCGTCAAGCACCTCGAGCAGATTGTCCGGCACCTCCGGTTGAACGGAGGCCGCCGACTCAAAAGGCTTGCTCCTCTTGGAAGGAGTTCGCCTACCGCGGTCCAGAACTGTTGAAGATTCCGGCGCGGTGTCCGGCACAAAGCCGGACTTGGAGCCCTGGGGGTCTTGTCCCCTTTACTCCTGGGGTCCGGGAGGTCGCCCTGCGGCTCCTCCAGGACCACCTCCTCCTGTCCCGGAGCTCGTTGCGATGCCACTTCGGCATCGTCCGCAGTGCGGGGGGAGACAGCGGGCGGAACTGAGTTCACGTCCGATGAATCCAGGGAGCTGCTCGACGACTCGTTGAGTTTGGCCCGGGGCAGGCTACATAATTATGTTCGACATTAGGGAAAGTTGTGCAACAAAGGAACATCATGAGTTATTCTGATATCCGAACTTACGATTTCGCCGGACACTTGGCCCTGTTTGGCCACTCCTCTTTACCCTCCTTGGCGTTGGGGGCGTAGTCCGGCGGAGGGGTCTTCCTTTTCCTAGACCCCTCGGCCTCCCCCGTTGGGGCGGCCTTGCTCTTCTCTCCTCCCTCCGCTGGGGGGGGAGAGGTTTCTTCTTCCTCCTCCTCGTCTTCACGGGGGGAGTGCATCTCGGACTCGTCGGACGACGAGTCCGACACCACCATATGCCGGGAACTCTTTCGAGTCCCCGTGGCCTTCTTCTTCTTGGCCTTCTTCTCCGGTACCACATAAGGTGCCGGAACCAGCAGCTTCGCTAGTAGAGCGGGGGCTGGGTCTTCGGGCAGGGGAGCCGGACTGTTAATCGATCCGGACTTCGCCCGCCAAGCCTGTGAAAGGTAAGGGAACTTAGATCCCACATAGAGTCAAACTATGAAAAAACTTAACATCATGTAAAAGGTGAAAATAGCTTACCTCGCTAGCGTGACGCTGCGAGCTGTATCCGCGGTCCTCGGAAGCGGATGTGGGAGCCTCGGCGCCTTTGGTTAGCACCTTCCAGACATCTTCATACGTCGTGTCGAAGAGCCTGTTAAGGGTTTGGTGTTGCGCCGGGTTGAACTCCCACAGATTAAAGCCCCGTTGTTGACACGGGAGGATCCGGCAGACGAGCATAACCTGCACTACATTGACGAGCTTGATCGGGTTGCTCACCAGGGACTGGATGCATGTCTGTAGTCCGGTCACCTCTTTTTCGTCACCCCATGACAGGCCCGTCTCTTTCCAGGACATAAGCCGCGTGGGGGGTCCGGATCGGAACTCGGGGGTTGTGATCCATTTCGGATCGCGCGGCTCAGTGATGTAAAACCACCACGATTACCACCCCTTCATGGTCTCCACGAAGGAGCCCTCGAGCCATAGGACGTTGGCCATCTTGCCCGCCATGGCACCTCCGCATTATGCCTGGCTACCGCGCACCACCTTGGGCTTGACATTGAAGGTCTTGAGCCAGAGGCCGAAATGGGGGCGGATGCGTAGGAAGGCCTCGCACACGACGATAAACGCCGAGATGTTGAGGACGAAGTTCGGGGCCAGATCGTGGAAATCCAGGCCATAGTAAAACATGAGCCCCTGGACAAATGGGTGGAGTGGAAAACCCAGTCCGCGGAGGAAGTGGGGAAGGAATACTACCCTCTCATGGGGCCTTGGGGTGGGGAGAAGCTGCCCCTCCTCGGGAAGCCGGTGCGCGATGTCTTTGGACAAGTATCCGGCCTTCCTTAGCTTTTTGACATGGCCCTCCGTGACAGAGGAGACCATCCACTTGCCTCCCGCTCCGGACATTGCTGGAGAAGGTTGAGGTGGGAAGTGCGGGCTTGGGCGCTAGAGTTTGAGTGCGCAGGAGATGGATAGGCAAAAGAGGAAGAAGGCGTAGGTAAAAGGGTGGATCCTTATCCCCTTATATGGGCGGATGCGGTTGTGCGTCCCCACCAGCCTAGTAAAACTCGCTTGCCTCCCAAGCGCCATGATAAATGGCGCGATTGGGTTACCCACGTCCGTATTGACGAGAATCCCGTAAAGGGGGTACATGATCTCTGCTTTGACAAGACGTGCCAAGGAAACCGCCTCGCAAAACATGCTGAGGTGGAAAAGTAAAAATGATTCGAGTAAAGGACTTGGCCATAGTGTGATGATGCACTGTGGAATACGTCGGCAGATTTGATTTGTGCCAATATTATTCTCTCTATGGCAATATGTGGAAACTTATTTTGCAGAGCCGGACACTACTCTTGGTGTTTACAATCTTCTACGAAGGACTTGGACGAGGAACCCGCCTTGCAATGCCGAAGACAATTTGCGCGCCGGGCTCGTCGTCGTTGAAGCCTGGTTCAGGGGCTACTGAGGGAGTCCTGGATTAGGGGGTGTTTGGGTAGCCGGACTATACCTTCATCCGGACTCCTGGACTATGAAGATACAAGATTGAAGACTTCGTCCCGTGTCCGGATGGGACTTTCCTTGGCATGGAAGGCAAGCTTGGCGATGCGGATATTCAAGATCTCCTACCATTGTAATCGACTTTATGTAACCCTAACCTTATCCGGTGTCTATATAAACCGGATGGTTGTAGTCCATAGGCAATCAACTCCATACACAACAATCATACCATAGGCTAGCTTCTAGGGTTTAGCCTCCTTGATCTCGTGGTAGATCTACTCTTGTACTACCCATATCATCAATATTAATCAAGCAGGAGTAGGGTATTACCTCCATCGAGAGGGCCCGAACCTGGGTAAAAAACATCGTGTCCCTTGTCTCCTGTTACCATCCGGCCTTGACACACAGTTCGGGACCCCCTACCCGAGATCCACCGATTTTGACACCGACAGCCGACCCATTTGACTTGGTCAAAAGGTGGCAGGCCAGCCCATGGAAAGCCTGGCATGTTCGCATATAGCCCATTTACAGCCTGCTAACCCAGGGCCCATTACGCCCTATTCGAATTAGGCCCAGTAGCGTCATCTGGGCCATCAAATATGATTCCAGCCCATTTTCACTTCTGGCCCATATATGGCCCATGACATATTTCGGCCCATATGAGGCCCTATGTAACACTTGGCCTATTAATGGTCCGTGGTGAAACTGGCTCGTAATGAACAGTGTATCACTTTACACCCATTAACGGCCCGTGGTGAAACTGGCCCGTAAAGAACAGTGTATCACTTTATACCCATTAACGGCATGTTATTCTGTTGGGCCGTTTCCAGCCCATGTTATCTTTCATCCTTATCAGAACCCATTTATTCTTGGGCTATTTTCCAGCATTCTTTTACTTACGACCCGTTACTGTCATTTTCTGCTTGTGGGCCAAATTCAGCTCGTGGTTACAGTCGGCCCGTTTGTGGTCCATTAATACGTTGGGCCGTTTTCATAGCATCATCAAATATGGCCTATTAATGATGGCCCGTTATGGTCGGCCCATGAATGGACGATTCCAACTCTAGCCCGTTTACGACCAGAATGCAGTCTGTTTGGCCCATGTTTGGCCAATCGATCATACGGCCCGTATAAGGCCCATTGATGATACGGCCCGTAGAAGGCCCATTGTTTCTACGGCCGTTAGAAGGCCCATTGTTTCTACGGCCCGTAGAAGGCCCACTGTTTATACGGCCCATAGAAGGCCCACTGTTTCTACGGCCCGTAGGAGGCCCAGTGTCACGACAGTAAATATTAGCCCATGGCTATTGTGGCCTAGTTTTAAAAAATAGGTTATTGCAGCCACTAGCAAACCGCAGAAAAAGAACTGCACTGACTACAAGCAAACAAACAAACAAGACAACAAGGAAATAAATAAGCAAGCAACTTACACTAGGCTATCATGGCTATTACACATATTACATCCACTGGGCATCAAAGTTCGCCACCAGCGCAAATATAGGGAACACAGCAGCATATAAACGCCGCAGCAAAACAAGTCCAAAACTGAAACCACTTCAGAAGAGCTCAAGAAACAATATCCTTGGTACCCATAATGCTGGCAAGATGCTTAGCAAGCTTATTAACTTTCTCTTGTTTGGCGCTTAAGTCCTCCAGCGCTTGCTGTTGCACCAGAAAGTATGCATCTGAATTATGCAGGGACTTCCTCAGTCCTTCGGCTTCATGTCGCATAACATCTGATCGATGTCTTTCAACTTGGAGTTGAGACTCAAGAAGCCGAACTGATTCAGGCAACGAGTTCGAAGAGCTGGTGCCAGCAGTGGTAGCCAGTAACTCGAACACTACATCAAGACAGGACTTTGGGGTTGTCTTAGTGTCTTCAGTATAGTTTTTATCAGCTTTCTTGGAGACCAACAGGGATGTCTCACTATCTTGAACCTTATCTGCATTACTTCCTTTACCATTGTATAACAGAGTACTTTTCTCCAATATTTTATCCGCGTTCTAAAAGAGAAACAAACAAACACATCTCAGGTTTACAATGTAGTATACGAAACTCATTTTGGTAAACCAGTATTATTTGAACTGTATCTATCTTGATTTTGCAACATAAACTAGAATGATATAGACCATACAGTGACCATACTACATAGATATATAGTATACTACATATTTTATCCGCCTTACTAACTGCTCGTGTTTGGGTGCTCTATGGTGGAGACGGTGTTGTGTCAACGGGAACTGGGTGTCTATCTGCTGGGGTTGGGGTTAGAAGGGGTTTAGCTGGTTCTCTGTTCAACTAGGTAGGGGTACAATCTGCATGAGTGTGGGTTATGTGTGGTGGGGCTGGTTCTTGGGCAAGTACAGCCGTGGTTCTATCTGCATCGACAGGTAGCACGATCTTTTCTGAAGACCGTGTTTTTACTCCCACAGATACTGCCATCACTCCCTCCAATTGAAATGGCTGATAAACAAGAAAAGTAATTGAATGTACAGACATTGTAAGATAGACAGGTGCAATGGATAGTAGGGAAGAAAACAGGGCATGAAATAATTCACATTTATGTTGTCTAAGCAAACAGAATAGCAGGACATAATTTCACATATATGATGGCTAATTAAATAGGATAACATGACACAATTTCACATGTATGATGGCTAACTAAACAGGATAGAATGACATATTTCAAAATATGACGACTATGTAAACAGGATGCCATGATATAACTATACGGTGTGTCTATTAAAGTGGTTGGCATGCCATAAATCACAAACATGCCGTCGATGGAAACATGATGGCATGATATAATTCACAGATAGAATGACATAATTTAAAATATGATGACTATGTAAACAGGATGAGATGATATAACTATATTATGTCTTTAGAAAATGGGTTGGCATGCCATAATTCAGATACATGATGTCTATGTAAACATCATGGCATGACATAATTCAAATATATGATTTATATACTAAGTGAGCAGAGGGCAAACGCATATATGATGTGTCAACTAAGGAGATGGCATTCAATATTGTGTATATGATGTAAAAACTAAGCATTGCAATACAACATATGCATTATATGAGTAATATAACCCTGCCAAGTTTGAGCATACACCTCAGGGGGATAATAGGACTGGTCATCTGCCTCTGAATCCTCCTCTAAAGAGCTATCTGTAACCAGCAAGATATCTGCTTCAGCAGGTAGCATTGTCTACTCTGAAGACCTTGTTTTCACTCCAGATTTCTCCATCACCAATTCAAATGGCTGATGCATGGGAAGAGCAGTTGAATATACAAACATTGTCGACAAAAGCAATGAGAAATACAAAAAAAGGACGGCATGATATAATCACATATATGACGCTTTCCTAAATAGCATGGCATTGCATAATTCACATACATAATGCCTTGCAACAAGATAACATTGCATAATTCACATATATAATGTCTTGCAACAAGATGGCATTGCATAATTCACATATATGGTAATTAGACACTAAACAGGTGGCATTCACACAAAGCATGTCTAAACTAAGCAAATGACTTAGCAATGCAAGATACCATACGCACGATATGAGCAACATAACCCTAGGGCATGCACCTCGGGGGGGGGGATATGACTAGTCATCTGTCTCTGAATCCTCCTCTGAGGAGCTATCGGTAACCAGCAAGACATGCGCTTCGTCAGATAGCATTGTCTGCTCTGAAGACCTTGTTTCCACTCCAGATTTTTCCATGACCGTGCCGAATGGCTGATGCACAGGAAGAGTAATTGAATGTACTAAAATTGTTGACAAATTTAACACGTAATAAAAAATGATGGCATGATATAATTCACATATAAGATGACTGGCTAACCAGGGTGGCATTGCAAAATTCACATATATGATGCCTGGCTAGACAAGATGGCATTGCATGATTCACATATACGATAAAGAAACTAAACATATGGCATTGACATAAAGCATGTCTAAACTAAGCAGATGACATCTTTAATGTATACAGTAAGCAATGCAAGGCACCATATGCATGATATTACCAACATCAGCATGCCAAGTTAGAGCGAAGACCTCATGGGGTAAATAGGAGCGGTCTTCTCCTTCTGAATCCCACTTAGAACAGTTATCTTCCTCTTGATTACGATCTGAAATGGGTGGAGGGGGGCTGTCTTTGCGCCCACCATGGAACGACGTCTGCATTAAATTTTATTGCCACGCAAGGCTCGTCTCTTTTGCTCTACATGATCAGTTCCATTGTGTACAATAACTGGCATGCATAGGAATAAAACATAGTGAGATTATGTAAGGAGTGCATGCACAAATCCAGAGTGATGGTAGCAAACTGTGGATAGACCCAAAACCAATGATAGCAGGCATATAATAGCTTTAGTTAAAAAATACAGATAATTGCTCCTTTAATGTTTGTTTGCACCCAACATGAAACTCATAGTAGACACCGGAGATTAACTAGATAGTAGACTGATACGTCCATTTTGCATCATGCTTTTATATCGATATTTATTGCATTATCAATTGTTATTTCACTTTATGTCACAATACTTATGGCTATTCTCTCTTATTTTACAAGGTTTACATAAGGAGGGAGAATGTCGGCAGCTGGAATTCTGGGCTGGAAAAGGAGCAAATATTAGAGACCTATTCTGCGCAACTCCAAAAGTCCTGAAACTCCACGGAACATCTTAAAATAAATAAATAAAAATCCTCACCAAAGATGAAGGCCAGGGGGCACACACCCTGCTCACAAGGGTGGGGGGCGGCCCCCCCTCCTAGGGCGCGCCGCCTACCTCGTGGGCCCCCTGGTGGGTCTCCGACGTCCATCTTCTGCTATATGAAGTCTTTCGATGAGAAAAAAAATCAGAAGGAACTTTTCGGGACGAGACTCTGCCGCCACGAGGTGGAACCAATCTAGAGCTCCGGCAGAGCTGTTCTGCCGGGGATACTTCCCTCCAGGAGGGGGAAATCATCACCATCGTCATCACCAACGCTCCTCTCATCGGGAGAGGGCAATCTCCATCAACATCTTCACCAGCACCATCTCATCTCCAAACCCTAGTTCATCTCTTGTATCCAATTCTTGTCTCAAAGTCCGGGATTGGTGCTAGTAGGTTGCTACTAGTGTTGATTACTCCTTGTGGTTGATGCTAGTTGGTTTATTTGGTGGATGATCATATGTTCAGATCCTATATGCATATTATTACCCCTTTGATTATGAACATGAATATGCTTTATGAGTAATTACGTTTGTTCCTGAGGACAAGGGAGAAGTCTTGCTATTAGTAGTCATGTGAATTTGGTATTCGTTTGATATTTTGATAAGATGTATGTTGTCTAGCCTCTAGTGGTGTTATGTGAACGTCGACTACATAACACTTTACCATTATTTGGGCCTAGAGGAAGGCATTGGGAAGTAATAAATAGATGATGGGTTGCTAGAGTGACAGAAGCTTAAACCCTAGTTTATGCGTTGCTTTGTAAGGGGCTGATTTGGATCCATATGTTTCATGCTATGGTTAGGTTTACCTTAATACTTTTGTTGTAGTTGTGGATGCTTGCAATAGAGGTTAATAATAAGCGGGATGCTTGTTCAAGTAAGAACAGCACCCGAGCACCGGTCCACCCACATATCAAATTATCAAAGTATCGAATGCGAATCATATGAACATGATGAAAACTAGCTTGACGATATTCCCATGTGTCCTCGGGAGCGCTTTTCCTTATATAAGAGTTTGTTCCGGCTTGTCCTTTGCTACAAAAAGGATTGGGCCACCTTGCTGCACTTTATTTACTTTTGTTACTTGTTGCTCGTTACAATTTATCTTGTCACAAAACTATCTGTTACCACTTATTTCAGTACTTGCAGAGAATACCTTGCTGAAAACTGCTTATCATTTCCATCTACTCCTCGTTGGGTTCGACACTCTTACTTATCGAAAGGACTACGATAGATCCCCTATACTTGTGGGTCATCAAGACTCTTTTCTGGCTCCGTTGCCGGGGAGTGTAGCACCTTCCGTAGGTGGAATTTGGTAAAGAAAAATTTATATAGTGTGCTGAAATTTACTGTCACTTGTTACTATGGAAATTAATTCTCTGAGGGGCTTGTTCGGGGTATCTTCACCCCGTCCAGTAGAGCAAAGAGTTGCTACTCAACCTACTGAACCTATTGAAAATGAAACTCCTTTTGAATTTCCTTCGGGTATGATGGAAAAACTGCTAGCTAACCCTTTTACAGGAGATGGAACAAAGCATCCTGATGAGCACTTAATATATGTGGATGAAGTTTGTGGATTGTTTAAGTTTGCAGGTGTACCCGATGATGTTGCTAATAAGAAGGTCTTCCCTTTATCTTTGAAGGGAGACGCATTGATATGGTATAGGCTATGTGATGATATGAGATCATGGAACTATAAAAGATTGAAATTGGAATTTCATCAAAAGTATTACCCTATGCATCTTGTTCATCATGATCACAATCATATATATAATTTCTGGCCTCGCGAAGGAGAAAGCATCGCTCAAGCTTGGGGGAGGCTTAAATCAATGTTATATTCATGCCCCAATCATGAGCTCTTGAGAGAAATAATTATGCAAAGTTTTTATGCTCGGCTTTCTCATAATAATCAAACCATGCTCGATACTTCTTGTGCTGGCTCTTTTATGATGAAGACTATTGAATTCAGATGGAATTTATTGGATAGAATTAAACGCAACTCTGAAGATTGGGACCTCGACGAAGGTAAAGAGTTAGGTATGACACCTAAGTTTGATTGTGTTAAATCTTTTATGGACACCAATATTTTCCGTAAGTTTAGCACTAAATATGGACTTGACTCTGAGATAGTAGCTTCTTTCTGTGAATCTTTTGCTACTTATGTTGATCTCCCTAAGGAGAAGTGGTTTAAATATCATCCTCCCATAGAAGTAAAAGTAGGTGCACCTATTAAAGTTGAAGAAAAGACTGTCACTTATAATGATCCTATTGTTCCTACTTCTTATGTTGAGAAACCACCTTTCCCTGTTAGAGTAAAGGATCATGCTAAAGCTTCAACTGTTGTTCGTAAAAGCAATATTAGAACTTATACACCTCCTGAGCAAGTTAAAGTAGAACCTAATATTGCTATTGTTAAAGATCTCTTGTCTGATAATATTGATGGGCATGTTATTCAGTTCAATGGTGAAACTGCTAGAATTGCTAAACCTTGTGCTAAAGATAAACATAGACCTGTGGTAGGCGTGCCTGTTATTTCTGTTAAAATAGGAGATCATTGTTATCATGGCTTATGTGATATGGGTGCTAGTGCTAGTGTTATACCTTATGACTTGTATAAAGAAATCAAGCATGAAATTGCACCTGCTGAATTAGAAGATATTGATGTCACAATTAAACTTTCCAATAGAGATACTATTTGAGCGATGGGAATTGTTAGAGATGTTGAAGTCTTGTGTGGGAAAACTAAATATCCTGCTGATTTTCTTGTTCTTACTTCTCCGCAAGATAGCTTTTGTCCCATTATATTTGGTAGACCCTTCTTAAACACTGTTAATGCTAGGATAGATTGCGAAAAGAATGTTGTTACTATTGGCTTGGATGATATGGTTCATGAGTTTAATTTCTCTAAATTTAGTAAACAACATCGTGAGGAAGAATTACCTAGTAAGGATGAGATTATTGGTCTTGCTTCTATTGCCATACCTCCTAGTGATCCTTTAGAACACTATTTGCTAGACCATGAAAATGATATGTTCATGAATGAAAGAAGGGAAATAGATGAAGTAATCTTTAAACAGGAACCTATTCTGCAACACAATTTGCCTGTTGAAAGTTTAGGGGATCCTCCTCCACCCAAGGGTGATCCCATGTTTGAGCTTAAACCATTGCCTGATAATCTTAAATATGCTTATCTTGATGAAAAGAAGATATATCATGTTATTATTAGTGCTAACCTTTCAGAGCATGAAGAAGAAATATTATTTAAAACTCTGAGGAAGCATCGTGCTGCTATTGGATATACTCTTGATGATCTTAAGGGCATTAGTCCCACTCTATGTCAACATAAAATAAATTTGGAAGCAGATGCCAAACCAGTTCGTGATCCTCAATGACGTCTGAATCCTAAAATGAAAGAAGTGGTAAGAAAAGAAATACTCAAGCTTCTGGAGGCAGGTATAATTTATCCCGTTGCTAATAGTCAGTGGGTAAGTCCTGTCCATTGTGTCCCTAAGAAGGGAGGTATTACTGTTGTTCCTAATGATAAAGATGAATTGATTCCACAAAGAATTATTATAGGTTATAGGATGGTAATTGATTTCCGTAAATTAAATAAAGCTACTAAGAAAGATCATTACCCCTTACCTTTTATTGATCAAATGCTAGAAATATTATGCAAACATACACACTATTGCTTTCGAGATGGTTATTCTGGTTTCTCTCAAATACCTGTGTCGGCTAGAGATCAATCAAAGACTACTTTTACATGCCCTTTTGGTACTTTTGCTTATAGACGCATGCCTTTTGGTTTATGTAATGCACCTGCTACCTTTCAAAGATGCATGATGGCTATATTCTCTGACTTTTGTGAAAAGATTTGTGAGGTTTTCATGGACAATTTTTCCGTCTATGGTTCCTCTTTTGATGATTGCTTGAGCAATCTTGATCGAGTTTTGCAGAGATGTGAAGAAACTAATCTTGTCTTGAATTGGGAAAAGTGCCACTTTATGGTTAATGAAGGTATTGTCTTGGGGCATAAAGTTTCTGAAAGAGGTATTGAAGTTGATAAAGCCAAGGTCGATGCTATTGAAAAGATGCCATGTCCCAAGGACATCAAAGGTATAAGAAGTTTCCTTGGTCACGCCGGATTTTACAGGAGGTTCATTAAGGACTTTTCAAAAATTTCTCGGCCTCTGACTAATTTATTGCAAAAAGATATACCATTTGTCTTTGATGATGATTGTGTAGAAGCATTTGAAATACTTAAGAAAGCATTAGTCTCTGCACCTGTTGTTCAACCACCTGATTGGAATTTACCCTTTGAAATTATGTGTGATGCTAGTGATTATGGTGTAGGTGCTGTTCTAGGGCAAAGAGCTGATAAGAAATTAAATGTTATTCATTATGCTAGTAAGACTCTAGACAATGCTCAAAGAAATTATGCTACTACTAAAAAGAGCTTTTAGCAGTTGTATTTTCTTGTGATAAGTTCAGACCCTATATTGTTGATTCTAAAGTAACTATTCACACTGATCATGCTGCTATTAAATACCTTATGGAAAAGAAAGATGCTAAACCTAGACTTATTAGATGGGTTCTCTTGCTACAAGAATTTGATTTGTATATTGTTGATAGAAAGGGAGATGAGAACCCCGTTGCAGACAACTTGTCTAGGTTAGAGAATGTTCTTGATGGCCCACTACCTATTAATGATAGCTTTCCTGATGAACAATTAAATGTTATAAGTACTTCTCGTAGTACTCCATGGTATGCTGATTATGCTAATTATATTGTTGCTAAGTTTATACCACCTAGCTTCACATACCAACAAAAGAAAAAGGTTTTCTATGATTTGAGACATTACTTTTGGGATGACCCACATCTTTATAAAGAAGGAGTAGATGGTGTTATTAGACGCTGTGTACCTGAGCATGAACAGGAAAAAATCCTACGCAAGTTTCACTCCGAAGCTTATGGAGGACACCACGCTGGAGACAGAACTGCACATAAGGTATTGCAATCTGGTTTTTATTGGCCTACTCTCTTCAAGGATGCCAGTAAGTTTGTCTTGTCTTGTGATGGATGTCAAAGAATTGGTAATATTAGTAGACGTCAAGAAATGCCTATGAATTATTCACTTGTTATTGAACCATTTGATGTTTGGGGCTTTGATTATATGGGACCTTTTCCTGCCTCTAATGGATACACACATATTCTAGTTGATGTTGATTACGTTACTAAGTGGGTAGAAGCTATTCCAACTAGTAGTGCTGATCATAACACTTCTATTAAAATGCTTAAAGAAGTTATTTTTCCGAGGTTTGGAGTCCCTAGATATTTAATGACTGATGGTGGTTCACACTTTATTCATGGTGCCTTCCGTAAAATTCTTGCTAAATATGATGTTAATCATAGAATTGCATCTCCTTATCACCCACAGTCTAGTGGTCAAGTAGAGTTGAGCAATAGAGAGCTCAAATTAATTTTGCAAAAGACTGTTAATAGGTCTAGAAAGAATTGGTCTAAGAAACTTGATGATGCATTATGGGCTTATAGAACTGCATATAAAAATCCTATGGGTATGTCTCCGTATAAAATGGTTTATGGAAAAGCATGTCACTTACCTCTAGAACTAGAACATAAGGCATATTGGGCTATTAAAGAGCTCAACTATGATTTCAAACTTGCCGGTGAAAAGAGGTTATTTGATATTAGCTCACTTGATGAATGGAGAATCCAAGCTTATGAAAATGCCAAGTTGTTTAAAGAAAAAGTTAAAAGATGGCATGACAAAAGGATACAAAAGCGTGAGTTTAATGTAGGTGATTATGTATTGCTATACAACTCTCGTTTAAGTGTTTTTGCAAGAAAACTTCTCTCTAAATGGGAAGGGCCCTATGTTATCGAAGTGGTCTATCGTTCCAGTGCCATAAAGATCAACAACTTCGAAGGCACAAATCCGAAGGTGGTAAACGGTCAAAGAATCAAACATTATATCTCAGGTAATCCCATAAATATTGAAACCAATATTATTGAAACCGTAACCCCGGAGGAATACATAAGGGACACCTTCCAGACTATTTCAGACTTCGAAAAGGAATAGGTATGTGGTACGGTAAGTAAACCGACTCCAAAACAATTTTTAAGGCAATATTTCTCCGTCTTGGAATATTTAGAAAAATAGAAAAATAAGTAGCAGTCCGAGAAGGACACGAGGGCCCCACGAGGGTGGTGGGCGCGCCCTACCCCTCTAGGCGCGCCCCCCTACCTCGTGAGCACCTCGTGTGCCTTCCGGACTCTGTTTTCTTGCACGATACGTATTTTGGTCGGTAAAAATTCATTATATAACCTCCCGAAGGTTTTGACTCCTGTATCACGCAAATATCCTCTGTTTTCGTTTCGAGTTGTCCCGTTGCAGATTAAATCAACATGTCTTCCTAGGATTCGGAAGGAGAAAGCTATGTGGATGGTTACTTAGCAAATCCAAAGGTCTATGGAGATGTGGAACCCGATGGATGGACCATGGAGGAAGAAGAGGACTATGAACCCAAGGGGGAGGAGGAGACGAGCTCAGATGAAGATGAAGCACCATTACCTCAACCTGGGGACATGCACGTGGAGTTCAAAAAGTCAAGTTTCCCTCATAGGGTAAAGAAACCCAAGTTCGAGTTTATCCTTTTTCGTCTCTTGCAGGAAAATAAGCAGGGCCTATGCAAAAAGATATTAACCCTGGAGTGGGAGATTGATGATCTGAGGGATCAAAATGCCGTCCTCAAGCGCAAATTAAGGGAGAAGCCTAAGCCATCAACTAAGCCAACATCACCACCACCTTCTTCACCGACAAAGGAGACATAATCACATGGGTATGGGTACTCCGTTTGGCAACTGCCAAGCTTGGGGGAGGTGCCCCGGTATCATATCACCATCACAACTCCTGTCTTTATCGTTTTTCTTAGTTCGATCCTATTAGAAGTATCTTGATCTAGTAGAATAAAGTTTATGGCATGATCTAGTTTTGAGTTTTGCTTTATGGTCTTTCTTTGTAATCAAGTCCGTGAGATATATATAATAAAGATTAGTGTTGAGTCAAGGGCTTGATTATTTTGCCATGATCTTGGGTGAATAAAAGAAAGAAGAAAAGAATAAAAAGAAACAAAAAGTTCATGTTGATCTTATTGAGAGTAATGACTTCACATAGAAAGAGTATGATGATTAAAAGTTGTTGGGAGTTGGCAGACATAGCTTTGGTCATTGTTGCAATTAATAGGAAGTAATAAGGAAAGAGAGGTTTTCACATATAGATACATTATCATTGCCATCTTTATGATTGGGAGTACTCATTAAAATATGGCATGCTAAAGAGTTGATGTTGGACAAGGAATACAACGTAATGAGTTATGTCTTTCTTATATCTGAGATAAAGTATGTTGTCATGGATTCTCTAACTTGTTGAGCTTGCCTTTCCCCCTCATGCTAGCCAAATTCTTAGCACCAAGTAGAAATACTACTTGTGCTTCCAAAATCCCTAAACCAATTTTGCCATGAGAGTCCACCATATCTACCTATGGATTGAGTAAGATCCTTCAAGTAAGTTGTCATCGGTGCAAAGCAATAGAAATTGCTCTAAATATGTATGATTGATTGGTGTGGGAGAAATAAGCTTTATACGATCTTGTGATGTGGAAGTAATAAAAGCGACGAACTACATAATAAAGGTTCATATCACAAGGGGAAATATAAAGTGACGTTCTTTCGCATTGAGATTTTGAACATCCAACCATAAAAGCGCATGGCAACCTCTGCTTCCCTATGCGAAGGGCCTATCTTTTATTATTATCTTCTACCTTATGCAAGAGTCACGGTGATCTTCACCTTTCCTTTTTCATTTTATCCTTTGGCAAGCTCAGCATGTTGGAAAGAACATGATATATATATATATATATATATATATATATATATATATATATATATATATATATATAAAATTGGATATAGGGGAGCATGAATTATTATTGTTGACATTACCCTTGAGGTAAAAGGTTGTGGGGCAAAACTATAAGCCCCTATCTTTCTCTGTGTCCGATTAAAACTTCATAACCACAAGTATTGCGTGAGTGTTAGAAATTATGAAGGACTAAATGATAGTTGAGTATGTGGACTTGCTTTTTAGCTCTGACATAGACTCTTTCCGATGTTATGATAAATTGCAATTGCTTCAATGACTGAGATTATAGTTTGTCGGAGCCCAATAAGGTTTATGATCTATACTTTTGCATTGTGAATAGATCATCACTTGAACATAAGTAATCATATGACAAAGTCTATATATGTTGTTGTTATGAGAATAGTCATGATTCCTTCATGTCCGTATTTTATTTTTATCGACGCCTCTACCTCTAAACATGAGGACATAGTTATTGTTATCGGCTTTTCGCTTGAGGACAAGCGAGGTCTAAGCTTGGGGGAGTTGATACGTCCATTTTGCATCATGCTTTTATATCGATATTTATTGCATTATGGACTGTTATTTCACTTTATGTCACAATACTTATGGCTATTCTCTCTTATTTTACAAGGTTTACATAAGGAGGGAGAATGCCGGCAGCTGGAATTCTGGGCTGGAAAAGGAGCAAATATTAGAGACCTATTCTGCGCAACTCCAAAAGTCCTGAAACTCCACGGAACATCTTAAAATAAATAAAGAAAAATCCTCGCCAAAGATGAAGGCCAGGGGGCCCACACCCTGCTCACGAGGGTGGGGGGCGCCCCCCTCCTAGGGCACGCCCCCTACCTCGTGGGCCCCCTGGTGGGTCTCCGACGTCCATCTTTTGCTATATGAAGTCTATCGATGAGAAAAAAATCAGAAGGAACTTTTCGGGACGATACTCCGCCGCCACGAGGCGGAACTTTGGCGGAACCAATCTAGAGCTCCGACAGAGCTGTTCTGTCGGGGATACTTCCCTCCGGGAGGGGGAAATCATCACCATCGTCATCACCAACGCTCCTCTCATCGGGAGAGGGCAATCTCCATCAACATCTTCACCAGCACCATCTCATCTCCAAACCCTAGTTCATCTCTTGTATCCAATTCTTGTCTCAAAGTCCAGGATTGGTGCTAGTAGGTTGCTACTAGTGTTGATTACTCCTTGTGGTTGATGCTAGTTGGTTTATTTGGTGGAAGATCTATGTTCAGATCCTATATGCATATTATTACCCCTCTGATTATGAACACGAATATGCTTTATGAGTAATTACGTTTGTTCCTGAGGACAAGGGAGAAGTCTTGCTATTAGTAGTCATGTGAATTTGGTATTCGTTTGATATTTTGATAAGATGTATGTTGTCTAGCCTCTAGTGGTGTTATGTGAACGTCGACTACATAACACTTCACCATTATTTGGGCCTAGAGGAAGGCATTGGGAAGTAATAAATAGATGATGGGTTGCTAGAGTGACAGAAGCTTAAACCCTAGTTTATGTGTTGCTTCGTAAGGGGCTGATTTGGATCCATATGTTTCATGCTATGGTTAGGTTTACCTTAATACTTTTGTTGTAATTGCGGATGCTTGCAATAGAGGTTAATCATAAGTGGGATGCTTGTTCAAGTAAGAACAGCACCCGAGCACCGGTCCACTCACATATCAAATTATCAAATTATCAAAGTATCGAACGTGAATCATATGAACGTGATGAAAACTAGCTTGACGATATTCCCATGTGTCCTCGGGAGCGCTTTTCCTTATATAAGAGTTTGTTCCAGCTTGTCCTTTGCTACAAAAAGGATTGGGCCACCTTGCTGCACTTTATTTACTTTTGTTACTTGTTGCTCGTTAAAATTTATCTTGTCACAAAACTATCTATTACCACTTATTTCAGTACTTGCAGAGAATACCTTGCTAAAAACCGCTTATCATTTCCTTCTGCTCCTCGTTGGGTTCGACACTCTTACTTATCAAAAGGACTAGATAGATCCCCTATACTTGTGGGTCATCATAGACAGATAGTACTAATTGCTGCCCCAATATGTACCCCACAACCATTTAAAAACTCAAGTTTCGGCATTAGTTTGGACCTGACTAGGAGTCTAATAGGTGAACACGATGATAATGTAGCATGTCATCATATTAAGCAACGCATAACGTAAGCAGACACGAAAGAGTGCGACCTCTCTTGCGGACCCGTGTAGTCCTCAAGGTCATCTGCTCAGTTGATGATGGTAATGCAGTTGTCGTGGCTGCCGGCGGCGGGGAAGAAGATCTGAGGCAGCGAAAGACAGTCTGGAGAACGGATCCCTGCTGTGGTGAACCCTTTCGTCGTTGGAGCAGCTGAGCTGGGGTGGAACACAACGCCACATGAGGAGGACAAACCACACAAGGTTTTCTTTGACACATATCTGTAACAGAAGTAATTGAGTAAGGGCTTGTTTGAATTTGAGGATTCTAACAATGCAGGGATAGGAAATAGACAGGAATAGATAGGAATGCACGTGCAAAACAGAGAATTTAAAAACACAGGATTTCTGCCAATCTGGGTGTTTGATTCACAACAATTGGAAGATCACGGGATGCAAAAAAGCATGGTGAGATTAAGTCAAACCACAAGAAAATGTACAGTTATAATGCTATTATGCTACTATCTCTTAGTCTTGTGCTTGATGAATAGGAATATGAAAAGGAGGAGAAGTGGAAATTAGAATTACTACATTTTTTCTTTCAAGGAGACACTAAAGGAACAAATCCTACAGTTTTCCTTTGCACCAAATTCATGAAAAGTAGTACCATAGGAAACTTTCCAATTCCGATGTTTTTCATTCACTTTTCCTTTCAAGCACTGGCGATTCTAGTAGGCAGGCTTGAGCAAGGAAAATCCTACACTAAAAAAATGTTTTTGTGTTATTTCTATTACTTTGGACCCAGGCCACTGCCATACTAGCTCAACTCCCAGGCCCATCGACAAATGCGTAGCTCAAAGTGCGCAGAGATAAATAATAATGGCGTTAAAGAGAGTCCATCACAGATAGCTAAATTGCCTGGTACCTCACTGCTTGTCATATAGTAGGATAAAATAATCGTATTTCCCGTTACTACGAGTGCTTAGTGGACAATATATATAACATGTAGAGTAAAAAAGAGATGCAACAAGTGTACAACCTCTTTGGCGAAGCCATGTCGATCTCGGCGTGATTGGGTTGGCCGGTGAGGATGCTCTGGCTGACTTGGCTGTCGGAGGAGGGGAAGAAGATCTTAGGCGTCTGGAGATGGAGCCCGAGGTACTGCTCTGCTGTGATGGAGGGATTCATCGCTGGAGCAGCTCCGGTGAGTTGTACGACGCCGAGGCTGAAGCGGGACAAGAGAGACAACGAACAACGTTAACCCGAGTGGAATTCTAATAGCATCTCCAATACATGACGTAAAATACATAACCACAAAGTGCTAGATGTAAAATACATCAGCCGCTCATCTCTGAACTTAACTGTCGAAACTGAATTTAACTGTCGAAACTGAACTTAACTATCGAAACTGAACTTAACTGTCGAAACTGAATTTTGCTGTCGAAACTGAATTTTGCTGTCGAAACTGAACGCACTAGCAAGGTGAGGCTACACGTCGGTTGACTGACTTTTTCATCTCTAGTCAGTCGATTTTGCAGCCGTTGGATACGAAATCAAGGGCCTGCGGTTCATCTTCAACCTCCACCCCCTGAGCCGCCAGCCACCACCGGCCAAACAGCATCCCCCCGCTGCCCGCGGCCGGCGGTGCGCCGCCCCGCCCGCCCCGAAAACACTCCCCACCGCCGGTCCGCCGCCGCCCCGGCCATCCCTCTAGCCCCCCATGCCGAGCTTTTTCTCCAGCGATCCCCACGCCACCGGCCCGCCAACGCCCCGCCACTGCCGGCGACCACCGCCCCCATCCTGAA
>NC_041382.1:155212830-155317120 GCF_002162155.2 Triticum dicoccoides | reverse complement strand
TCACCGCGGCGAGCCCCCCCACCCCCGGAAAATCGACTGACCCAAAAGTCGATTCAGTCGACTGAAGTGTAGCTAAATCGGAGCAGCATCGCAAGCAAGAGCAAGAGCGAGAGCAGCAGCGCGAGCAAGAGCAATAGCAAGAGCAGACCAGGCAGGGGACCGAGAGCAAGAGCAGAACAGCAGCGTGAGCGAGAGCTAAAGCAGCAGCAGCTCCTACTGATGTGGACGTCGACGCCGAGGGAGCGACACCATGGAGGAAGTGGCCGACGACACCGCCGTGGATGGAGCCGCGACGTGCCGGCTCAGGACCGAGCGCCGGCAGCACCATGAGATCGAATCAAGAAGAAAATGCGACGATTAGTGTACAACCTCTTTGGTGGCGCCGATTAGGCCGCAGCTTCATCCAAGGAAACGGTTATGATGATTCTCTTCTGGTGGTGCAGGTGAAGACGGCGGTGTGGGAATGGAGGTGGCGCGAAAGACGAGGGGAACATCGGGGCAGCTCCTTGGAGGTGGAGGACAGGGTGGCTGAACCGGCGGGACAATGAGATCGACGACGGATCCTCATCTGGAATGGTGGATGGGGGACGTCGAGGTGTTGCTGTGGACGACGTCGTCGGGGAAGAGGCTCCGGCTGGGTGGCGGACGGGGCAGTGTGTGGGGTTTCGTCGCGGGTTTTCGCAGCCTCGGTGTATGAATGGGTGGGCGGATTGGATGGCAGTGGGGAACCATGGCTTAGAGACGCGCTTGTCCAAAATGTGGGGTAAGTTACAAAAGTACCCCCACCGATTTGAGGCGGTTCTTTCGGTTCAGGGGTACCACGGGCATTTCACGTGTCGGGATTTCATAGGAGGTGGGAGTTTTCGTGTGCGTTGTAATTTCAGAATAGCAAGGCGCGGGTTGAGATGGAGGGAGTTGTCGGAGCACAACGAGACAAAGATATATCTTAAATATTTCGGGCTAACAAGGCGCGAGTTGAAGAGGCGGGAGTTTCGCAGCATGATAGACAAAGACGCTAGCTTGAATTTTCGGCATAACAAGGCGCGGCTTGAAATTTCGGAAGAACAAGCTTAACGTGTACCCACAAAAAAGACAATTTGCACCTCAACACGCCCAACACACACACAAACACCATTTAGACTAGAGTAAGGTACACGTGCATTGCATGCATGAGATTTGGCAACCAAATTATGAATGAATACCACATTATAGCATGCAAGCTTTGAGTCATATATGCATGATGTAGATGTTCGTTTAGTTCTTATAGTTCATTTCATTCAAAATCATCTAGTTTTTATAAGAAAGCTAATCTATTTTAAGATTCATGAAATTGTGCGTCGTAAGACATAAAGTAAAAACAAATAATGGCAACTCATGTAGAAAAACATTTGGGCAATTCTGATATGGAAGATTCTAGAACAAATAAGAAGTGCTTGTGTTTTGATGTTTGTGCATTATGCTTAAGTTCAACCATGGAGTCTTCTAGATTATACATGTGGCGAAATCTGGTGGAATCTAGATGATATCCAACGGCCAGTAGTGCTCAAATTTGCCATCTTTGGACCATCGGATTCGCCTCATCCAATGACCATCTTTCAAAGTTAAAGTTACCCACACACAATATAAAAAATATAAAATATAATATATATATAGGGGTATAGATATAGATATGTGATGCGAAAGCCGCCCATCATCTCCAATTAGAATAGTGTGTCCATGCACGGATGCGACGTGGCCAAATGATGTCTGCCATCGGTATGTCAAATTCAAAACAGTCTGACCTTGTTCAATGTGTATACATTACAACATGCTCGTTTCCAAACCACACCGCGCAGATCTCCGTTATATTCATGCATGCATGGGTTTCAAACATCAGGATCTCTTATTCAAATATTTGAATTCAACTTTACATTGATTATGACCTCACCTATTCTTTTACACCCACACAGTAGTCTTCTCTTTACAATTGTACCACTAACTTTCTCTCGTGCATGCATGCACACACACTACCAGTCGGCATTATCCATCGCACGCATGCAATCTTTTTCTTCAGGTCGGTCTCCCATGGAGGAACACACCCACACACATCCCACTCTCCATCATATCAGGCATTCTTTATCTCTCACGTGTGCATGTGCAACGATCGATGTTCCTCTATGTATGTGTGTATATAGCTAGGTCTTTCATAGTTTTCCACACAAACCGATCAATCGATATATCCAGTGAGGTCTCACCCTCTTTCCCACGTCCACATCGATCAATCTATACCTCTCTATATAGGATTAACATATATAGCTAATACACCCACATTAATTATATATCCAACGTCCCCCTCTCATCATCCATGCCTTCCGCTTCGTCTCTCAGACGCGTGCACAATGGCGAAGACAGGGGGCAGTAAGGGCCCTGCCCCCTCCCCCCTAACATCACTATATATCGAGGCTAATATGAATGTGATCATTAGACAATTGCTGCTAAAAATGGTTTAAGTTCATGAATTGACCCTCCCCGTAAAGGATTAGCAATGCTTGGCCCCCTAGCTCATTTATTTTTCATGGCTCCGCCACTGCGCGCAACAGCGCATGTGTTCGCCCCCTCTCTCTAAATATCGATCTCGCACTTGTGCATTCCTTCATAGTCTCCCTCCACTCGGCCCCTCGCACCATCTTCTAGACCCCCACCGGATTTTGCCACATGTACAATCTAGCAGACTCCATGGTTGAACTTAAGCATAATGCACAAACCTTAAAACAACACTGGTTCTCTTTTGTTCTAGAATCTTCCGTATCATAACTGCCCAAACTTTTTTTCTAGTTGAATTGCCATTATTTATTTTTACTTTATGCTTTACAACGCACAATTCCATGAATCATAAAATAGATTAAGGGCTTCTTTGATTCAAAGGATTCTCAAAGGAATTTTGGAGGATTCTAATCATCAGGAATTTTTCCTATCTTGGTTGTTTGATTCGTAGGATTGTAAACCATAGGAATTTTTCCATATGATTCATTTGCACTAGATTTCATAGGAAACATCCCATCCACTCAAACCTCTTTGAAAGAATTTTGCGTTTTTCTATGCACAATCAAACACTCGTACAATCCTGAAGGATTCAAGACGACATTCCATTATAATCCCATGTTTTTCCTATTCCCGCGTTCTTAGCTTTTTTTATAAAAACTAATTGATTTTGAATGAGATAAACTATAAGAATTAAACGAAGGGCTACATCAGGCATATATGACTCAGAGCTTACATGCTATAGTGTGGTATTTATTCATAATTTGGTTGCAAAATCTGATGCGTGCAATGCACGTGTACCTTACTAGTACTTCGAGTATGTGCAAAACACATAAATTAGAATACCAATGGCACGCTACACAGTGTCTCTCTTACAGTTCATGAAGCCACGTGGCACATGTGGAGGCGTTGTCGCGACCTCCTCGCGTGGATTGATCACAGTGACGTGCTGCTGGTTCCAGAAGAATGTACTCGTCCTCCGTGAGCCATACTAGCGGTACATGCACGAAGCGAAGATGTGCACACACGCCACGGACGCACTCATTCCCTCGCACGCGCACGCGGGTACATGGGAGGATGCAATTTTGTACCAAGATCCATCCCATGTGATAATTTGACGCGTGTAAAGTCCTTCACTTCATTGATGGTCAATTAATACAGCGCATGCAAATTGAGTGGACGTGAGGGCGGAAGAAAGACATTATTACTCCACTGCGCGCATGCGAGTAGTTAAATCGTGGGTTGCTAGTAGTACTTCCATTGGTCTCCTTCGTATTTTGTGCCAATTTTTGACAGTAACATAATATTTACGCATTTGAGCAGTGTAGTACTTGAAATTTATGTTCCGCTAAACTCATCGGGAGCCGTTTCGGGCCTCGAAACCAAAACCATCAATTAATCTTTACCTTGTTCCCATCACATTCGAAAGCCCGATCAGACCTACTAGTACGTACCAAACCTGAATGTGTTCCCACTATGCAGGTATTAGTACTAGTGCTAGTACTTAGGTCATAAAAAGGAGAAACCGAAAATTACTCTACCTTTCCTCCTCATAAGTGCTTCTTCTTCGTCCGTCGTTGCCATGGCCGGTGAGAAGAGCTCTAGGTCGAGAACTACTCGTAACAAGGGAGCGGCAACCAAGGCTGCGAAAAAAAGAGGGCTCGCCGCCACGCACAGACCTCGAAAGATCTCTCATGGGTAGGCGATGGCTCCCAGGAGCGCCCTAGCCGCGGAAGCGAACATGCCGAGCCGGCGGAGCAGGAGTCGTTATCCCTCGACGGCATGCCCGATTAGCTCAATAAGCACCTCAATAAGCAGAAGGAGTTCATCCAAGGCTTGATGGAGTTGCTGAAGGAGAGCCTCGACGACATGCCCGCTGAGCTCAATTAGCACGGGGAGTTGACCGCCGGCTTGGTGATGCTGCTGAAGAAGAGCATTGCCTTGGAGAAGAAGGCGACCGGCGAAATCCTGTGACTTTAGGAGGACAAGGCGAAGCTCTACCACAAGATCGACCTGTTGAAGGAGAAGAACGCCGGCTGGAAGAAGCTGCATGAGAATAGTAGTTCCTCAATGAAGATGTTGCAGGCCCTCATCATGGAACAGAAGGAGGAGTTGGCGAAGCTCCGCATCGAGCACCCGGCTGCTGTCAAGGTACGTAATGCGGCCGTGGAACAGATGATGAAGGCTCACGTCGAGAAATCCCACGTCATGGACAGAATGAAGAAGATGGCGGAGGAGACGCACAAGGAGATGGAGGTCGTGGAGGCGATGAAGAAGCAGTTATGACTCCGCGGAGAATTAGATCATTTGGGGTGATAATCTTCCTTCTTATTTTGCTCCTGTGTTTCATCTTTTGCTTCGGGTGTTTTGCCACACGTGTCACGTTCTCTGCGAGGCATGAATAGAACAATGGTTTTTTTAGGAAAGGAATAGAACAATGCTAACAATGAGATGACTAGAAAATTAGATCATTTTTTGTCGCCATATGGCACTGGGCTGCCGTGTTTCGTGCTCCTCCATCGCAGTACTACTCCAGTGGAAAACTTGAGTATACCGCACGGTTCTTTGCTCCTCCTCGATCAGGTTGTCGGCGCATTTATACGAGCAGTCAAACCACAAGGCCCCGCCTTCCAGCAGTAATTAGCCGTCAAATCACAAAGGCCCTCGCCTCTCGTGAAACCGACCAAGCTAGACTGCCCCGCCCTCTAGCCTTTTAAAAATGTATACTTTTGTACAACAATAGTATCGATGGATTGCGCCATGGAGCAAAACTTGAAATTAAAAAAAGGTGGTACATATAGAGAGCGTTCGTCGCCAAATTATGCATATATTACTATTAAAAAGGCTAGTCACAATAATGGTGTCCAGCACAACCCACCCCTCAAATAAAACTAAGAGGGTGCTTGGATACGTTTTAGTCCCATGACTAAAAGTAGTGGGACTAAAACATGCTAGCCTCACCCATGCTTGGATCCAAATACTAAAAAGGCTAAAATCAAGTTAATGAGCATTTATTATCCTCCAAACCCTCCAATCCAGAACTCATCTGTGTTAAAGGAGAGGAGTTAAATGAGTAGAGAGAGGAATAATCCACATTTTAGAAGGGGTACCCCTGACTACAAAAATTAGTCTCAAGACTAGTTTTAGCCCCTCTTTAGTCAGGGGTGCTTGGAACTTTAGCCTCTTAAAGAGACTATTTTTAGTCAGACTAAAATAAGTCCCTTGGATCCAAGCACCCTCTAAGCATCCTGGAATTCTTTGACAAAACTAAGCACCCTAAAATTCTTTGACAACTAAACTGCTGGCTATATGATGTTGGCCATATATATTGTACGTATATAATGTGAAGAAACGAGTGGTAGTACTATACCATCTAAAAGATGAAATGTAAGAAAGACTAGTATGTACGTACTGAAGAGTTAAAGTAACGAGAAGAAACATAACATAGTTCTGCTGGGGGCTCAGCACAACACATCCCTCAAATTAAATTAAGCACACCTGAAATTAAACTTTGCAACTATTCCAGTAGACACTGCATTAGAACGACCATGAGCAACGACACTGCCACCTTACTCGGAGTCCACGTCCTCGACTTTGTCCTTGTCCCTCTTCCTCTTGGCCGATACTTCTTTGCTTGAACCGCACACTTGGCTGTTGCTCTTCATCCAACCCTTGTAGATATTGAAGCAAAGGTAGCCATCCATTGCAGCGCAGTGGATGTGGTCTATATTAGTACATTCCGCTGCCATGCATGACGATGAAACATGTATGGAGGTATCTCCAGTTTACCGTACGAAGGATGAACCATGGCTCCTGCCAGGGTCAACATTGAAGGCTGACGAGAGGACACCAGCCAATTCTTCTGGAGATCAAAGGGGTTGCCTACAACGAGACCTATCCGGCGCAGGACATCCCTGTCGTTCTTAAAGTCTACAGTAACGAATTTCACTGTTTTGTCCTTGAGGAAGTTCTTAAAATCCTGGCACTCAACGTCGGCATGGCATATGTGGTAGACCAACCAAACGTTATGTACGCAAACCTGGATCACGGCGGGCTTCTTCCTCTCTTCGTCCTTTAGATCCTTCTCTGGTCCCAGGACTGTGGTGTACTCAACATCTAGCCCAGCGACCCACTCATCATCTAAGTTTTTGAACATGCGTCTGAAGCGAGAAAGGCATCCTTTCACCATCGCGGAAGAACGGGTGTAGATGACGTCGAACTCATCGCCGGTGATGGTTCTAATCTTGTACTCACCGCCGATCGTGGAGATTTGGGACGCCATGGATTTGGGAGGAGGGTTAGGATTAGTGGAACTGCCGTAATGTGAATGTGAAAGCACAAGTGCTCCCTGGGTGGTTTTGGTAATTAATGTCAACATATCTCTTGTTGGACTAACACTTTTACCTAGTATGTTTCAGATAAGTTCAACAATGGAGTGGCATGGACTAGAGGATGTGGAACCCCTTCAAGATGCTAAGGACAAAGGATTGGCTCAAGCTTCAAGATCAAGACTCTACATTTTCTATTTTAGTGATCCAAGATCACATTGAGTCTATAGGAAAAGCCAATACTATCAAGAGGGGATGAGGTGTTGCTTAATGGCTTGCTTGCTCAAAGTGCTTAGTGATATGCTCCAAAACCCTCAACTACCTTCCCACATCCACATATGACCTAAACCAAAAGTCAAACTCGGCCCCACCGATTCTTTCTATCTGGAGCCACCGAGTTCAGTTAACATAGCCACTGCCAGAAACCCTAATCAGTTCGGTCTCACCGATGGGATCTCGGTCTCACCGAGATGGGCTTGCAAACTCTCTGTTACCTATTGCAATATTTTCGGTCCCACCTAGTTTGCTTGGCCAACTCTCTATTTCGCTTATTACCCAAATCGGTCCCACCGAGTTTGAGTAATCGGTCAAATCGAGTTTTGGTTTTACCCTAACCCTAGAACATCGATTCCACCGAGTTGAACTAGTCGGTCCCACCGAAAACCATAACGGTCACTAGGTTTACTAAATCGGCCCGACCGAGTTTTTCCCTTTAGTCTCACCGAGATTGGTAAATTGAGTGTAACAGTTAGATTTTGTGTGGAGGCTATATATACCCCTCCACCCACTCTTCGTTCGTGGAGAGAGCCATCAGAACATACCTACACTTCCAATACACATTTTCTGAGAGAGAACCACCTACACTTGTGTTGAGGTCAAGATATTCCATTCCAACCATATGAATCTTGATCTCTAGCCTTCCCCAAGTTGCTTTCCACTCAAATCTTCTTTCCACCAAATCCAAATCCTATGAGAGAGAGTTGAGTGTTGGGGAGACTATCATTTGAAGCACAAGAGCAAGGAGTTCATCATCAACACACCATTTGTTACTTCTTGGAGAGTGGTGTCTCCTAGATTGGCTAGGTGTCACTTGGGAGCCTCCAACAAGATTGTGGAGTTGAACCAAGGAGTTTGTAAGGGCAAGGAGATCGCCTACTTCGTGAAGATCTACTGCTAGTGAGGCAAGTCCTTCGTGGGCGACGGCCGTGATGGAATAAACAAGGTTGCTTCTTCGTGGACCCTTTGTGGGTGGAGCCCTCCGTGGACTCGCGCAACCGTTACCCTCCGTGGGTTGAAGTCTCCATCAACGTGGATGTACGATAGCACCACCTATCGGAACCACGACAAAAACCTTAGTGTCTCCAATTGCATTTGAATACTCCAAACCCTTCTCTTTACATTCTTGCAAGTTGCATGCTTTACTTCCCACTGCTCATATATTCATTGCATGCTTGCTTGATATGTATTGTGTTTGTTAAACTTGTGCTTAAACTCCACTTAAACTTGAGAATATTAAAAACTGCAACTTTTGGCACTTAGTGTCTAATCACCCCCCCCCCTCTAGACACCTCTTCTCGATCCTTTCAATTGGTATCAAAGCGTTGGTCTCCATTGCCTTGGTTTAAACACCATTGGAGGAAGATGGATGTGTCTACTTTGGGGAGTCTTATACATAGAGTGCCTATTCTTGATGGAGAGTATTTTCATGAGTGGAAAATGAAATGCTTGAGATTTTCAATGAATATCATTTGAACAAGTACATTACTAGCCCTTGTGCACCTCATGTTGATCCTTTGCACCCTACCCTAGATGAAGATATCGACATGATTCGCAATCTTAGAACTGTTAATCTTATCACTAGAGGCTTGCCTAGAAACTTGATTGGATGTTTGCCGACTCTTAAGTGTGCCTACACCATATGGAAATTCCTTGAGGAACTCTTTCCTAATTACTCCTTGAAAGATCTAGATGAAATCCTCCATAAGTCTATTGCTTTGATCATTGTTGAGGAAATCGTTAACTCGTAGCTGCTCGGTCGACTGGTGAGTAGGGGATTAATAGGCTAATCGGCAAGTTAATTGGCCATTTAATCAATTAATCAGACAATTTATCGGGTAATTGGCTACTCGGGGACCCTATGAGTAGGGATTAATCAGCAAGTTAACTGGTTAATCAGATGAATTCTTGAACAGGGGCTTTGATTAAGATGAGTTCCAATGATCCCAAATTTGGTGACTGCTTATTTGAGCTTACTGATCTTACGAGTGCCAAAGGAGATGTTGGAATCATTAGCAATATCATTTCCAGAGCTATTAGAATTCATAAAGATAACTATAGAAATGATCATTTATCTAATGAATTGCCCTCTCTAGGAATTGATCAATCACAAGATGATGTTGAACATGAATACTCGGATGAGGATGATGATGATGATGATAGTGACTATGATCTCGATGATGCGATGAGACACTTTGGTCTTATGGCAGATCTTCGCGGCTACATGGCTGGAGGAAAGGAATGGGTCCTTGATAGTGGATGTACTGATCATATGACCGGAGATAAAGACATGTTCCGTGAGCTTGCTGAAAATGACGGCCCTCGAAAGTATGTCACTTTTGGTGATAATTCAAAGGGTAAGGTGGTTGGCCTTGGTAAGGTGTCCATCTCACATGATAGCTCCATACAAAATGTCATGCTCGTTGAATCTCTTGGCTACAACTTACTTTCAGTATCTAGACTTGCTGATTTCGGTTTCAATGTCCTATTTACTGAAGTAGACTGCCAAGTGTTTCGTAGAGATAATCATAAAATGGTCTTTACCGGTATACATAGAGGAGATCTTTACATTGTTGGTTTCACTAAAAAGGCTCAACCTAAAACTTGCTTAATTGCCAAATCTTCTAAAGGCTGGTTGTGGCATAGAAGACTAGGTCATGTTGGTATGCGAAATCTTGATAAGCTTATTAAAGGTGATCATATCCTTGGAATAAAAGATGTCATATTTGACAAGGATAGACTTTGTAGTGCTTGTCAAGCAGGGAAACAAGTTGGAGGAAGTCACCGCGTGAAGAACATCATGACCACAAGAAGACCACTCGAGCTACTTCACATGGATCTCTTTGGTCCAAATGCCTACAAGAGTCTCGGTGGTAACTCATTTGGTCTAGTCATAGTTGATGATTTTTCAAGATTTACGTGGGTGTTCTTTCTTGATGACAAATTGCAGGTCCAAAAGATCTTCAAAAACTTCGCTAGGAAGGCCCAAAATTAGTTTGACGTGAAGATCAAGAAGGTTCGGAGTGACAACGGAACGAAGTTCAAGAACGCAAATGTGGACACCTTTCTTGAGGAAGAAGGGATTTCACACGAGTTCTCGGCTACGTACACACCTCAACAAAATGGAGTTGTTGAAAGGAAGAACCGGACTCATATCGAGATGGCAAGAACGATGCTTGATGAGTACAAAACGCCAAAGCACTTTTAGGCGGAAGCGGTTGAGACAGCTTGTCATGCAATAAATTGCTCGTATCTTCACAAGCTACTTGGCAAGATGGCATACGAGCTCCTCACCGGTAACAAACCCCAAGTTGGATACTTTTGAGTATTCGGCTCAAAGTGCTACATTCTTGATAAGCATCGTCGTTCTAAATTTGCTCCTAAATCTCATGAAGGTTTCCTACTTGGTTATGGCTCAAACTCTCACACTTACCGTGTCTACAACAATTTCACCCAAAAGGTTGAAGAGACGGTAGATGTGAAGTTTGATGAATCTAACGGCTCGCAAGTAGAGCAATTTCCAATTGATGTAGGAGACAAAGACCCTTCGGAAGCAATTCAAGACTTGTCCATTGGCAAGATTCGTCCAAAGAAAGTGAAGGAGAGTACCTCGTCCGTCCAAGTGGAAGCTTCTACCTCACGACGAGGTGAACCAAGAGTTGATATGGAAGCATCCACAAGTGGGACACGCCAAGATGAAGAAAACGAGGGAGCACACCAAGATGAACATCAACAACCTCCTTCTCCACCACGACAAGAGAACGACAACGTCAACAATGAAGAAGGCCAAGAAGAAGAACAAGATGAAGAGGATGTTCCACCCCGACCCAAGCAAAAGCTTTCGCGAGTTCGAGCAAGAATTGCTAAGGATCATCCCGTCGAGCAAATCTACAATGATATCCAAACCGGGAGAATCACTCGCTCTAAAACTCGTTTAGCTAATTTTTGTGAACATTACTCATTCATTTCTAGCATTGAACCTATGAAGGTTGAAGAAGCATTGGAGGATCCGGATTGGATAAACGCTATGCATGAAGAGCTACACAACTTTGAGAGAAATCAAGTGTGTACATTAGTCGAGAAACCCGACAACAACCACAACATCATTGGTACCAAATGGGTGTTTCGCAACAAGCAAGATGAAGATGGACAAGTGGTTCGCAACAAAGCACGTCTCGTCGCCCAAGGCTACACACAAGTTGAAGGTATGACTATGGTGAGACATATGCTCCCGTTGCTAGACTTGAGTCCATTCGCATCTTACTTGCTTATGCTAATCACCATAATATCACCTTGTACCAAATGGACATTAAGAGTGTTTTTCTAAATGGAAAAATCGAAGAGGAATTTTATGTTAAGCAACCTCCCGGCTTCGTCAATCCTAAGAAACCTAATCATGTTTACAAACTTCACAAAGCCCTTTATGGTCTTAAACAAGCTCCTAGAGCATGGTATAAATGCTTGACCAAGTTCCTTATTGAAAAAGGCTTTGAAATTGGTAAAATTGATTCTACTCTTTTTACTAAAAGGGTTAATGGAGAACTATTTGTGTGCCAAATTTACGTTGATGATATCATATTTGGTTCGACTAACCCTCATTTTAGTGAGAAGTTTGGAAAGCTAATGTCGGAGAAGTTTGAGATGTCTATGATGAGTGAACTCAAATTCTTTCTCGGTTTGCAAATCAAGCAAACTACGAAAGGTACCTTTGTCTCTCAAACGAAGTACACCAATGACTTATTCAAGAAGTTCAATATGCAAGAATGCAAAGGTATGACTACTCCCATGCCTACTAGTGGACATCTTGATTTGACAAAAGATGGTGAACCGGTTGATCAAAAGGTTTATCGCTCTATGATTGGTTCATTGTTATATCTATGTGCCTCTCGTCCCGATATTATGCTAAGTGTGTGCATGTGTGCACGATATCAAGCTGCTCCTAAAGAATGGCATCTTAAGGCTGTGAAAAGGATAGTGAGATACCTAATCCATACACCAAATTTTGGCATTTGGTATCCTAAGAGGTCCTCCTTTGATCTTGTTGGCTACTCCAATTCAGACTATGCCGGAGACAAGGTTGATAGAAAGTCCACTTCGGGTACTTGTCAATTCCTTGGTAGATCTCTTGTGTCTTGGTCTTCCAAGAAACAAAACTCGGTATCCTTATCCACCGCCGAAGCAGAATACATTGCCACTGGTTCATGTTGCGCTCAATTACTTTGGATGACCCAAACTCTTAAAGATTATGGGATATATGTGAAACATGTTCGATTGCTATCTGACAATGAAAGTGCTATTAAGATTGCTCATAGTCCCGTGCAACATTCTTGAACTAAGCATATTGAAGTTCGTCATCATTTCATTTGAGATCATGTTGCAAAAGGGGACATTAACCTTAAGCATGTTCGCACCGATAAGCAATTGGAGGATATATTCACTAAACCACTTGATGAGAAAGTGTTTTACAGGTTGAGAGGTGAATTGAACATCATTGATGCTTCAAACTTGGAGTAGGAACTCCATTTGATATATGTGGGGCATGAGCCTATGACTAATCCTCGATATTTCTCTTATGATGCTATTCATATGTCTCGGATATATTTGTACCTTGCATGTTATCTAACCCGTGTAGGTACTTGGTTGAATCTAAATATATGAGATTGCAACTCACTCACATCTTGAGCAATCTCTACATCACCAAGTCTCTACACAATGGTGGTTGAAGACAAGGAAGCACGAAACCATTCAAACATATCCTTTGGCAAATTCCATGTTGAGTCTCATGATTGTCATTTTGGATACACAAGTGCTCTTCCTTGCAAAGCTAACCCATGTAGGTAGATGAACTCAAACTCCAAGTGGTGCTCCCAACCCTTGATGAACTACATCAACCTTGAGCAACCCACACAAGTTCAACTACATGAACAAGATCAACACCACCACCCAAGGTATGTTATTCCATCTTAGAGAAGCTTTACTCCAAGTCATGAGTCAAAGCAACTCGACAAGATGTGAATACATCAAAAGGCTTAAACGAAAAATGGTAACCCCATTTTGAGCTTAAACGATGAGTATGATCTATGATCAAGTTCTCTCACTTGACTCCTAAGTCAATATACTCTAACATAGGTGACTTTGTCACCGACCATTTCTAGATGAAGTTCTCTAGTGTTTCTTCGTGCTTTTGCATTTGCATATTTGTTTCCCCTTTCAAAAAAAAACTTCATCTAGAACTTTTAGTTTCTTTTCTTTCCTTTTTGTTCTACATTTCTGCATCCAATTCATTGCAAATCTTTCAGTTAATTCCTTGCATATCCTTGTGACATCTTACTTGTCTAGTGAGCTGAGGTGACAAGTGGTTTCACTGTAATGAACTCGGTCACACCGGTTTGTTCTCTTCGGCCCAACCGAAATCCTTCGGTGCAACCGAAGCACACAACTCGGAGTCACCGATTTCATCACAGGAAAACCAACTTGCCACTTATTCCTGATTCTGTTTGCTCCAGCTCCACTCAATGATTCTTGTCCTCTGCCAGCATCATATTAGACATGCTGCTTTGCTCTATGACTCAAGGACCAACCCATTTGTATCACATGTCCAGAAGAGCCCTTCTTGGAAATTGATGTCAAAGGGGGAGAGAGAGATCACATCAAAGCTTAATCCTTCCTATAGGGGGAGAAAGAGAGAGTACTCAGGGGGAGAGAGTTTCTCAACTAGGAGAAAGTAATATCATCAAAGACCCCAGATGCTTGGTGTTCAAGAGGAGAGATGTCACATGTCTTTAAGAGGGGAAAGACATGTTTGGTTGCTTGCTTTAGCTCAAGCTCTGTTGTTTCTTTTTTGTTGCTCTGATTTTCTGTTCCCTATCTTCTCCCAATATCCCATGCAGATTCAGGGGGAGCAAGACATCTAAGGGAAGGAAATCTATGATTTTATTGCATATCTTTACCTTTGGGGGCATGTCTATATCCAATGTGGTACTTAGTACTCACTCTACATGTCATCCCAGTCTTGGTTCTCTTGTGGTTTCTCTTGTTTGCTCTGGTCAGTAGGTGTATCTGTGTTATTTAACCTTGTTTGCGCAGGTTCATCCCATCCTAAGCCAACTCAAGACCACAAGGTAAGTATATGCATCACAGTCATGTGAATGAGAAGTTCTTGCTGATGTACATACTGTTTGCAAGAAGGACTCATCAGCATGAAGGTACATTTCTCACATTCACATCATTTGCTCTGATGCATATCCAAGATACATGTAACACATTGCTTACTCTGTCATGTTTACACATTCACATGCTCCTATATTCAATATTCACATGATTGCATACATGTAGGGGGAGCCTATGCATGTTACATGTCTTTCCAAAGCTTTACTTGCTATTCTCTATATCTTTATCTAAAGCTTTGATGTACGTTGTCATCAATTACCAAAAAGGGGGAGATTGAAAGCACAAGTGCTCCTTGGGTGGTTTTGGTAATTAATGTCAACATATCTCTTGTTGGACTAACACTTTTACCTAGTATGTTTCAGATAAGTTCAACAATGGAGTGGCATGGACTAGAGGATGTGGAACCCCTTCAAGATGCTAAGGACAAAGGATTGGCTCAAGCTTCAAGATCAAGACTCTACATTTTCTATATTAGTGATCCAAGATCACATTGAGTCTATAGGAAAATCCAATACTATCAAGAGGGGATGAGGTGTTACTTAATGGCTTGCTTGCTCAAAGTGCTTAGTGATATGCTCCAAAACCCTCAACTACCTTCCCACATCCACATATGACCTAAACCAAAAGTCAAACTCGGCCCCGCTGATTCTTTCTATCAGGAGCCACCGAGTTCAATTAACATAGCCACTGCTAGAAACCCTAATCAGTTCAGTCCCACCTATGGGATCTCGGTCTCACCAAGATGGGCCTGCAAACTCTCTGTTACCTGTTGCAATATTTTTGGCCCCACCGAGATATGCAATCGGCCCCACCGAGTTTGCTTGGCCAACTCTCTGTTTCGCTTATTACCCAAATCGGTCCCACCGAGTTTGAGTAATCGGTCAAACCGAGTTTTGGTTTTACCCTAACCCTAGCACATCGGTTCCACCGAGTTGAACTAGTCGGTCCCACCGAAAACCCTAACGGTCACTAGGTTTACTAAATCGGTCCGATCGAGTTTTTCCCTTCGGTCTCACCGAGATTGGTAAATTGAGTGTAACGGTTAGATTTTGTGTGGAGGCTATATATACCCCTCCACCCACTCTTCATTCGTGGAGAGAGCCATCAGAACATACCTACACTTCCAATACACATTTTCTGAGAGAGAACCACCTACACTTGTGTTGAGGTCAAGATATTCCATTCCAACCATATGAATCTTGATCTCTAGCCCTCCCCAAGTTGCTTTCCACTCAAATCTTCTTTCCACCAAATCCAAATCCTGTGAGAGAGAGTTGAGTGTTGGGGAGACTATCATTTGAAGCACAAGAGCAAGGAGTTCATCATCAACACACCATTTGTTACTTCTTGGAGAGTGGTGTCTCCTAGATTGGCTAGGTGTCACTTGGGAGCCTCCAACAAGATTGTGGAGTTGAACCAAGGAGTTTGTAAGGGCAAGGAGATCGCCTACTTCGTGAAGATCTACCGCTAGTGAGGCAAGTCCTTCGTGGGCGACGGCCGTGATGGAATAGACAAGGTTGCTTCTTCGTGGACCCTTTGTGGGTGGAGCCCTCCGTGGACTCGCGCAACCGTTACCCTCCGTGGGTTGAAGTCTCCATCAACGTGGATGTACGATAGCACCACCTATCGGAACCATGACAAAAACCTCCGTATCTCCAATTGCGTTTGAATACTCCAAACCCTTCTCTTTACATTCTTGCAAGTTGCATGCTTTACTTCCCGCTACTCATATATTCATTGCATGCTTGCTTGATATGTATTGTGTTTGTTAAACTTGTGCTTAAACTCCACTTAAACTTGAGAATATTAAAAACTGCAACTTTTGGCACTTAGTATCTAATCACCCCCCCCCCTCTAGACACCTCTTCTTGATCCTTTCAAAATGGATAGGACGACTAGGAGCGAACCACCATAGTATTGAAGGACGTGCGGGGAGGAGTAGGAGCGAACTGCTAGTGTGCGAATGGCAGGGTAGTGGCTTTCCATTCTCCCATGATACGGGCTTCCGAGAGCCCTTGGATTTGAGATCAAACGGTTGCATGGCGTGATTCTAGACCTATGGGTGAATATCCTATCCTGGAGGGTTATTCTGCAAATTTTCAGCAACTTAGCATGCGACCGTTTGATCTTAGATCGAAGGGCTGCCAGCAGCCCGTATCATCGTCGCGCCTACCACGACCATCGCGTCGCTTGCGTGGCCGTGCCCTTGGAGATTTAACATGGTGCGTTAGGCTATCTGATGTTGGCATGTCATACATAGTCATCACTTAGTCACTCATACTACAACAAGGTTGGCTATAAGGTTGGCTATAAGTGTATTTTTTACTCCTCTCTATCTCTTTCTTCGTAATGGAGGTGGTCAGGAATCGGGAGACTCACCCCGGTCGTAGCGCCGCATTTAAAATGATAATGGCAAGTCAAATCACGGTGCTCCACCTGTCCAGCAGTAACTCGCTGTCAAATCACACAACCCTATGTTTGCAGCTGCCTACTCCCTCGTCTTCTCGCGTCTTTGTCGAACCGACTAGGCGGAACTGCCCCGCCGCCTACCGCGCAGGAAAAGCCCCGCCCTCGACTTTTAAATAGTATACAGTATACTAATTTTGTATCCATGGATTGCGCCCGCACCATGGAGCAAAGCGTCTAGAAAACGGCGGTACACATGTATGGAGTATACAGCACGCCCGTCGCGTTCGCGTCGCACCCCAGACGGTCGGTCGGTCTGGCTCGCTGCTCTCCGAATGGAACGCGTGTCATATTGCGTTTGCACACACATGTGGGACGGCAATTGAGAACCGACCATAGGCACACTCCCCGGCCCCGCAAGTCGGGTGACTTAATAGAAGAGGGAGACGAGCGATAGTACTAGAGAAGTGTTGTACTGCGTTGATGCCTGGACGATCCCTGCAAGACACAGAAGATCAGTTCGTCCATGCATGTGACCAGACTCCAGCAGACACGCCTGGATTGGCTATTGTCTACATATCGTGCAGGCTGTGTTGTACACGGCTGTAGTTGTGGTGAGAAATCTAAAAAAGGTTTCTTGTCATCTCGCAAAATTAGGTGTCATGTGCTTCGGATCACTGCGAGGGTTAAACAACGACAACTGAATTGGGCTAGTCATTGGGGGCACATGCACGAACAGTGACTACTCGGCTGCCACCTAGGTCAAGCCGGCTATGTTAATTAGGACATCTATTGACGGACCCCTTTTCTATGAGTTTATCTTTAATTTGAGCTTTGTTCCTCGTTTAGTTTGTCCGTCAGGATTCATGTTGTCTCCTTTGGGCAGTGAGGTTATGATTTCTTGTCATGTGGCATTTTTTCATGCTATATGTTATAATCCGGCGCTTCAGATCAAAATGACGACAACTGCGCCTCCGGGCCACGTGCATGAGGAGGTGGTTTTGCAATGGAGAAGATTAGAAGAGGGAGAGGTGAGACAGTGGTTTTGGAATGGACATGATGGAGAGGAGAGGAGGTGGTTTTGCAATGGAGAAGATCAAAAGAGGGAGAGGCGAGACGGTGGTTTTGGAATGGAGATGATCGAGAGGAGAGGAGGTGGTTTTGCAATGGAGAAGAGGGAGAGGAGCGTGCGACAGCGATTTAGGATTGGACGAGAGGGCCGGTGCGCTGTGACTGGATCAAAATCAAAATCAATTTACCCTTCAATTAAGAAAGTGACCCCACATTAACTAGTCTCCCTTTTATTTTGGGTCATAATTGACCATGATTTTCACACATAAAATATATGTTATACGTTGCAAAAATAATATAATTTGAAAGTACATTCAGATACGAACCAAACGATACAATTTTTGGTGACATGCATTCACATTTTGCTTGTCAAATACAGTACGTGGTCAAACTTTGACCCAAAATACGCAAAACAACAAAAAAAATACTTCCAAGACCAGTGCCGCTCTTCCGCTCTTCTCCTCTTAAACCATCGCCGCTCCTCTCCTGTTCCAATCTAAATGCAGCGCCGCTCCTCTCCTCTTCCATTTCAAAACCACCGCCCCTCCTCTCCTGTTCCAGTCCAAAACCAGCGTCGCTCCTCTCCCGTTCTAATCCAAAACCAGCGCTGCTCCTCTCCTCTTCCATTCAAAAACCACCGCCGGCGAGTGAAGGTGCTTTGGAGAAGTAGATCGATGGAGGAGTACAACCGATACGTGAGGATCGCAGACGGCGACCCTGTGAAGCTAGCTAGGATGTTGGAGATACATTCTTGGTTTGACAACAAGGACCAACTAGCGGCGACGGCGACATCCATGGCCAAATATCTGCAACAGAGCGAAAATGCGGCGATACTCCCGGAGGGAGTCATGCCAGAGTACATAGAGCTGCTCCTCTGGGCCATGGAGCAAACAGATTCACCGAATCCGATCGTGAGGGAGCGGTGGTGGGAGTATCGATCCCAAATGGAGCATCCACCAGAGATTGAAGGATCGAGCAACTACAGGGTGCCGTTTGTGAGGGTGTCCTGCCAGAGCGAGCCGGTGGAGTCTTCATCGACCGAACCGAACTGCAAGAGGAGAAAAGTAGTTGGCCCGACGACGCTTCCCCGTCATCATCTCCCTCGCCGTTCACATCATCTCACGGGGCGGTTGTCTGCCGCCGAGGAATAGGAGGGGGCTGCCCCCAGCCCAATAGTCGGGCAAGTTGTGAATTGTCAGGAGGAGCTTAGAGTTGTCAGTATTTGCAGGTTGTGAATTGTGTTTTGTGTTGTGTATTTTGAGAGTACTTTCAGATATGAATGTCTTTTGAATTTCAGATTTGCAGTATTGAGCATATGAAGTATTTTATGAATTCTAGAGATCTATTTTTAGCACTTAAAAAATGTAGTTTCATAGGAGTATAAAAGTGCAGACAATGTGATTCTCAGAGAAGAAACTGCAAGTTTCAGTTTCAGATAAGAAACTGCAAGTTCAGTTTCAGATAAGAAACTGCAACTTTTAGAGGCAGAGCATTTATATTAAAATAGCCTTTTCAAACAGGGTTAACATCATGTTGGAAGTTTTATTCATGGTCGAAAATGGAACAACCAGCCAGCTAACATCATGTTGATCAACATTCATGCATAGCACATCTTCATATGATGCATAGTCAAAATGCCCACACAATGTCGAGTGTGCGAAACACAGAGAAAACGAGGGACGAAGTTTTGGCAAGTGTTGGACGTGGTTTTGGGCTGCCCCGTCTAGGCTTTCATTTTTAACATGCGCAGCCCACGACCTCGGATGGGAGGTCCATAGGCCTGTTTGTATTTTCTTAGGGCCGTCATGTATCGACTGGCCTATGGACCTCCCATCCGAGGTTTTATTTTTGGCAGCCCAATTTATGTATTTTTTTGAAGAAAACGCAGAGGTCTGTTCTATTTTTCTATATAAGAATAGGAACGCCAGGTCAAACTTATGTTTCCCTTCTAACTATATTATATATATTTAAATTATTTTATATATTATTATATATTATTTTTATTGTCATCATATATTTAACAGATACTTACATATGTAAAAAAAAATATCCCACATCTTATTAACTTATAAAAATAATTTCTTAACAAATAAAATCTTGGATTGTTTTGGCACGAAAATCCTAGTGATTATGTACAAAAGCTTGGTAAGATTTAAGGACGAATGTAATAATATCACTTATTATTTAAATATATTTATAACAAAATGCTTAGTCCCTTTTATTTTTTAATAACATTGCTGGCCCAACCCAACATTATAATTAGAATCAGCCCAGCAAAATCGTGTATTTCGAAAAAGTGCAAATGACCTGTAATTTTTTAGGAAATAAAATAAATGGGCCGGATGGACGCTACATTATTTGTTCACCCAGCCCAGCTAATGGCTGTAATTCAAAAAAAGATCAAATTGACTGTAAATTCTACCACGCAAAAAAAGACTGTAAATTCTGAAAAAATGGGTTGAATACGTGCCACATTTTTGGAGGCTGAAATGTGGGCCAATAGGTCGAAGCCAACGCAATTCGTTGTCAATTTAGTCAACAAATGATTCTGACATGTTAGCCGTTGGATTTACATCCAACGACCGGCATCCATCTTCAATCTCTCGTCTTCTTCCTCCAGCGCCGCCGGGACCACCTCCCGCCTCCTGCTGCTAGCAGCTCTGCTTAGCACGCTTTGCTATGAAGCGCTACTCCACCGTTGGCCAGGCCATCCCTCCACCCCTCCACACCTCCTGTTCTTCTCCACCGACTGTCGAACCACACTGCACTAGAACCAGTTAACCCTCATACACCTCTCCGTCTGTGACTCCACTCCCGCGTCTTCCCATCTCCGGCTCGTTGCTGTTCGGGGCCTCACCGTCGTCCACCACCTTGGATGCGCTCGGCGCGGTGTGGTCAACATGGTCAACAAACGACACCATCGGAAGTAGACTGTGCGTGGAGAGGCTGACAGCTGGGTCCACGGCCGCACACAAGGAAATGCCTCCTTATTACGCACAAAATAATGATTCCTCCACCTGACATCTGGGACCCACCGGAAGGGCCTCTGTATTTCGCGAAAATAACGTGCCCCCCGCTAACATGTCGGACCCACCAGCTATCTTCGCACGCAAGGAAGTGCCTCCTTATTACGCACAAAAAAAATGAATATTCCCCTGCCAGCTGGAACCCAACATAGTGGGAGGCTAACTTGTGGGCCCACCAAGTTGACAGGGATGGAGGGCTTTGTCAACTTAGTCAATATGAACGATTCTAGCTCCTGTTACCGTACGATGTTCATCCAACGGCCGTAGTGCTTCTTCAACCTCTGGTCTTCTTGCTCCAACCGCCCAAACCAGCGCCAGTCGTGCCGCGTGCTCCTGCCTCCCGTGGCCGGCTGTGATGCCATGGAGGCCTCACCGCCCCTACTACTCCCACCGCTAGCCAGGCCATCCCTCTAATCACCCACACTCCCTATTATTCTGCGGCGACAGCAGTCTCACACCGCAGCCGAACCAGTGAACCCTCGTACTTCTCTTCGCGTGGGCATCCACTACTGCATCTTCTCCGGCTCCGAGTCGTCCCCTTCCCAGTCCTCGTCATCGTCCACCGCCGTGGTGCTCTCGGCGCGGCGTGGTCAAGGTGGTCAAGGAACGACTTCCATCGGACGTGGACTGTACGTGGAGAGGCTGACAGCTGGGTCCATGGCCGCAGCAAGGAAGTGCCTCCTTATTACATGCAAAATAATGATTCCTCCACCTGACAGCAGGGACCCACCGGACGGGCCACCATATTTCACGAAAAAAAAATGTTCCCCCCTGACTGCTGGGACCCACCAGCTACATCTTCGCACGCAACGAAGTGCGTCCAGGCAAAAAAAACTATTCGCCCCCCTGACTGCTGGGACCCACCAGCTTCATCTTCGCACGCAAGGAAGTGCGTCTGGGCAAAAAAAAGATTTGCCCCCCAGACTACTGGGACCCACCAGCTACATCTTCGCACGCAAGGAAGTGCCTGACAGTCGGGACCCACCTGGTCGAAGTGTGCGTAGCGTTGTCATTCTGGTCGCGAACATGTATGTACATATATACTGGTGGATGTAGAGGCACGCACGTGTCGTAGTAGAGGCACGCACGTGTCATAGTAGAGGCGCGTACGTGTCATAGTAGAGGCGCACACGTAGCATGTACACGTACGTATAGCGGTTAGGGTGCAAGAAAGAAAATACGGCCACGTATGTGTACATACGGGCGGGGTCTCGAACGCCTACTCACGCATACGTACGCCAGGGCTCGTGTACATGGCTGGGTCGGAACGGAGAAACAACATCGCAGTCGTGTTCATGGGGAGGCAACGGAATGCGTCGTGTTCATGGGGAGGTAACAGAATGCGTCGTGTTCATCGAGAGGCAACGGAACGCGTGGGAGCCAACCGGCTGGGTCGGAACGAAATGTGTGGTCGTGTTCATCAGGAGGGCTTGGACGGAACATGCGACGGAAACGAGGCCTGGCGTACCGCACAACGGAGGAAATGGACCTCCTACGTTTGGAACAGGGTCCTGTTTATCGGGAGGGGTCTGGTGTACCGCAAAACGGACGAAACCGACCTCCTACGGTCGAAACGGGGGTCCTGTTGATCGGGAGGGGTGTGGCGTACCGCAAAATGGACGAAACGGACCACCTACGGTCGAAACGGGGGTCCTGTTGATCAGGAGGGGTGTGGCGTACCGTAAAACAGACGAAACGGACTTGTGTTGGAGCGCTACGGTCGAAACGGGGGTCCTGTTCATCGGGAGGGGTGTGGCGTACCGCAAACCGGGACTCCACGGGATACTGTTCATCTCCACCGTCGACCTCCTCCAACCTCCACAGGCTACCGTCGACCTCCTCCAGCCTCCACGGGCTCCTGTTCATCCAGCCTCCACCGCGTGCTACTCCACCGGCTACTGTTCAACAACCCCTCCACCGTCTACTGTTCATCCAACCCTCCACACCACGGGGTCCTGTTCAACCACCCCTCCATGGGCACCCCTCCACCATCTACTGTTCATCCAGCCCTCCACCACACCACGAGGTCCTGTTCATCCAGAGGCAACGCCACCGCTCACTGTTCATCCAACCCCCCTCCCCCCCGCAACGCTCACTGTTCATGCCAGAGGCATCATCGATCGGCTTCAGTTAGCAGCAGTAGCGAAGGAATCGCTCGATCGGGTTCAGTTCACAGCCATCAATCGATCACTCGGGTTCAGTAACGCGTAGCCTATAGTGCAATCTCTCGGGTTCAGTTAGAGCCCAACGCCTCGCTCAGGTTTAGTTAGAGCCAACACCTCGCACACACGCGCGTACGTGTACGAGAGAAAAGCACATCGCTCGGCCCCGACCTCCCACCGTAACTGGGAACTCCCCGAAAATTTCCTCCCCCTTGCTTCTACCATGGTTTTTTCCTGTCATGGACGGCCCAAAGAATGTCATGCAGCTGCGTCTCCGGCCCGCCCAGGACGAAAAGCCCATTTTCTGTCATGATTTTTTGTCATAGAAGTAGGAGCCCACCACATCTATGATGATACCGGGTTTTGTCACAATTATCGTCATAGAAGTGTCATATGTATGAGAGAAAAAAAATTCGTTCGGCCCAAAATGTCACGGATGTGTCTTTTTTTTGTAGTGTTGATGGACCAAAAAGAATATGAAAGCACACCGATAGAAAAGAGAAACAAGGAACACCACGTGAACCTTGGAGTTTGCAAAGCTATAAATGACGAGAACAATGGACAAGAAATACATGCAAGCACTCCGGTTGAAACGAGATGTACAAGGAACGATAAAGATCAATTACGACAACGCTCCTATTGGAAATGGAAGGCATAGAATCACTGTTCAAGATATCTTCCGATATTCCGATAAATCGGCCGATTTATCGCTTATCGTTGTTTGGCCGATAAGATAAATCGGACGATAAATCAGCCGATATGGTGATAAATCGGCCGATATGTCGATAAACTTGCTGATTTACCCCTTATCACGGGTCGACCGATAAGTTCCCGATAAGCAATATCCCCAACATTTCATAGAATACGAACTTGGCAAAATGAAAGCACTTGGATGAGACTCCGGTTAGAAGAGGAATGATAGACACAACACTCTGATTAAAACAAGATAGAGAAGGAATAAGAATGATATAATTTGGACAACACTCTGACTGAAAATGGAAGGAATTAGAATCATGAACTTGGGAACAATGGAAAATACTTGACGAAATCAACAACACACTACCTCCAAAACAATTAAAAGAATGGCACAAGGGGTAAGAACGATTTCAGACAGCACTCCGGTTGAGAAGGGAGGCAAAACTTGATAAGATGAGAGAACTTGAATGGAGGACATGACACTCCGGTTAAATGGATAACTAAGGGAAAGAACAGAACATGATCTTGGCAAAACGAGATGATGGAATCGAGAGATCACAATGCCTTCGGGACAAATGAAAGAGTGGAATTAAGAGAATGGAGAGAGAACAACAACTTCTACCACAATTGAATTTGAAAGAGCCTCTTTAAAAAGAAGGATTGAACAGAGTTGTTGAAAATTAAACAACAAAAGAATAAGGTTGTTGTGGGCTTATGGAAAACGTCTCAAAATTATGAGGTGAAATTCTGCCACTAACGGAAACAATAGATTGGATTGATATCAACAAGGAGACGAGAAACTTATTTCACCAGGAGGATAAATGAAGAACTTGGGTCATTTATAAGAACCGTAAATAGCAACAATCCTTAGGGAAAGCTTTAGGTGAAATATAACCCAAGATAACTCCAATGAAGAGATTGATGGGTTGCAAAGGATCTCATGAATGAATTGAAAATGATGGGTTTAAATATCTCATTCTTAACAACTTGTGATCATGAAACACGAAATCAAATTGTCAAGAATGACATAACACCACCTCAAATGATAAGGTAGAAAGAATTGCACTTCTAAATGCAAGAAGAAGAATACTTGAACTCCCCAAAACAAATGTGTTGAACACCATGTTAAATTTTGAGTATAGCTTGGCGGATCATAACTTCGAGAGACATCTTGAAGAACAATTGAAGAATGAAAGGAATCCTTGACGAACCACCATATAGAACCTCCATCAAGAACTCCGGTAAAAAAGGATGATAGAAAGAAAGAGAAGTTGAGAACACAAGGTGAGGCCGTGCGATGATTTAGATGGAGCTTCGTGACGAGATAATGCGGAAAACTTAGAACTCCGGAAAACAAAAGATGACACATCTCAAACCGAGAAATGTGACATGATGAACAAATCTAGAAAGAAGCGGCTAGGTCACTTGGAAGAAACAATAATAAGAATTACGTTATGCGTATCCTTCACCAATTTGAATTGATGACAAGCAACGGATTTGGCATACTACTTATTCACGTAGAAAGGATTAAGGAGAGATATAGCGTAAACTTGAGAAGATCTTGAAGGAACCATCGGTATGATTTCAGAAAGAACGAATGAATTGATATGCTAACAAAGGAAAGGAATCTTGAACGAACCACCGTAAGAATTGAAAATGAACGAAGAGAGAGAATGAATTGCCGGGAAGAATTAGAAAATGAATAAAGATACTTGAGGGAATTTAGATACAAGATAATGAAGAGATGACAAGCTGGCTAGATAATACTTGAATGATCCATCGGTAAGATTTGGAGAACAGGATCCGAAAGCCGAGGATGAATAATTCTGAGATGATGGGCTCCGAAGAATCAAGTTGAAAAGACTCCTGAATTGCTCCGAATGGGTGAAAAGAATTTTTCACAGTCGAAAACAATTATGGGAGGATGGCATCAAGCTTGAACTTTGCATCTTTGAGAGAACGGATAAAATTTATATGAAATCTCTTCTTGGATCTTCAAATGCATAGAATGACGATGAGAAACACCACCATGAATTATTGAGATACTCTGGGAGAATGAAAAACAAAGAGGTTGAGCCAACAATGAAAAATAATTCGAAATTGATCTTGGAAAACAACTAACTCATGAAATTCATTCTTACGTCACACATTGAAAAGAAATTGGGAATAACTCCCAAAAATTAGAAGAGTCGGGTAAAATCCTGGGAAAAGACCTGTGGGTTAGGGCCCACTCAAAGATACACCGCTGAAATGGTTTCTTGGAAGAGAGATTGCACCGGTTGAATTAAATGGCTTGAATGAGATAACACCCTCGAGATATCTTGAATGGATTAGGAATGAAAACACGAATTTCCTGAGATATCTTCAGTACTCCAGAACAAATAAATAGTGAGAAGTGGATGATTAAGAGGTGCACTGGCATGAGAAAACATTTGAAACGAGGAAGGGGATAAGATCAACAAAGCTTGAATTGAATCCACCAGAGAGGAAAAGAGAACAAAGATTGATAAAATTGAAGCCCCGTTAGTATCTTCCTGAGAATCACCGGATAAGAACATTGACAGAAAAGAACGGAGAGGCTTCCCCTCAATAAGATGGAACTTGATTAAGAAATCCGAGTCCTTGAAGAAAAAGGTGGGAGGATGGGAAAACAAATGCAACTTGGGGACTAATGAAACAAACACCGTTGAGAAAACTTAGAATTGATCTTGCGAATGGGGAAAATGATAGGATCAGCCCGGAGAGAAGCACGCTGGTTGGAAAAGAATTGACATGACAATCTCGATGATCGAAAGGATTAGCATTCACATCAAAATATGAGAACACCGCTTCAGAAAGGTATGGAATCAACACTTCACATCGCAACAACTTGAATACCACAACTCAAAACAAAACAAAGGATTGGCTTGCAGAATAAGCTGGAAACAAACATATGATAGACCCCATATCGTATCATGTGTCTATTGGAAAGATATCCTACGTGATACTTGAATTCCCACCTATTAACTCCCGAAACTTTCTGGTTATGCAATCTGGTGTTGGGGATACAGGGAGGCACAATATATATCACACAACCAACAAGCCCTACGCGCCAATTGTATCCATCTGTCAACACATAACCAAGAAAACTCCAGAAATCGTGTACCTCAACCTTCAAAAAGCATCCGTTATACGAGTTATGGCAATACTCCCGAACTCCCGCCCCAGTACTGTGTGGCATCGAGGTTATCTCACCAACAACTACATGAAAGAGATTTTCGATGTCGGTGAACTCAGGTATTCCAGAATTGCAATGATAAAATTGTAACGACAACACCTCGGAGCTCAACTCCCCGGGACACTGCAACAACCCCTAAATGTCAGGAGGCACCAAAGAACAATGTTCTCGTCACAAGAATATCGGAACGATCCCAAGATACCCTCGTGATCCTACTGAAGGAAATATGCCCTAGACGCAATAATAAAGTTGTTATTTACATTTCCTTATATCATGATAAATGTTTATTATTCAAGCTAGAATTGTATTAACCGGAAACTTAGTACATGTGTGAATACATAGACAAACAGAGTGTCACTAGTATGCCTCTACTTGACTAGCTCGTTAATCAAAGATGGTTAAGTTTCCTAGCCATGGACAAAGAGTTGTCATTTGATAAACGGGGTCACATCATTAGAGAATGATGTGATTGACTTGACCCATCCGTTAGCTTAGCACTATGATCATTTAGTTTATTGTTATTGCTTTCTCCATAATTTATACATGTTCCTATGACTATGGGATTATGCAACTCCCGAATACCGGAGGAACACTTAGTGTGCTATTAAATGTCACAACGTAACTGGGTGACTATAAAGATGCTCTACTGGTGTCTCCGATGGTGTTTGTTGAGTTGGCATAGATCGAGATTAGGATTTGTCACTCCATGTATCGGAGAGGTATCTCTGGGCCCTCTCGGTAATGCACATCACTATAAGCCTTGCAAGCAATGTGACTAGTGAGTTAGTTACAGGATGTAGCATTACGGAACGAGTAAAGAGACTTGCCGGTAACGAGATTGAACTAGGTATGATGATACCAACAATCGAATCTCGGGTAAGTACCATACTGATGACAAAGGGAAGTTGTTATGCAGTTTGACCGATAAAGATCTTCGTAGAATATGTAGGAATCAATATGAGCATCCAGGTTCCGCTATTGGTTATTGATCAGAGATGAGTCTCGGTCATGTCTACATAGTTCTCGAACCCGTAGTGTCCTCACACTTAACCTTCGGTGACGATCGGTATTATGAGTTTATATGTTTTGATGTACCGAAGGTAGTTCAGAGTCCTGGATGTGAACACGGACATGACAAGGAGTCTCGAAATGGTCGATACATAAATATTGATATATTGGATGGCTATATTCGGACACCGTAAGTGTTCCGGGTGGTTTCGGGTAAAACCGGAGTGCCGGAGGGTTACCGGAACCCCCCCGGGGAACTAATGGGCCTAGATGGGACTTAGTGGAGAGAGAGAGAGGGGCTGCCAGGGCAGGCCGCGCCCCCCCTCCCCCTTGAGTCTGAATTGGACTTGGAGGGGGGTGGCCCGCCTTTTTCCTTCCTCTCTCCCACTCCTTCCTTCCCCCTCCTAGTAGGACTAGGAAAGGAGGAATCCTACTCCTACTAGGAGGAGGTTTCCTCTCCTCCTTGGCGCGCCATAGGGCCGGCCGGCCTCCCCCCTTGCTCCTTTATATGCGGGGGCAGGGCACCCTATAACACACAACTTGACATTGTTTAGCCATGTGTAGTGCCCCCCTCCACCATAATCCACCTCGGTCATATCGCCGCAGTGCTTAGGCAAAGCCCTGCGCCAGTAGCTTCATCGTCACCGTCATCACGTCGTCGTGCTAACGAAACTCTCCTTCGACAATCAGCTGGATCTAGAGTTTGCGGGACGTCACCGAGCTGAACGTGTGCAAATCGCGGAGGTGCCGTACCTTTGGTGCTAGGATCGGTCGGATCGTGAAAACGTATGACTACATCAACCGCATTGTCATAACGCTTCCGCTTATGGTCTATGAGGGTACGTGGACAACACTCTTCCCCTCTCGTTCCTATGCATCACCTAGATAGATCTTACGTGTGCGTAGGAATTTTTTTGAAATTACTGCGCTCCCCAACAGTGGCATCCGAGCCAAGTTTATGCGTAGATGCTATATGCACGAGTAGAACACAAAGGAGTTGTGGGTGTGGGTATATACATATTTCTTGCTGTCACTAGTTGATTCTTGATTCAACGGTATTGTAGGATGAAGCGGCTCAGACCGACATTACGCGTACGCTTACGCAAGCTTGGTTCTACCGACGTGCTTCACACACAGGTGGCTAGTAGGTGTCAGTTTCTCCAACTTTAGTTGAATTGGATTCAATGAACAGGGTTCTTTTTGAAGATCAAAAAGCAATCACTATACCGCATTGTGGTTTTTGATGCGTAGGTAAGAACGGTTCTTGCTCAGCCCGTAGCAGCCACGTAAAACTTGAAACAACAAAGTAGAGGATGTCTAACTTGTTTTTGCAGGGCATGTTGTGATGTGATATGCTCAAGACATGATGCTAAATTTTATTGTATGATATGATCATGTTTTGTAACATAGTTATCGGCAACTGGCAGGAGCCATATGGTTGTCGCTTTATTGTATGAAATGCAATCGCCATATAATTTCTTTACTTTATCACGAAGCGGTAGCGATAGTCATAGAAGCAATAGTTGGCAAGATGACAATGATGCTTCGATGGAGATCAAGGTGTCAAGCCGGTGACGATGGTGATCATGACAGTGCTTTGGAGATGGAGATCAAAGGCACAAGATGATGATGGCTATATCATATCACTTATATTGATTGCATGTGATGTTTATCCTTTATGCTTCTTATTTTTCTTACTTCGGCGGTAGCATTATAAGATGATCTCTCACTAAATTTCAAGGCATAAGTATTCTCCCTGAGTATGCACCGTTGCTACAATTCGTCATGCCGAGACACCACATGATGATCGGGTGTTACAAGCTCTACGTTCACATACGACAGGTGCAAGCCAGTTTTGCACATGCGGAATACTCGGGTTAAACTTGACGAGCCTAGAATATGCAGATATGGCCTAGGAACTAAGACCGAAAGGTCAAGCGTGAATCATATAATAGATATGATCAACATAGTGATGTTCACCATTGAAAACTACTCCATCTCACGTGATGATCGGACATGGTTTAGTTGATATGGATCACGTGATCACTTAGATGATTAGAGGGATGTCAATCTAAGTGGGAGTTCTTAAGTAATTTGATTAATTGAACTTTATTTTATCATGAACTTAGTACCTGATAGTATTTTTCATGTCTATGTTATTGTAGATAAATGGCCCATGTTGTTCTTCCGCAGAATTTTAATGTGTTGCTAGAGAAAGCTAAGTTGAAAGATGATGGTAGCAATTACACGGACTGGGTCAGTAACTTGAGGATTATCCTCATTGCTGCACAGAAGAATTACGTCCTGGAAGCACCGCTAGGTAACAAACCCGCTGCAGGAGCAACGCCAGATGTTGTGAACACTTGGAAGAGCAAAGCTGATGAGTACTCGATAGTTCAGTGTGCCATGCTTTACGGCTTAGAACCGGGACTTCAACGACATTTTGAACGTCATGGAGCATATGAGATGTTTAAGGAGTTGAAGTTAATATTTCGAGCAAATGCCCGGATTGAGAGATATGAAGTCTCCAATAAGTTGTACAGCTACAAAATGGAGAAGAATAGTTCTGTCAGTGAACATATACTCAGAATGTCTGGGTACCACAACCACTTGACTCAGCTGGGAGTTAATCTTCCTGATGATAGTGTCATTGACAGAGTTCTTCAATCACTCCTACATGCTACAAGAGATTTGTGATGAACTATACCATGCAAGGGGTGGATAAGACAATTCCCGAGCTCTTTGCAATGCTAAAGGCTGCAGAGGTAGAAATCAAGAAGGAGCATCAAGTGTTGATGGTCAACAAGACCGCCAATTTTAAGAAAAAGGGTAAAGGGAAGAAGGGGAACTTCAAGAAGAATGGCAAGCAAGTTGCTGCTCGAGTGAAGAAGCCCAAGTCTGGACCTAAGCCTGAGACTGAGTGCTTCTACTGCAAAGGGACTGGTCACTGGAAGCGGAACTGCCCCAGGTATTCGGCGGAGAAGAAGGATGGCAAAGTGAAAGGTATATTTGATATACATGTTATTGATGTGTACCTTACTAATGCTCGCAGTAGTGCCTGGGTATTTGATACTGGTCCTGTTGCTAATATTTGCAACTCGAAACAGGGGCTACGGATTAATCAAGGATTGGCTAAGGACAAGGTGACGATGCGTGTGGGAAATGGTTCCAAAGTTGATGTGATCGCCGTCGGCACGCTACCTCTACATCTACCTTTGGGATTAGTTTTAGACCTAAATAATTGTTATTTGGTGCCAGCGTTGAGCATGAACATTATATTTGGATCTTGTTTGATGCGAGATAGTTATTCATTTAAATCAGAGAATAATGGTTGTTCTATTTATATGAGTAATATCTTTTATGGTCATGCACCCTTGATGAGTGGTCTATTTTTACTAAATCTTGATAGTAGTGATACACATGTTCATAGTATTGAAGCTAAAAGATATAAGTTTAATAATGATAGTGCAACTTATTTGTGGCACTGTCATTTAGGTCATATTGGTGTAAAGCGCATGTTGATGGACTTTTGGAATCACTTGATTATGAATCACTTGATGCTTGCGAACGAGGCCTCGTGGGCAAGATGACTAAGACTCCATTCTCCGAAACAATGGAGCGAGCAACAGATTTATTGGAAATAATACATACTAATGTATGTGGTCTAATGATTGTTGATGCTCGTGGCGGGTATCATTATTTTCTTACATTCACAGATGATTTGATCAGATATGGGTATATCTACTTGATGAAACATTAGTCTAAAACATTTGAAAAGTTCAAAGAATTTCAGAGTGAAGTGGAAAATCATCGTAACAAGAAAATTAAGTTTTTACAATCTGATCGTGGAGGAGGATATTTGAGTTACGAGTTTGGTCTTCATTTGAAACAATGCGGAATAGTTTTGCAAATCACGCCACCTGGAACACCACAACGTAATGGTGTGTCCGAATGTCGTTATCGCACTTTATTAGATATTGTACGATCTATGATGTCTCTCATTGATTTACCAATATCGTTTTGGGGTTATGCTTTAGAGACTGTTGCATTCACGTTAAATAGGGCACCATCAAAGTCCATTGAGACGACACCTTATGAACTATGGTTTGGCAAGAAACCCAAGTTGTCATTTCTTAAAGTTTGGGGCTGCGATGCTTATGTGAAAAAGCTTCAACCTAATAAGCTCGAACCCAAATCGGAGAAATGTGTCTTCATAGGATACCCAAAGGAAACTGTTGGGTACACCTTCTATCACATATCCGAAGGCAGGATATTCGTTGCTAAGAATGGATCCTTTCTAGAGAAGGAGTTTCTCTCGAAATAAGTGAGTGGGAGGAAAGTAGAACTTGATGAGGTAATTATACCTACTCCCTTATTGGGAAGTAGTTCATCACAGAAATCAGTTCTAGTGATTCCTACACCAGTGAGTGAGGAAGCTAATGATGATGATCATGAAACTTCTGATCAAGTTACTACCGAACCTCGTAGGTCAACCAGAGTAAGATCCACACCAAAGTGGTACAATAATCCTGTTCTAGAGGTCATGTTACTTGACCATGACGAACCTACGAACTATGAGGAAGCGATGATGAGCCCAAATTGCGCAAAATGGCTTGAGGCCATGAAATCTGAGATGGGATCCATGTATGAGAACAAAGTGTGGACTTTGGTTGACTTGCCCGATGATCGGTAGGCCATAGAGAATTAATGGATCTTCAAGAAGAAGACTGACGCTGACGGTAATGTTACTGTCTACAAAGCTCGACTTGTTGCAAAAGGTTTTCGACAAGTTCAAGGAGTTGACTACGACGAGACCTTCTCACCCGTAGCGATGCTTAAGTCCGTCGGAATCATGTTAGCAAATGTCGCATTTTATGATTATGTAATTTGGCAAATGGATGTCAAAACTGCATTCCTTAATGGATATCTTAAAGAAGAGTTGTATATGATGCAACCAGAAGGTTTTGCCGATCCAAAAGGTGCTAACAAAGTGTGCAAGCTCCAGCTATCCATTATGGACTGGTGCAAGCCTCTCGGAATTGGAATATATGCTTCGATAGTGTGATCAAAGCATATGGTTTTATACAAACTTTTGCAGAAGCCTGTATTTACAAGAAAGTGAGTGGGAGCTCTGTAGCATTTCTGATATTATATGTGGATGACATATTTTTGCTCGGAAATGATACTGAATTTTTGAATAGCATAAAAGGATACTTGAATAAGAATTTTTCAATGAAAGACCTCGGTGAAGCTGCTTAAATATTGTGCATCAAAATCTATAGAGATAGATCAAGACGCTTAATTGGAATTTCACAAAGCACATACCTTGATAAAGTTTTGAAGAAGTTCAAAATGGATCAAGCAAAGAAAGGGTTCTTGCCTGTGTTACAAGGTGTGAAGTTGAGTCAGACTCAATGCCCGACCACTTCAGAAGATAGAGAGAAAAGTGAAAGTCATTCCCTATGCTTCAGCCATAGGTTCTATCATGTATGCAATGCTGTGTACCAGACCTGATGTATGCCTTGCTATTAGTTTAGCAAGGAGGTACCAAAGTAATCCAGGAGTGGATCACTGGACAACGGTCAAGAACATCCTGAAATACCTAAAAAGGACTAAGGATATGTTTCTCGTTTATGGAGGTGACAAAGGGCTCGTCGTAAATGGTTACATCGATGCAAGCTTTGACACAGATCCGGATGACTCTAAGTCAGAAACCGGATGCGTGTTTTTATTGAATGGTGGAGCTGTCAGTTGGTGCAGTTCCAAACAGAGTGTCGTGGTGGGATCTACGTGTGAAGCGGAGTACATAACTGCTTCAGAAGCAGCAAATGAAGGAGTCTGGATGAAGGAGTTCATATCCGATCTAGGTGTCATATGTAGTGCATCGGGTCCAATGAAAATCTTTTGTGACAATACTGGTGCAATTACCTTGGCAAAGGAATCCAGATTTCACAAGAGAACCAAGCACATCAAGAGACGCTTCAATTCCATCCATGATCAAGTCAAGGAGGGAGACATAGAGATTTGCAAGATACATACGGATGTGAATATTGCAGACCCGTTGACTAACCCTCTCTCACGAGCAAAACATGATCAACACCAAGACTCCATGGGTGTTAGAATCATTACAATGTAATCTAGATTATTGACTCTAGTGCAAGTGGGAGACTGAAGGAAATATGCCCTAGAGGCAATAATAAAGTTGTTATTTATATTTCCTTATATCATGTTAAATGTTTATTATTCATGCTAGAATTGTACTAACCAGAAACTTAGTACATGTGTGAATACATAGAGAAACAGAATGTCACTAGTATGCATCTACTTGACTAGCTCGTTAATCAAAGATGGTTAAGTTTCCTAGCCATGGACAAAGAGTTGTCATTTCATAAACGGGATCACATCATTAGAGAATGATGTGATTGACTTGACCCATCCGTTATCTTAGCACTATGATCACTTAGTTTATTGTTATTGCTTTCTCCATAATTTATACATGTTCCTATGACTATGAGATTATGCAACTCCCGAATATCGGAGGAACACTTAGTGTGCTATTAAATGTCACAACGTAACTGGGTGACTATAAAGATGCTCTACAGGTGTCTCCGATGGTGTTTGTTGAGTTGGCATAGATCGAGATTAGGATTTGTCACTCCATGTATCGGAGAGGTATCTCTGGGCCCTCTCGGTAATGCACATCACTATAAGCCTTGCAAGCAATGTGACTAATGAGTTAGTTACGGGATGTAGCATTACAAAATGAGTAAAGAGACTTGCCGGTAACGAGATTGAACTAGGTATGATGATACCGACGGTCGAATCTCGGGAAAGCACCGGTGCGCGTTGGTCCTAAGCAAACGGTTTTTAACCCCTTTCCACGACGGCATTCGGAACCGTCGCCAAGTGAGTGTGGGTGATAGGGGGGTCCTTCCCACACGACCCAGAAACCGTTGGGGATATGCCCTCCTGGCACACACGCTTGGCAAAATGAGGTAGTCTGCGACCAGCGAGCACTCAAATACAGAAATACGTATAGTAGTGCTCAAAAAAATACAATTATACAGGCGAAATCATTTCCGGTCGTAAGTACATCCCACACAGTCAGTCACCACTAAACGTTCCCATTCGTATATACATCCCACACAGTCACTAGAAGGAAAACGTTTGCGCAAGGTGGCGTAACGCAAACAGTTTTGAAGAGAATGTCGTGTGTGATTGTTCATTGATTCAACATGGTTTATTCCTAGAAACTGTGTGTGTTGTCTGAGGTCATCGCCCATGGTGTTTTCTCATTAACCGTTTGCAATAGGAAAACCCAATTAGCAAGCTAATTGGCCGTTCAGCGGGCTAATTGCCCTATTATTAATAATCCATTTACTAATCTAATTGACATTCATATTAAGCACATAATATATTCCATTTCCATATTAAGGAAGTAGGATTTCATAGTTGAAATATATCATAGTACAACATGATATAGCTTCAGCACTCAGCTACCCCATTACACAACTGCACCAACAGCAAGTTTCACATGCAACATCTAGAACCTTTCGAAATTAGCATCATAGACGGTACATAGAGAGATGCATCTCATCTGGAAAACTGCTGAAGCGGAAGGCGAATATTGAGCCTTCATTCATGTTGAAGGTCTTTGCAACTTTAGGCCAGTGCCTGTGGATGATTGACCGTCCATCTTTCGACCTCTTCAGGAACACTTCAATATTGAACTGTGGGTGTTGTATGAAAACTTTCCTCGCCTCCTGGCCATAGAGGTGGTTTGAGAGGTAATCATTAGTGAAGCTTGAAAACAAGGATGTGAATAAATATCTTCTCTATATTGGAAATGGGGCAAAGGAATACAAAAAGGCAAGGTATAATAGTTAGTACCATCTTGTAAACCTTAGTGCTTCTGCAACACATATAAGGTAGTTAGTCATCAAGTTAAGTAAGGGTTCACATGCTATCAGTAAAATATGTTGATGATAAATAAGCACATTGCAGATTTATCAGATTAATTCAAGCCACATGGAAAAGCGATTTATCCAAACCAAGCATGATTAAGAACTAGGAAATATAGCACTTGTATATGTTTCTCATGTATTAAGTGCAGCCAAATTCGATTTATTCCTCACATGGTATACAATAACAAAATGCAGCCACAACAATTGAACATCGCATTGCAGAATTGAACCAAGCGGTTAACTAAACACCACAACAAATGAACCAAACGTTAACTGAGCACCATATTACAAAATATAACATACTCCTAATAGAAGATCGGATGTTAACCAAACCAAGCATGCTTAACAACTTGGAAATATAGCAATTGTATTTGTTTCTCATGTGTTTAGTATAGCCAAATTAGATTTATTCCTCACATGGTATACAATAACAGAATGCAGCCAGAACAATTTTACATCGCATTGCAGAATTGAACCAAGCAGTTAACTAAACACCACAACAAGTGAACCAAGCCATAACAAATGAACCAAGCAGTTAACTAAACACCAATTGAACAATATAACATACTCCTAATAGAAGAGCAGACAGTTAACCAAACCGAGCATGCTTAACAACTTGAAAATATTGCACCCTGAAGAATTGAACATCACATTTGCAGAATTGAACCAAGCAGTTAATTGAACACCAGATTGCACGACATATAGAACATATACTCTATAGCAGAAGATTGCATGGTAAATGTAGATAGCAAAATTCACTAGAAATTGTTAAGGAAAGGCAATAGCTAGCAAACTGAACATGGGTCCTTATAGTGAGCTAATAAGACAAGCTACTCCTCATTGTTGGAGATATCGATGACAATTGGCTTCTTGGACATGGAAGAGGGCGAGGCCTCCGCATCGTGAGTGCCCTCGTTGTAGTGGTGAGTTGCCTGAGCCGCTCCGGGCACCAAGAGCTGAGGTAAGCACGTGCACACTCAGAAAACACCTCGTAGTCTTCGTCGAAGGCACCGATGGTCGCCTCGAGAAAACGCCACAAACTGTCGTTTAAAGCAGCCAACCGCGTCGTGGCGTCAGCGTGCAAGGCATCAACGGTGGCCTCGACGGCAAGGTGCTCCTCCAAGATCTAGGGGTCGACACGAATGGCAGCCATCGCGAGCTCATTCGTGCGTGCGGCCGCGATTTGCTTCTCCGCTGTCAAATGCTCCTTGAGGTCCTAGCTATACTACGTGCACCATGGCTTAGGTCGGTGCTTATTTGGTGGAGGGGTCGGTGATTTGGGTGGAAGGTGTCGCGCTCGCGCTGGCGGTTGGGGCATGTGGGATGTGGAAGGAGGAGGAGGATGGGGGTCGTGTGTGGATTATGTCGGATTTTGGGTTCCGGCAGACCCTTGAGGTTCGAACACTGGGGTGCGCACGGAGATTTCGCCTCCTACCTACCTGCGCCCCTCCGCCTCGCTAAGATCTGAACTATGGAAAGAATAACACGAGGGACACAAGGTTTATACTGGTTCGGGCCACCGTTGTGGTGTAATACCCTACTCCAGTGTGTGGTGTGGTGGATTGCCTCTAGGGCTGATGATGATGAACAATACAAGGAAGAACAGCCTCGCGAGGGTCTGTTCTTGGCTGGGGGGATGAACTGCTGGGAGGAGTTTAGTCACCCTTCTCTCTCTCTCTCTCGGATTTCGATCTCCAACCTCTCACCTCTCACTCAGCTGCCCCCTCCTGCGGGTGGCTGGTCCTATTTATAGAGGCCCTGGTCCTCTTACCAAATATCGAGCAGGAAGGGAGCCAACAATGGCGGGCTAATTTGAAAGTGGACAGATAGTACCAGCTATCCTGACAAAAGTAGTCTTCGCCTGCACAAAGCTCTGGTGATGACGTCGTCTTGGGCTCCACGATGACCTCCGGCTTGCAGTCCTCCTGGTCTTGGTCTTGTTGCACCGAAACAGCAACCTTTGCCTGATGCCTCGGTACTCCGCGGCTGCGCTTGCCCCCTTTGCACCAAAGAGGAAAGGAGGACACTGCGTGGGCTGGCACCCGCCTGGCGCCCTTGGTCGTCATGGCTTGCGTCACGGGCACCTCGTGAGGTACCCCGCCTTGATCTCTCCGCCTCCTCGCGAGCCAGCCTGATGAGGCCGTGCCTGAGGAAGCTCCGTGTCGTCCACCCCACGAGGCTTGGCCCCTCACGAGGGTCTTGGGTTTGTGTTGGTGAAGATGGGCCGCGTTGGGCCCCCCTTTGAGCCACGCCGCAGGCCGCAGGCAGGCAAGTCTGGGGACCCTCGTCCCCAGAACGCCGACAGTAGCCCCCGGGCCCAAGGCGCGCCCGGACTTGGCCGTGCAGGGAGGCGGAAGGGCAAGAGCGAAGCGCCGCGGGCCCTAACAGCCTGCAGCCTTGGGCGCCGCGTGGCGGTTGACTGGATGTGGGCGCCTCCACTTCCCCATGGCGCCTCGGCAACTGCACGGACTGGACAAGTCCCTGCATGCAAAATTGGTCATGATTACCTGCAATCGTGGAGGTCGGCGGTTGGCCTTCGCCGGCTATAAGTACGGAACGGCGCGCGCCCTTCTAGTCCATCCCTTCTTGCTTCTCCTTCTTCCCGATCTTTGCTCCGTCTTGCTGCGATGGCTCTGATTCACCGGTTCTCGGCGGTAGAGAAGGGAAAAGCTCCCCGAGAGGAACCAGACCCACTCCCGCCGAAGAAACGGCTCGCCCCCCGTGGCCCGGACGAGGGGGCCCTTCAGGTGGTGTCGAGGCCTTGGTGCGAGCGGGCGCCGCCAGGGTTCCCGCTTCCGTTGTACACCCACATAGAGGGCCCTGAAGGAGCTGATGCTGACCGCCACGGGCGGCGCCGCCGTCGGCGTCGACGGGTCATGAAGGTGTGGGTCATCCCCCCTGGGGTCCACACCGAGGGCTCCTCCTGAGAGTTCGTGCTCCACGTCGACATTCCTCTTTAGTCTTGGATTCGCCTTACTCCCTTCTTCGCCTCCATCATCCCGCAAGGGGAGCCCCTGGAGCTTTGGCTGCAGCACGCCGGCTGCGGCACCCTCGCAACCGAGGCAGAGGTCGCGGTCGTTGCCCCGGGCGAGGTCTTCATGACTCGGGGCTGGAGAGAGATCGCCCGGGTTTGCAGGACAAGGGGTGTCTTCGCGATCCACTTGGATAATGACGGTGCTTCGGTGATGCTCTTCAAGGTCTTCGATGCGAGCGGGCGCCGGCTGGAGTGCTGCCCCGGGAGAGGTGGCCGGGGCCCTGCTGTGGCGAGGACCGGGCCCGCCGACCGCTCCCTTGACGGCTCCTCAGGCAGAGGAGGCGTCGGAGGTTCCAGCGACTCCGGCGAGCTCTTTGCGACTCCGGAGACGAGCGGCGACAGCTACGAGCCCCGAGCCGGCTCTGCTCCTGGAGCAACGCAGGATCATCGGGCCACCGCCGACTCTGATCTGGATGGGGTTGGCGCCGGTGCTTGACGGCCCACTGTTGATGATGGCGTCTTCTGCTGGGCGCGCGTAGTTAGTGTCCCTTTAGGATCTGTTCCCTGCGAGGAATCAAAAACGCGTCCCGTGGGGGCTTGTAAGGTGCCTGTGATCCTGTTTTGTTAATATAACCCTTGTCGTAGAATTGTGAGAGTTGCTCATTCCGTCTTAGCTCAGTCCTCCCTTTCGAACCTCACGAGGGCTTGGTGCTCTGCGTCGACAGGTCCCAGTCCCAAGGCGGCTTCAGCCGTCGCTGGTTTGCTAGGTCGCGATGCCGTGGTCAAGGCCAGGAGGTGAGCGACCCGGAGTCTGGTAAGAGCCCCTGAGTCGCGATGCTCAGGAGGTCCCCTTTGGCGCCCAAGCAGCCGTCGTTTGGTGAGAAAGGAGAGCGGCGTCGCTAACACGGGACAACATTAGGTGCGGGGATGGTGCCACGGTAGCTGGCGCTTCCGGGTGATGACTTATCACGAGAATCAGGGGCCACCCTCTAGTGTGTCGCCGGGTCCGTGCATCGGCAGGCGCGAGGTTGCCCGGCGAGGTCCTCGTGTGTCTCTCCCCTCTCGCCTTTGCTCCCCTTTCTGCTCTACGTCCTCGGGTCCCGGCCCTCGAGCGAGTCTCAGCCGTCGCTGGTATGCCAGGTCGCGATGCCGTGGTCAAGGCCAGAGGGTGAGGGCTGGAGAGCCAGTAGGAGCCCTGAGTCGCGATGCTCAGGCACCCCCCTTTAACGTGCAAGCGGTTCGCGCGGACAAGAGTGGAGGAGACACCGCAAGGGTCTTTCCTGACGCAGCTCCTTTAAGAGATCCTGTAGACCCATCATAGAAAAAACGAGGGGTTGCCATGACAATTGACAGTCAGCCGTTGGTTGCTTCCGAGGGGTAATGAGGCACTGAATTCTTGATAAGGTGATGCTATGCGGGGCTGTCGCGGCCAGAGCTCAGCCATCCAGGTTTGTCGGCGTTGCAGGGACGGACCCATGCGCAAGCGTCGTGCCGTTTGGGAGCAGCTCCGTTAGTTGGCGTCAGCTAAGCAGGAAACTAGGTAAAACACATTAGCCGCGAAGGAATGGATTTGTTCAAATGGATGCTGGGAAGGCGGACATCACCGGGTCAGGCCCGAGCGACTTGGGGATCATGCAGCCCGAGGGGCACCCCCAACAAGGTAAGCTAACAACATGAAATAAAAAAGGGATACACGCTGCAGGGACGGACCCACGCTGCCTGGGAATAATGCAGCCCTGGGGGGTGCTCCCAGCTGGAAATGAAACTCGAAAGATGTCACCTGATGACGTTGAGGACGAAGGAGCATTGGTGTAACAGACTCGGTGGGCTGCGGGAGCCGATCCTCATGAGCCCCCAGGCCCAGGGGCCTCGGGAAGCTCCAGAGGCGCTGGCGGCTCCTCGCGGACCATCTCCATCCCCGCCAGGGCTGCGGAATGCCTGGCCTCTCGTGCCTCCGTGATGCCCCTCATGAGGCGCTGGTACGTGGCAGTCGTGTTCGACAAGCCGTAGGGCATGCGAACGTAGCTGTGGGGTGGGCCTCCGCAGCGCCCCACTCGCGAGGGCCAGAGGCGCTCCAGAGAGGCGACTCAGTTGAGCCCTGGTATGTCGATGCAGACGCGCAGCCCACCATCCTCGCCTGGATGGGGAGCCACTGCTGGTAGGCGGCGGCCGCCTTTCATGACTCTTGACTCATGTAGCTCCTGAATGGCCTTGCTGACGAACTCCTGACGGTCTGGATCTCCTTGCCTTGCTCCTTCTTGAGGGAAATGTGCTTCGAAACACGCCTCCATGTGGTGCCCAAGCGCCTTCCTCGTGACCCTAGCTAGGTCGGTAGCCCTCCAGGGGAGAGCCCCCGAGCCCTGCCTGAGAAGGGCGCCGAGCGCGCTTTCCTATGTGATGGAAGGAGGTTCCCCCTGGGCAGGCGTGGGCCCGGAGGGGCCTGCCTCCTGAGTGGTCGGGCCGGACGATGTCTTCTTCTTCTTAGGGGCGGTCTCGGGAGGCCTCCTGCTTCCGCGATCCGGGTCTTCCAGTGACACGGCCTGAAAGGCTCGTTCCAGGGAACACACCGCGTCCTTCTCTTCACAGGGCACCGTGATGACTCCACCGCTTCCTGGCATCTTGAGGACGTTGTAGCCGTGGTGACTTACGGCCATGAACTTGGCCAGCGCTGGGTACCCATGGATGGCGTTGTACAACAGGCGAATGTGAGCGACATCGAAGTCGATGAGCTCGGTGCGGTAGTTGTCGTGTGCCCCGAAGGTGACAGGGAGGCGGACCTGCCCAATCGGGACCGTGGAGCCGTCGGTGATACCGGAGGAAGGCTTGGTTGGCTGAAGCTGGCTGTAGGGTACTTGGAGATTGTTGAATGTTTCCACGGACAGGACGTTGAGCCCTGCCCCGCCATCGATGAGGGTCTTGGTGACCACCATGTTGCTGACGGTTGGGGAAAAAAGCATCGGGAGGACTCCGGCTGTAGCCGCACACTTGAGCTGATCTGCTGAGCTGAACGTGATGGCGCACGCCGACCACCTGAGAGGGTGCGTGGCTTCGAGCATGGGGAGGACTGCATTCACTTCGCGGGCGAACTGCTTGAAGATGCGTTGAGAGGCTGGGGCTTGTGCCCCGCCCAGGATGCAGGCGATCGCGCGCGGCTCCTGGAAGCCCCCAGCCCCCTCGTCCTGGTGACGGTCCTCGTTTCTCCTTGGCTGCGGCGGCAGCGGTGGGAGGCCTGCGTTGCCTTGCGGGCGATCCTCGCGAGGCTGATCCCTCCAGTCTCCCTCGCGAGGCGGGTCTTGCCAGCGATCCTCGCGAGGTTGTTCGCGCCACCCTCGGCGCGGGCCACGGTCTTCCCAGCGTCCTGCGTTCCTTCCTCCTCCTCGACCATAGCCCCGGTCACTGCGGTCAGGGCGATGGCCGATCCTTCCTTCTCGCACGGCTCGGAGCTCTTGACATTCGTTGGTGTTGTGGGTGTGGAGGTCATGGTACACACAGTACCGGCTGCCCTTGGAAGGTTCGGGCTGATCTCTGCCCCGCTTGGTGTCTGCTTCTGCCGTGAGCACGGCAGCCCCCTTGCGCTTCACATCCTTGGCCCTGGGCTTCTTCTCTTCTGGGTCTGCGGCAGGCAGCTCGAGGAGGGAGAGATGCCCTTCCTCGGCCCTGGCACACTTGGTTGCCAGGTTGAACAGCTCCAAGGAGGTGCACAGGTCTTCATGCATTGCCAGCTCCTCCTTCATCTTGACGTCGCGCACGCCGTCGGAGAAGGCTGAGATGATGGCCTCCTCAGTCACCTTGGGAATCTTGAGGCGTGCGTTGTTGAAGTGCTAGATGTACTTCTGCAGGGTCTCCCCGGGCTGTTGCTTGATGCGGCGCATGTCGCTCACGGCGGGTGGCCGGTCGCGAGTGCCTTGGAAGTTGGCGATGAAGCGGGTGCGCATCTCGTCCCAGGAGGAGATTGTGCCTGGAGCCAGGTTCAGGAGCCAGGTGCGGGCCCCGTCCTTGAGCGCCATGGGGAACCAGTTCGCCATGACCTTCTCGTCTCCATTGGCAGCTTCGATGCCTAGCTCGTAGAGCTAGAAGAACTCCACAGGGTCAGCCGTGCCGTCGTAGCGAGGAGGCAGGTCTGGCTTGAACTTGCCGGGCCACGCGACGCTGCATAGCTCGGCGGTGAAGGCGCGGCAGCCTGCTGTGGCCACGGGAGGCCTTGGGTGACGAGGAGCTTGGTCTTGCATGTCCCCACGCGCTGCAGCTGGGAGCAGCGCGGGGTCTTGACACGCGGGAGCAGGAGGATGGTCGCGACATGCTGGAGCAGGGAGCGCCTGGGCAGCTTCTTGCGGGGCGCCGCCGGAGCTTCATCTCCCATGCGGGGCGGGTGCGATGCAGCGGAACGGACGGCGCAGGAGAGCCCCCTGCGGCGCGGACGAGCTCGGCGACGCGGTCGAGCCATTCTTCGTAGACGTTGTCGATGGGACGGTAGCGCAGGAGCTCATTTGCCGCGATGAGCGCGGCCCGAGCCTCCATGGGCATGCGGAGCGCGCGGGACGAAGAACCAGCTGGGGTGAGCGAGGGAGTTGCGGTGCGGCCGTCTTGCCGCACGGACGGATGCTGAGACGATGCTTGCTGCTCGTCAACCGCCGGGCCGATGGCGGCGTTGACGGCAGGTGACGGGGAACAGCGAGGATGCCCGCCGACAGGGGCCGTCTGGGCGACACGGGAAGCGAGAGCGGCCCGGCGCTCGGCGTGGGCCCGATGAGCGTAAGACATGGGCGTGATGGTCGGAGGAGAACGGGGTGGTGGAAGACGAATCCCGGCGCACCCCTACCTGGCGCGCCAAATGTCGGATTTCGGGTTCCGGCAGACCCTTGAGGTTCGAACACTGGGGTGCGCGCGGAGATTTCGCCTCCTACCTACCTGCGCCCCTCCGCCTCGCTAAGATCTGAACTATGGAAAGAATAACACGAGGGACACAAGGTTTATACTGGTTCGGGCCACCGTTGTGGTGTAATACCCTACTCCAGTGTGTGGTGTGGTGGATTGCCTCTAGGGCTGATGATGATGAACAATACAAGGAAGAACAGCCTCGCGAGGGTCTGTTCTTGGCTGGGGGGATGAACTGCTGGGAGGAGTTCAGTCACCCTTCTCTCTCTCTCTCTCTCTCTCTCTCTCGGATTTCGATCTCCAACCTCTCACCTCTCACTCAGCTGCCCCCTCCTGCGGGTGGCTGGTCCTATTTATAGAGGCCCTGGTCCTCTTCCCAAATATCGAGCGGGAAGGGAGCCAACAATGGCGGGCTAATTTCAAAGGGGACAGCTAGTACCAGCTATCCTGACAAAAGTAGTCTTCGCCTGCACAAAGCTCTGGTGATGACGCCGTCTTGGGCTCCACGATGACCTCCGTCTTGCAGTCCTCCTGGTCTTGGTCTTGTTGCACCGAAATGGCAACCTTTGCCTGATGCCTCGGTACTCCGCGGCTGCGCTTGCCCCCTTTGCACCAAAGAGGAAAGGAGGACACTGCGCGGGCTGGCACCCGCCTGGCGCCCTTGGTCTTCATGGCTTGCGTCACGGGCACCTCGTGAGGTACCCCGCCTTGATCTCTCCGCCTCCTCATGAGCCAGCCTGATGAGGCCGTGCCTGAGGAAGCTCCGTGTCGTCCGCCCCGCGAGGCTTGGCCCCTCGCGAGGGTCTTGGTTTTGTGTTGGTGAAGATGGGCCGCGTTGGGCCCCCCTTTGAGCCACGCCGCAGTCCGTAGGCAGGCAAGTCTGGGGACCCCCGTTCCCAGAACACTGACAGATTACCAGCCTGGATAGGCGAGGCCGAGCAGCGTGAAGGAGGGTCGCCGGCGAGGAGGTGGTAGCGCTGCAAGCAAGGAGTGAAGGTTTCAACTTGGAAAGGAAGGCAAAAAGAGGGGAAATGTGGCTTTTGGTAAGGGGGAGGGGGCGGGAAGGTAGATTGATAATCCCCAAGTGCAAGGAATCATCGTAGCAATTTCCAAAGGTGGAAGTGATAAGTATGGAGTGTCGAACCCACAAGGAGCTAAAGGTAAGATCAATATTCTCTCAAGCCCTATCTTCCACTGATACGACTCTAGTACACCGAACGTTTGCTTCCAACTAGCAACGAGAAATAAAACTAGGTTGTGGGTATGAAGAGGATAACTTTGTATGATATCGGATAGCTAAAATATAAAAGTAGGTGATGTTATCATGAAGTTAGAATATATTACTAAATATTATAAATAGCGAGTGTGGAATAATAGTGGATCGGTGTGCGGAATTGTCCTAGGAAATCGTTAACAGGACCGGTAATCACTATTGCAGTTTCATATGAGGGAGAGGCATAAGCTAACATACTTTCTGTACTTGGATCATATGCACTTATGATTGGAACTCTAGCAAGCATCCGCAACTACTAAAGATCATTAAGGTAAAACCCAACCATAGAGTTAAAGCATCAAGTCCTCTTTATTCCCATACGCAACAACCCCCTTACTCGGGTTTGTGTTCCAATCACTCACAAACCCACTATAAGCGAATAATGAACGTATTGCAACACCCTACAGCGGGAACCCCTCACGCTTGCGCGACACGGAGGGCACCATAGGACAACATCAAAGTAAAACATACAACTCATACCAATCTAGATCATCAATCAACCCAAAGACAAAAGATATCTACTCAAAACATCATAGGATGGCAACACATCATTGGATCATAATATGTGGCATAAAGCACCATGTTCAAGTAGGGATTACAGTAGGGTGCGGGAGAGTGGACCGCGTAAAAGAGATGAGGGTGATGATGATGGTGATGTTGATGAAGACGATCACCGCGGTGATGATTCCCCTCCCGATGGCACTCCCGTGCCATCGAGAGAGAGGAGGAGAGGTTCTCCCCATTGTGCTTCCTCCTCCATGGCCTCCCCCCTAGATGGGGAGAGGTTCTCCCTCTGGTCCTTGGCCTTCATGGTGATGATGGCCCCTCCGGGATCCTCCTCCATGCCCTCCGTGATGACGGCCCCCTCCGGCAGGGTGCCAGAGAGGGCCTAGATTGGTTTTTGGTGGCTATGGAGGCTTCTGGCGGCGGAACTCCTGATCTAGGTTAATTTTCCGAGGTTTCTGTATTTATAGGAATTTTTGGCGTCGGTCTCACGTCAAGGAGCTGCCCAAGGCGACCACGAGGCAGGACCACACGCCTGGGGGGCACGCCCCCCACCCTCGTGGACGCCCCGGGACTCTCCTGGCACAACTCTTTTACTCTAGGGTCTTCTTTTGGTCCATCAAAAATCGTCAAAAATTGGCACATCAATTGGACTCCGTTTAATATTCCTTTTCTGTAAAACTCAAAAACAAGAAAAAAAACAGAAACTGGCACTGGGCACTAGGTTAATAGGTTAGTCCCAAAAATCATATAAAATAGCATATAAATGCTTATAAAACATCCAAGGTTGATAATTTAATAGCATGAATACTTCATAAATTATAGATACGTTGGAGACGTATCAGCATCCCCAAGCTTAATTCCTGCTCGTCCTCGAGTAGGTAAATGATAAAAGAAATAATTTATGAAGTGTGAATGCTAGCAAGTGCATAAGTTTCATAAATGATAGTTTCAATCACTTTTTATAACATAATTATATATCATAATAGTAGCTCATCTTCAAAAAAAATTCATGATCAAGTAACAAGCTATTCACATGTTAAAGTATAGACCATAAACTTTCTTGAAACTAACAAACTATATTCTCAGTCATCAAACAATTGCAATTCATCTTATTTTCAAGAAGGGTCTATGTCATAGCTTTGGTTTAGCAAACTCCACATACTCAACTATCATTTAATCTTTGACAATTGCTAACACTCACATGATATTTATGGGTTCAAAGTTTTAATCGTACACAGAGAAAGATAGGGGCTTATAGATTCGCCTCCCAACCTTTTACCTCAAGGGTAATGTCAACAATAATAGTTCATGATAACTTAAATCCAATTGGATATATATATCAGGATCTTTCCAACACAATATGTTTGCCAAAGGATAAAATGTAAAAAGGGAAGTTAAAGATCACCATGACTCTTGCATAAGGTAGAAGATATAAGTAAAAGATAGGCCCTTCGCAGAGGGAAGCAGAGGTTGTCATGCGCTTTTATGGTTGGATGCACAAAATCTTAATGCAAAAGAACATCACTTTATATTGCCACTTGTGATATGGACCTTTATCATGCAGTCTGTCGCTTTTATTTCTTCCACATCACAAGATCGTATAAAGCTTATTTTCTCCACATTAATAGATCATACATATTTAGAGGGCATTTTTTATTGCATGCACCGATGACAACTTACTTGAAGGATCTTACTCGACCCATAGGTAGGTATGGTGGACTCTCATGGCAAAACTGGTTTAAGGAATATTTGGAAGCACAAGTAGTATCTCTACTTGGTGCAAAGAATTTGGCTAGCATGAGGGGGGAAAAGTAAGCTCAACATGTTGGATGATCCAAGACAATATACTTTATTTCGGATATAAGAAAACATAACCCATTACGTTGTCTTCCTGTCTGACATCAACCTTTTAGCATGTCATATTTTAATGAGTGCTCACAATTACAAAAGATGTCCAAGATAGTATACTTATCTGTGAAATCTCTCTTCCTTCAATATTCTTTCATGAATTGTTCAAGTGACCAATTCTACGTTTGCTAACTTTCAATAAGTTTACTAACTATACTTATTCTATGTGAAGTCATTACTCCCCATGGTATAAGCATATGAAACATATATAAATTGAGATTTATGATATTCAATTCATTCAACCATTTACTCATAGGATATATGTGAAGCACGTGAGTAATGACAAACTACTCCAAAAAAATATGAGTGAAGGACACTGAGTAGTCAAATAATTAACTAGCCATGGGAGGATTCTTTTTCATTTAAGATTTCAGATCCAATGATTTTATTCAAACAGCAAATAAAATTGAAAATACGCTCCAAGCAAAACACATATCATGTGACGAATAAAAATATAGCTCCGAGTAAGGTATACCGATAGTTTTGAAGATGAAAGAGGGGATGCCTTCCGGGGCATCCCCAAGCTTAGGCGCTTGAGTCTTCCTTGAATATTACCTTGGGGTGCCTCGGGCATTGCTACCTCTTGAGCTTGCGTTGGATTTCCCCGAAGAGGAAGGGATGATGCAGCAGAGTAGCGTAAGTATTTCCCTCAGTTTTTGAGAACCAAGGTATCAATCCAGTAGGAGGCCACGCTCAAGTCCCTCGTACCTGCACAAAACGATAGCTACTCGCAACCAACGCGATTAGGGGTGGTCAATTCCTTCACAGTCACTTACGAGAGTGAGATCTAATAGATATAATATTTTTGGTATTTTTGGTATAGAGATGCAAAGTGAAAAGTAAAAGGCAAAGTAAAAAAGCAAAACAAGATTAAAGTGATGGAGATTGATATGATGAGAATAGACCCGGGGGCCATAGTTTTCACTAGTGGCTTCTCTCAAGAGCATAAGTATTCTACGGTGGGTGAACAAATTACTATTGAGAAATTGACAGAATTGAGCATAGTTATGAGAATATCTAGGCATGATCATTGTCGGGGGTTGGGTGCGACATATGCCAAAGGATGGCTTATCATGGTGGGGGCGAGTAGAACGTCGCCGGTGCCTGGAAACGGGATGAGGCGTAGACATGCACACCGGCGAATCTTACCCAGCTTCAGGGCTCTCCGGGGAGATAATACCCCTACTGCTGCTCTACGGGGTCTCCGCATGATCACTATGGCAAAGTGTTTACACGATTGCTCCTTGAGCTGTTTCCTGGAGGTAAGAGAGGGCAAGGCTAGTTCTCTCCCTCCTATATGATCTGGTCTAGAGCTAATGGATTCCAGCCCTTTGCATGGGTGCCCTGGGGGGTTTATATAGGCCTACCCCCCAGGGGTACAATGGTAATCCGGCTGGGCGCGGGCCCAACCGTCAGTCTCTCTGGCCGCCGTCTTATCCGCCGACTCTTGGGGCCCGTCGACTGGTGGGCCCCGCCGACTGGCTCGGTACGGAGCCGACAGGCCCGTCCTCCGCGGGCGGGTCTTGCCGGCTGCAGATTACTGTAGTCGTGCTTCTAATGACGCGGGCTCGGTCATGGGGTCGTGGAAACAGCTCCGCCGTCTGGCAGGCGATCACTGTTGCCATTCCCAGTCACATCTGGTTGATGGCGCGTGGGACCCGGGGGAGGAGTTGGCCGACTCCCAGGGGCCGACTCCCAACGAGTCCGACTGGTGGCGCACTTGCCGTCTTCTAGGGTCCCACTGGCTGGTGGGACCCGCTGCCCCAAGGTCGTATGGACAAGCCGTCGTGGGCGCAGGATTCGGTCCACCGGTGCTGATGGCAGGGCTGGCAGGGCAACAGTGCCACGCCGCACGGAGATCTCCGCGAGTACGGCGTACTGTATCCATCCCTGCCTTTGGAAAGGGGCGGGAGCAGGCTTCACCGTAGCCACTCCCCTGCCCTATCCCTCTTGATGAGGACAAGGGGTTTGTTGGAGTCGCGGGCCGACTCCCCAAGGCCGGCTTCTCGGGAAGCCATCAGTCAAGAGTCGGCTTATCCTGAAGTCATTCCTGGGGCTCGTTCGCGAGTGGCTAGTTGGTTGCCTTGCTGCCGACTTCTCAGAAGGCGGCTCTTCGTCCTGGAGTCTTGAAGGGCGCAGCCTGCCCCGATGTCTTGAAAGGTTCTGGGACTCGGGTTAGCCTACCCGTGGCCCATTACTCCGATAATCATGTATATAGGCATCACGTCCGGGACAAGTAGACCAAAACGATTCTGCATCTACTACTATTACTCCACTCATCGACCGCTATCCAGCATGCATCTAGAGTATTAAGTTAAAAACAGAGTAACGCTTTAAGCAAGATGACATGATGTAGAGAGATAAATTCATGCAATATGAAATAAACCCCATCTTGTTATCCTCGATGGCAACAATGCAATATGTGCCTTGCTGCCCCTTCTGTCACTGGGAAAGGACACCGCAATATCGAACCCAAAGCTAAGCACTTCTCCCATGGCAAGAACTACCAATCTAGTTGGCCAAACCAAACGGATAATTCGAAGAGACTTGCAAAGATAACCAATCATACATAAAAGAATTCAGAGAAGATTCAAATATTATTCATAGATAGACTTGATCATAAACCCACAATTCATCGGTCTCAACAAACACACCGCAAAAAGAAGATTACATCGAATAGATCTCCACGAGAGAGGGGGAGAACTTTGTATTGAGATCCAAAAAGAGAGAATAAGCCATCTAGCTACTAACTATGGACCCGAGGGTCTGAGGTAAACTACTCACACTTCATCGGAGAGGCTATGATCATGTAGAAGCCCTCCGTGATGACAACCCTCTCCGGCGGAGCTCCGGAACAGGCCCCAAGATGGGATCTCGTGGATACAGAAAGTTGCGGCAGTGGAATTAGGTTTTTGGTTCCTGTTCTGATCGTTTGGGGGTACGTAGGTATATATAGGAGGAAGGAGTACGTCGGTGGAGCTCCGAGGGGCCCACAAGGCAGGGGGCGCGCCCTAGGGGGGGCGCCCCCCACCCTCGTGACCGCCTCTCTGATGCCTTGGCGTAGGGTCCAAGTCTCCTGGATCACGTTCGGTGAGAAAATCACGTTCCCGAAGGTTTCATTCCGTTTGGACTCCGTTTGATATTCCGTTTCTTCGAAACACTGAAATAGGCAAAAAAAACAGCAATTCTGGGCTGGGCCTACGGTTAATAGGTTAGTCCCAAAAATAATATAAAAGTGGAAAATAAAGCCCAATATAGTCCAAAACAGTAGATAATATAGCATGGAGCAATCAAAAATTATAGATACGTTGGAGACGTATCACGCATCCCCAAGCTTAATTCCTGCTCGTCCTCGAGTAGGTAAATGATAAAAAGAGAATTTTTGATGTGAAGTGCTACTTGCCATAATTTCAATGCAAATCTTCTTAATTGTGATATGAATATTCAGATTCGAAAGATTCAAGACAAAAGTTTATATTGACATAAAAATAATAATACTTCAAGCATACTAACAAAGCAATTATGTCTTCTCAAAATGACATGGCAAAAGAAAGTTATCCCTACAAAATCATATAGTCTGGCTATGCTCTATCTTCACCACACAAAGTATTTAAATCATGCACAACTCCGATAACAAGCCAAGCAATTGTTTCATACTCTAACTTTTTCAAAACTTTTTCAATCTTCACGCAATACATGAGCGTGAGCCATGGATATAGCACTATAGGTGGAAAAGAATGGTGGTCATGGAGAAGACAAAAAGGAGAAGATAGTCTCACATCAACTAGGCGTATCAACGGGCTATGAAGATGCCCATCAATAGATATCAATGTGAGTGAGTAGGGATTGCCATGCAACAGATGCACTAGAGCTATAAGTATATGAAAGCTCATCAAAAGAAACTAAGTGGGTGTGCATCCAACTTGCTTGCTCACGAAGACCTAGGGTATTTTGAGGAAGCCCATCATTGGAATATACAAGCCAAGTTCTATAATGTAAAATTCCCACTAGTATATGAAAGTGATAACATGAGAGACTCTCTACTATGAAGATAATGGTGCTACTTTGAAGCATAAGTGTGGTAAAAGGATAGTAACATTGTCCCTTCTCTCTTTTTCTCTCATTTTTTTATTTGGGCCTTTTCTCTTTCTTTTTTTATGGCCTCTTTTCTTTCTCTTTTTTTTGGGCTTCTTTGGCCTCTTTTATTTATTTTTTGTCGAGAGTCTCATCCCGACTTGTGGGGGAATCATAGTCTCCATCATCCTTTCCTCACTGGGACAATGCTCTAATAATGATGATCATCACACTTATATTTTTCTTACAACAATTACAACTCGATACTTAGAACAAAATATGACTGGAGGGAATGCCTCCGGCGGTGTACCGGGATATGAAATATGACAATGATGGAGTGTATCATAATAAACAAAACAGTGGAAAGTTGCATGGCAATATATCTCGAAATGGCTATGGAAATGCCATAATAGGTAGGTATGGTGGGTGTTTTGTGGAAGGTATATGGTAGGTGTATGATACCCGCGAAAAGTGCGCGGTATTAGAGAGGCTAGCAAAGGTGGAAGGGTGAGAGTGCGTATAATCCATGGACTCAACATTAGTCATAAAGAACTCATATAATTATTGCAAAAATCTAGAAGTTATCAACGCAAAGTATTACGCGCATGCTCCTAGGGGGATAGATTGGTAGGAAAAGATCATCGCTCGTCCCCGACCGCCACTCATAAGGAAAGAAATCAATAAATAAATCATGCTCCGACTTCATCACATAACGGTTCACCATACGTGCATGCTATGGGAATCACAAACTTTAACACAAGTATTCTTTAAATTAACAACTACTCAACTAGCATGACTTTAATATTATCACCTCCATATCTCAAAACAATTATCATGCTTCAATCTTTTCTTAGTATTCAACACACCCAAAAGAAAGTTTCACAAATCTTGAATACCAATCATATTATTATTAAGAAAATTACCATGCTATTAAGAGACTCTCAAAATAATTTAAGTGAAGCATGAGAGATCAATAGTTTCTTTAAAACAAATCCACCACCGTGCTCTAAAAGATCTAAGTGAAGCACATAGAGAAAAATTATAACGCTCAAAAGATATAAGTGAAGCACATAGAGCAAAACTACATAGCTCAAAAGATATAAGTGAAGCACATAGAGAAAAACTATAATGCTCAAAATATATAAGTGAAGCACATAGAGCAAAACTACTTAGCTCAAAAAGATATAAGTGAGGCACATAGAGCAAAACTATAATGCTCAAAAGATATAAGTGAAGCACATAGAGTATTCTATCAAATTTTAATTCATGTATGGCTCTCTCAAAAGGTGTGTACATCAAGGATGATTGTGGCATACTAAAGCACAAATACACAAATAATACAAGACGCTCCAAGCAAAACACATATCATGTTGGTGAATAAAAATATAGCTCCAAGTAAATTACCGATGGAAGTGGACGAAAGAGGGGATGCCTTCCGGGGCATCCCCAAGCTTTGACTTTTTGGTGTCCTTGGATTATCTTGGGGTGCCATGGGCATCCCCAATCTTAGGCTCTTGCCACTCCTTGTTCCATAATCCATCAAAAGAATTCACCCAAAACTTGAAAACTTCACAACACAAAACTTAAAGTAAAAAATTCGTGAGCTCCGTTAGCGAAAGAAAACAAAAGACCACTTCAAGGTACTGTAATGAACTCATTATTTATTTATATTTGTGTTAAACCTACTGTATTCCAACTTCTCTATGGATTATAAACTATTTTACTAACCATATATTCATCAAAATAAGCAAACAACACACGAAAAACAGAATCTTTCAAAAACAGAACAGTCTGTAGTAATCTGTAGCTAGAACAAGATCTGGAACCCCAAAAATTCTAAAATAAATTGATGCACGTGAGGAATTTATCTATTAATCATCTTCAAAAATAATTAACTAAATATCACTCTTAAAATAAAAATGACAGCAGTTCTCGTGAGCACTAAAGTTTCTGTTTTTTACAGCAAGTTCAACAAGACTTTCCCCAAGTCTTCCCAACGGTTCTACTTGGAACAAACACTAATTAAACACAAAAAACACAACCAAAACAGAGGCTAAATAATTTATTTATTACTAAACAGGAGCAAAAAGCAAGGAATAAAAATAAAATTGGATTGCCTCCCAACAAGCGCTATCGTTTAACGCCCCTAGCTAGGCATAAAAGCGAGGATAGATCTAGGTATTGCCAGCTTTGGTAGGCAATCCATAAGTGGCTCTCATGATAGTTTCATATGGCAATTTTATTTTATTTCTTGGAAAGTGTTCCATGCCCTTTTTTAATGGAAATTGAAATCTAATATTTCCTTCCTTCATATCAATAATCGCACCAACCGTTCTAAGGAAAGGTCTACCAAGAATAATAGGGCAAGAAGGGTTGCAATCTATATCAAGAACAATGAAATCTACGGGCACATAATTCCTATTTACAACAATACGAACATCATTAATCCTTCCCATAGGTTTCTTAATGGTAGAATCCGCAAGATGCAAGTTTAGAGAGCAATCATCAAAATTACAGAAATCTAGCAAATCACACAAAGTCTTAGGAATAGTAGAGACACTAGCACCCAAATCACACAAAGCATAAAACTCATGATCTTTAATTTTAATTTTAATAGTTGGTTCCCACTCATCATAGAGTTTTCTAGGGATAGAAACTTTCAACTCAAGTTTTTCTTCATAAGATTGCATCAAGGCATCAACAATATGTTCGGTGAAGGCTTTCTTTTGACTATAAGCATGTGAAGAATTTAGCACGGATTGCAACAAGGAAATACAATCAATTAAAGAGCAACTCTCATAATTAAATTCCTTGAAATTGAATATAGTGGGTTTAGCAACATCTAGATTTTTATTTCTTTCAATCCCACTTTCATCAATTTCATTATAAAGATCTAAATACTCCGAATTTCTAGAACGCATTCTAGGTAAAAGAAGATCATATTCAGTTTCATCAAGATTCATATTGCAAAACAAAGATTTAATAGGAGACACATCAATAACTTTTAGATCTTCATCTTGATTTTCATAGGAATTAGAAGAACACGCTTTAATAAAGGCATCTTTGGAAGCACGCATCCTAGCGGTTCTTTCCTTGCACTCATCAATGGAAATTCTCATGGCTTTGAGAGACTCATTGATATCATGCTTAGGAGGAATAGATCTAAGCTTTAAAGAATCAACCTCAAGAGAAATTCTATCAACGTTCCTAGCCAAATCATCAACTTTAAGCAATTTCTCTTCAAGCAAAGCATTATAATTATTTTGTGAATTCATAAACTCTTTAACACTATTCTCAAATTCAGAGGGCATCTTATTATAATTTCCATAAGAGTTGTTGTAGGAATTCCCATAATTATTAGAAGGATTACTAGGATATGGCCTGGGATTAAAATTCCCTCTATAAGCGTTGTTACCAAAATTACTCCTACCAACAAAATTCACATCCATAGATTCATTGTTATTCTCAATCAAAGTAGACAAAGGCATATCATTAGGATCGGAAGAAACACTCTTAGTAACAAATAATTTCATAAGTTCATCCATCTTTCCACTCAAAACATTGATTTCTTCTATCGCATGCACTTTTTTATTAGAAGATCTTTCAGTATGCCATTGAGAATAATTAACCATAATATTATCTAAGAGTTTAGTAGCATCCCCTAAAGTGATTTCCATAAAAGTGCCTCCCGCGGCCGAATCTAAAAGATTTCTAGAAGCAAAATTCAATCCGGCATAAAAAATTTGTATAATCATCCACAAGTTCAAACCATGAGTAGGGCAATTACGTATCATTAATTTCATTCTCTCCCAAGCTTGTGCAACATGTTCATGATCAAGTTGCTTAAAGTTCATAATATCGTTTCTAAGATAGATGATCTTAGCGGGAGGGAAATACTTAGAGATAAAAGCATCTTTGCACTTGTTCCAAGAATCAACACTATTTTTAGGCAAAGACGAAAACCAAGCTTTAGCACGACCTCTAAGAGAAAAAGGAAATAGCTTTAACTTAACGACATCATTATCGACATCTTTTTTCTTTTGCATATCACATAAATCACCGAAGCTATTCAGATGAGTAGCGGCATCTTCACTAGGAAGGCCGGCGAATTGATCTTTCATAACAAGATTCAACAAAGCAGTATTGATTTCAAAAGATTCAGTATTGGCAAGAGGAGCAATCGGAGTGCTAAGGAAATCATTATTATTGGTATTGGTGAAGTCACACAATTTGGTAGTATCTTGAGCCATCGCGACAAACAAGCAATAGAACACACGAGCAAACAAAAGTAAATGGGCAAAAAGAGGCAAATAGAGAGGGAGGATAGAGAGAGAGAGAGAGGGCGAATAAAACGGCAAGGGTGAAGTGGGGGAGAGGAAAATTAGAGGTAAATGGCAAATAATGTAATGTGAGAGATGGGGATTGTGATGGGTACTTGGTATGTTGACTTTTTGCGTAGACTCCCCGGCAACGGCGCCAGAAATCCTTCTTGCTACCTCTTGAGCTTGCGTTGGATTTCCTCGAAGAGGAAAGGATGATGCAGCAGAGTAGCGTAAGTATTTCCCTCAGTTTTTTAGAACCAAGGTATCAATCCAGTAGGAGGCCGCGCTCAAGTCCCTCGTACCTGCACAAAACGATAGCTACTCGCAACCAACGCGATTAGGGGTTGTCAATCCCTTCACGGTCACTTACGAGAGTGATATCTGATAGATATAATATTTTTGGTATTTTTGGTATAGAGATGCAAAGTGAAAAGTAAAAGGCAAAGTAAAAAGCAAAACAAGATTAAAGTGATGGAGATTGATATGATGAGAATAGACCCGGGGGCCATAGGTTTCACTAGTGGCTTCTCTCAAGAGCATAAGTATTCTACGGTGGGTGAACAAATTATTGTTGGCAATTGACAGAATTGAGCATGGTTATGAGAATATCTGGGCATGATCATGTATATAGGCATCACGTCCATGACAAGTAGACCGAAACGATACTGCATCTACTACTATTATCCACTCATCGACCGCTATCCAGCATGCATCTAGAGTATTAAGTTAAAAACAGAGTAACGCTTTAAGCAAGATGACATGATGTAGAGAGATAAATTCATGCAATATGAAATAAACCCCATCTTGTTATCCTCGATGGCAATGATGCAATACGTGCCTTGCTGCCCCTTCTGTCACTGGGAAAGGACACCGCAAGATCGAACCCAAAGCTAAGCACTTCTCCCATGGCAAGAACTACCAATCTAGTTGGCCAAACCAAATGGATAATTCGAAGAGACTTGCAAAGATAACCAATCATACATAAAAGAATTCAGAGAAGATTCAAATATTATTCATAGATAGACTTGATCATAAACCCACAATTCATCGGTCTCAACAAACACACTGCAAAAAGAAGATTACATCGAATAGATCTCCACGAGAGAGGGGGAGAACTTTGTGTTGAGATCCAAAAAGAGAGAAGAAGCCATCTAGCTACTAACTATGGACCCGAAGGTCTGAGGTAAACTACTCACACTTCATCGGAGAGGCTATGATGATGTAGAAGCCCTCCGTGATGACGGCCCTCTCCGGCGGAGCTCCGGAACAGGCCCCAAGATGGGATCTCGTGGATACAGAAAGTTGCAGTGGTGGAATTAGGTTTTTGGCTCCTGTTTTGATCATCTGGGGGTACGTAGGTATATATAGGAGGAAGGAGTACATCGGTGGAGCTCCGAGGGGCCCACGAGGCAGGGGCGCGCCCTAGGGGGGGCGCCCCCCACCCTCGTGACCGCCTCTCTGATGCCTTGGCGTAGGGTCCAAGTCTCCTGGATCACGTTCGGTGAGAAAATCTCGTTCCCGAAGGTTTCATTCCGTTTGGACTCCGTTTGATATTCCATTTCTTCGAAACACTGAAATAGGCAAAAAACATCAATTCTGGGTTGGGCCTCCGGTTAATAGGTTAGTCCCAAAAATAATATAAAAGTGGAAAATAAAGCTCAATATAGTCCAAAACAGTAGATAATATAGCATGGAGCAATCAAAAATTATAGATACGTTGGAGACGTATCAGGCATCCCCAAGCTTAGGGTCTTTCCACTCCTTATTCTCCTCATATCGATACCTCACCCAAAGCTTGAAAACTTCAATCACACAAAACTTAACGGAACTTCGTGAGATAGGTTAGTATGATAAAGAGTAAACCATTCACGATGGTACTGTCAAAGACAAAGATCGTAATTGTTCTCACACAATGCCTACTGTACCATATCATTTCTATAATTTATATTGAGGAATATAAGTCATAGAAACTAGAAAACAAGCAAACTATGCAATGAAAACAAAATCTGTCAGAAACAGAACAGTCTGTAATGATCTGAAAACTAACCATACTTCTGCTTCTCAAAAAAAAGGAAATAAATTGGTGGACGTGAGGAATTTGTCTATTAATCTTCTGCAAAAACAATCAGCACCAAAGCACTCTTCTGTAAAAAAAAATGGCAGCTAATCTCGTGAGCGCAAAGTTTCTGTTTTTACAGCAAGATCACATTAACTTTCACCCAAGTCTTCCCAAAGGTATTACTTGGCACTTTATTGAAACAAAAGCTATAAAACATGATTACTAAAGTAGCTTAATCATGTGAACACACAAAAACATTAAGGGTAAATATTGGGTTGTCTCCCAACAAGCGCTTTTCTTTAATGCCTTTTAGCCAGGCATAATAATTTTAATGATGCTCACATGAAAGATAAGACTTGAACATAAAGAGAGCATCATGAAGAATATGACAAGCACATTTAAACCTAACTCACTTCCTATGCATAGGGATTTTGTGAGCACACAATTTATGGGAACAAGAATCAACTAGCATAGGAAGGAAAAACAAGTATAACTTAAAAACTTTAAGCACATAGAGAGAAAAACTTGATATTATTGCACTCCTACAAGCATGTATTCCTCCCTCCTAATAATTTTCAGTATCATCATGAATGATTTAAACAATATAACCATCACATAAAGCATTCTTTTCATGATCTACAAGCATAGAAATTTTTCTACTCTCCACATAAGCAAAACTCTTCTCATTCGGAATAGCGGGATCACTAGTTCCTAGAGTTGACACTCTTCCAAACCTGCTTTAGATGATAGTATTATTCATACTCCAAAAGATATAAGTGAAGTTCATGTAGATTTCTACAATTAATATAAACTAACCAATGTCCAAGCTCAAAATGTATAAGTGAAGCACACGAAGCATTCTATAAAACCATACTTAAAAGATTTAAGTGAAGCACAAAGAGCAATTCTATAAGATCATGCTTAAAAGATATAAGTGAAGCACATGAAGCATTCTATAAATAAATTAAGGTCTATATCATACTAGCATGGTTCATAAAGGAAGAACAAAAAAACAAACAAAGGACACAAATCATGTGAACGAAACAAAAACCGAGGTATACCGATAATTGTTGAAGAAGAAAGATGGGATGCCAACCGGGGTATCCCCAAGCTTAGATGCTTGAGTATCCTTAGAATATTTACTTGGGGTGCCTTGGGCATCCCCAATCTTGAGCTCTTGCCTCTCTTTATTCTTCTCACATCGGTAACTCATCGTTCTTCGAACACTTCATCCACAAAGAACTTAACAAAAACTTTGTGAGATCTGTTAGTATAATAAAGCAAATCACTACCTTTAGGTACTGTTGCAAACTCATTACAATTTCATATTAGAACTATATATACTGTATTCCAACTTCACCATGGTTCACACCGCCCGATACTACCCATAGATTTATCAAAATAAGCAAACAACACACGAAAAACAGAATCTATCTAAAACAGGACAGTGTGTAGTAATCTGAAGGTTTAGTAAACTTATGTATCTCCACAATTATGAAATAAATTTGAAAATTTGAAAAATTTATACATAAGTAATGTGCAAAAAGTTTCAGACCCATTTGGCTTTCCAGTAAAAAATGTACAACCAAAGTTTCTGTTTTTGTTCTGCAAATAGTAAACAAGCAATCTAATCATCGTAAAACCAAAGCTTGGCACATTATTTTTATAATACAATGGATATATATAAGGGCATAATTATTTACAAAGAAACTTGCATGAAAAATTCTACATTGTTTCCTTGAGCATGAACACGAGTGCTCAAGGTCGACCCTCACTTCTTCAATGCATAACTTTCCAATCACTTCTCTTTTTGAAAAACTTTTTAGACATGAGAGGAAAGTAATTTTTTCGGTATTTTAATTCTTTTAAAAAAATGTATGTTTCACCCACAAATAAACAGAAACAGAAAGGAAAAACAAAATCTACTTAGTGAAGAAAGCAAACAAGCACACATGAGAATATCAACCCCACGTTATTGCTCCCCGGCAACGGCGCCCGAAAAGAGCTTGATAATCCCCAAGTGCAAGGAATCATCGTAGCAATTTCCAAAGGTGGAAGTGATAAGTATGGAGTGTTGAACCCACAAGGAGCTAAAGGTAAGATCAATATTCTCTCAAGCCCTATCTTCCACTGATATGACTCTACATACACCGAATGTTAGCTTCGAACTAGCAACGAGAAATAAAACTAGGTTGTGGGTATGAAGAGGATAACTTTGTATGATATCAGAGAGCTAAAATATAAAAGTAGGTGTTGTTATCATGAAGTTAGAATATATTACTAAATATTAAAAATAGCGAGTGTGGAATAATGGTGGATCGGTGTGCGGAATTGTCCTAGGCAATCGTTAGCAAGACCGGTAATCACTATTGCAGTTTCATATGAGGGAGAGGCATAAGCTAACATACTTTCTCTACTTGGATCATATGCACTTATGATTGGAACTCTAGCAAGCATCCGCAACTACTAAAGATCATTAAGGTAAAACCCAACCATAGAATTAAAGCATCAAGTCCTCTTTATTCCCATACGCAACAACCCCCTTACTCGGGTTTGTGTTTCAGTCACTCACAAACCCACTATAAGCGAATCATGAACGTATTGCAACAACCTACAGCGGGAACCCCTCATGCTTGCGCGACACAGAGGGCACCATAGGACAACATCAAAGTAAAACATACAACTCATACCAATCTAGATCATCAATCAACCCAAAGACAAAAGATATCTGCTCAAAACATCATAGGATGGCAACACATCATTGGATCATAATATGTGGCATAAAGCACCATGTTCAAGTAGGGATTACAGCAGGGTGCGGGAGAGTGGACCGCGTAAAAGAGATGAGGGTGATGATGATGATGGTGATGTTGATGAAGACGATCACCGCGGTGATGATTCCCCTCCCGATGGCACTCCGGTGCCACCGAGAGAGAGGTGGAGAGGTTCTCCCCCTTATGCTTCCTCCTCCATGGCCTCCCCCCTAGATGGGGAGAGGTTCTCCCTCTGGTCCTTGGCCTTCATGGTGATGATGGCCCCTCCGGGATCCTCCTCCATGCCCTCCGGTGATGACGGCCCCCTCCGACACGGTGCCAGAGAGGGCCTAGATTGGTTTTCGGTGGCTATGGAGGCTTCTGGCAGCGGAACTCCCGATCTAGGTTAATTTTCCGAGGTTTCTGTATTTATAGGAATTTTTGGCGTCGGTCTCACATCAAGGAGGTGCCCAAGGCGACCACGAGGCAGGACCACACGCCTGGGGGGCGCGCCCCCCACCCTCGTGGACGCCCCGGGACTCTCCTGGCCTAACTCTTTTACTCCGGGGTCTTCTTTTGGTCCATACAAAATCGTCAAAAATTGGCATGTCAATTGGACTCTGTTTGATATTCCTTTTCTATAAAACTCAAAAACAAGAAAAAAACAGAAACTGGCACTGGGCACTAGGTTAATAGGTTAGTCCCAAAAATCATATAAAATAGCATATAAATGCATATAAAACATCCAAGGTTGATAATATAATAGCATGAATACTTCATAAATTATAGATACGTTGGAGACGTATCAGCATCCCCAAGCTTAATTCCTGCTCGTCCTCGACTAGGTAAATGATAAAAGAAATAATTTATGAAGTGTGAATGCTAGCAAGTGCATAAGTTTCATGAATGATAGTTTCAATCACTTTTTATAACATCATTATATATCATAACAGTAGCTCATCTTCATAAAACTTTTCATGATCAAGTAACAAGCTATTCACATGTTAAAGTATAGATCATAAACTTTCTTGAAACTAACAAACTATATTCTCAGTCATCAAACAATTGCAATTCATCTTATTTTCAGGAAGGGTCTATGTCAGAGCTTTGGTTTAGCAAACTCCAGATACTCAACTATCATTTAATATTTCACAATTGCTAACACTCACATGATATTTATGGGTTCAAAGTTTTAATCAGACACAAAGTAAGATAGGGGCTTATAGATTCTCCTCCCAACCTTTTACCTCAAGGGTAATGTCAACAATACTAGTTCATGATAACTTACATCCAATTGGATATATATATATATCACGATCTTTCCAACACAATGTGCTTGCCAAAGCATAAAATGTAAAAAGGAAAGGTGAAGATCACCATGACTCTTGCATAAGGTAGAAGATATAAGTAAAAGATAGGCCCTTCGCAGAGGGAAGCGGAGGTTGTCATGCACTTTTATGGTTGGATGCACAAAATCTTAATGCAAAAGAACGTCACTTTATATTGCCACTTGTGATATGGACCTTTATTATGCAGTCCGTCGATTTTATTTCTTCCACATCACAAGATCGTATAAAGCTTATTTTCTCCACATTAATAGATCATATATATTTAGAGGGCAATTTTTATTGCATGCACCGATGACAACTTACTTGAAGGATCGTACTCGACCCATAGGTAGGTATGGTGGACTCTCATGGCGAAACTGGTTTAAGGAATGTTTGGAAGCACAAGTAGTATCTCTACTTGGTGCAAAGAATTTGGCTAGCATGAAGGAGAAAAGCAAGCTCAACATGTTGGATGATCCAAGACAATATACTTTATTTCGGATATAAGAAAACATAACCCATTACGTTGTCTTCCTTGTCTGACATCAACCTTTTAGCATGTCATATTTTAATGAGTGCTCACAATTACAAAAGATGTCCAAGATAGTATATTTATCTGTGAAATCTCTCTTCCTTCAATATTCTTTCATGAATTGTTCAAGTGACCAATTCTACGTTTGCTAACTTTCAATAAGTTTACTAACTATACTTCTTCTATGTGAAGTCATTACTCCCCATGGTATAAGCATATGAAACATATATAAATTGAGATTTATCATATTCAATTCATTCAACCATTTACTCATAGGATATATGTGAAGCACGTGAGTAATGACAAACTACTCCAAAAAGATATGAGTGAAGGACACTGAGTAGTCAAATAATTAACTAGCCATGGGAGGATTCTTTTTCATTTAAGATTTCAGATCCAATGATTTTATTCAAACACCAAATAAAATTGAAAATACGCTCCAAGCAAAACATATATCATGTGACGAATAAAAATATAGCTCCGAGTAAGGTATATCGATAGTTTTGAAGACGAAAGAGGGGATGCCTTCCGGGGCATCACCAAGCTTAGGCACTTGAGTCTTCCTTGAATATTACCTTGGGGTGCCTTGGGCATCCCCAAGCTTAGGGTCTTTCCACTCCTTATTCTACTCATATCGATACCTCACCCAAAGCTTGAAAACTTCAATCACACAAAACTTAACGGAACTTCGTGAGATAGGTTAGTATGATAAAGAGTAAACCATTCACGTTGGTACTGTCAAAGACAAAGATCATAATTTTTCTCACACAATGCCTACTGTACCATATCATTTCTATAATTTATATTGAGGAATATAAGTCATAGAAACTAGAAAACAAGCAAACTATGCAATGAAAACAAAATCTGTCAGAAACAGAACAGTCTGTAATAAGTGAAGCACACGAAGCATTCTATAAAACCATACTCAAAAGATTTAAGTGAAGCACAAAGAGCAATTCTATAAGATCATATATATAAGTGAAGCACATAAAGCATTCTATAAATCAATGAAGGTCTATCTCATACTAGCATGGTTCATAAAGGAAGAACAAAAAAACAAACAAAGGACACAAATCATGTGAACAAAACAAAAACCAAGGTATACCGATAATTGTTGAAGAAGAAAGATGGGATGCCAACTGGGGCATCCCCAAGCTTAGATGCTTGAGTATCCTTAGAATATTTACTTGGGGTGCCTTGGGCATCCCCAAGCTTGAGCTCTTGCCTCTCTTTATTCTTCTCACATCGATAACTCATCGTTCTTCGAACACTTCATCCACAGAGAACTTAACAAAAACTTTGTGAGATCTGTTAGTATAATAAAGCAAATCACTACCTTTAGGTATTGTTGCAAACTCATTACAATTTCATATTAGAACTATATCTACTGTATTCCAACTTCACCATGGTTCACACCCCCCGATACTGAAGGAAATATGCCCTAGAGGCAATAATAAAGTTATTATTTATTTCCTTATATCATGATAAATGTTTATTATTCATGCTAGAATTGTATTAACCGGAAACATAATACCTGTGTGAATACATAGACAAACAATATGTCACTAGTATGCCTCTATTTGACTAGCTCGTTGAATCAAAGATGGTTAAGTTTCCTAGCCATAGACATGAGTTGTCATTTGATTAACGGGATCACATCATTAGAGAATGATGTGATTGACTTGACCCATTCCGTTAGCATAGCACTTGATCGTTTAGTTTGTTGCTATTGCTTTCTTCATGACTTATACATGTTCCTATGACTATGAGATTATGCAACTCCCGTTTACCGGAGGAACACTTTGTGTGCTACCAAACGTCACAACGTAACTGGGTGATTATAAAGGTGCTCTACAGGTGTCTCCGAAGGTACTTGTTGGGTTGCCGTATTTTGAGATTAGGATTTGTCACTCCGATTGTCGGAGAGGTATCTCTGGGCCCACTCAGTAATGCACATCACTATAAGCCTTGCAAGCATTGCAACTAATGAGTTAGTTGCGGGATGATGTGTTACAGAACAAGTAAAGAGACTTGCCGGTAACGAGATTGAACTAGGTATTGAGATACCGACGATCGAATCTCAGGCAAGTAACATACCGATGACAAAGGGAACAACGTATGTTGTTATGCGGTTTGACCGATAAAGATCTTCGTAGAATATGTAGGAGCCATTATAGCATCCAGGTTCCGCTATTGGTTATTGACCGGAGACGTGTCTCGGTCATGTCTACATAGTTCTCGAACCCGTAGGGTCCGCACGCTTAAAGTTCGATGATGGTTATATTATGAGTTTATGTGTTTTGATGTACCGAAGGAGTTCGGAGTCCCGGATGAGATCGGGGACATGACGAGGAGTCTCGAAATGGTCGAGACATAAAAATCGATATATTGGACGACTATATTCGGACATCAGAAAGGTTCCGAGTGATTCGGGTATTTTCGGGAGTACCGGGGAGTTACGGGAATTCGTATTGGGCCTTAATGGGCCATACGGGAAAGGAGAGAAAGGCCTCAAAGGGTGGCCGCACCCCTCCCCATGGGCTGGTCCGAATTGGACTAGCGAGGGGGGTGCCCCCTTCCTTCCTTCTCCTTTTCCCTTCCCTTTCCTTCCCTCCTACTCCTACTACTTGGAAGTGCTCCTAGTTCTACTAGGAAAGGGGGGATCCTACTCCCGGTGGGAGTAGGACTCCCTTAGGGCGCGCCATAGAGAGGGCCGGCCCTCCCCCTCCTCCACTCCTTTATATACGGGGGCAGGGGGCACCCCAAAGAGACAACAATTGATCTCTTGATCTCTTAGACGTGTGCGGTGCCCCCCTCCACCATAATCCACCTCGGTCATATCGTAGCGGTGCTTAGGCGTAGCCCTGTGTCGGTAGAACATCATCATCGTCACCACGTCGTCGTGCTGATGAAACTCTCCCTCAACACTCGGCTGGATCGGAGTTCGAGGGACGTCATCGAGTTGAACGTGTGCAGAACTCGGAGGTGCCGTGCGTTCGGTACTTGATCGGTCGGATCGTGAAGACGTACGACTACATCAACCGCGTTGTGCTAACGCTTGCGCTTTCGGTCTACGAGGTTACGTGGACAACACTCTCCCCTCTCGTTGCTATGCATCACCATGATCTTGCGTGTGCATAGGGAAATTTTTGAAATTACTACGTTCTCCAACAGTGGCATTCGAGCCAGGTTTTATACGTAGATGTCATATGCACGAGTAGAACACAAGTGAGTTGTGGGCGATATAAGTCATACTGCTTACCAGCATGTCATACTTTGGTTCGGCGGTATTGTTGGATGAAGCGGCCCGGACCGACATTACGCGTACGCTTACGCGAGACTGGTTCTACCGACGTGCTTTGCACACAGGTGGCTGGCGGGTGTCAGTTTCTCCAACTTTAGTTGAACCGAGTATGGCTATGCCCGGTCCTTGAGAAGGTTAAAACAGCACCAACTTGACAAACTATCGTTGTGGTTTTGATGCGCAGGTAAGAACGGTTCTTGCTAAGCCCGTAGCAGCCACGTAAAACTTGCAACAACAAAGTAGAGGACGTCTAACTTGTTTTTGCAGGGCATGTTGTGATGTGATGTCAAGACGTGATGAGATATAAGTTGTTGTATGAGATGATCATGCTTTGTTGAAGTTATCGGCAACTGGCAAAAGCCTTATGGTTGTCTCTCTATTGCATAAGATGCAAGCGCCAAATAATTGCTTTACTTTATCGCTATGCGATAGCAATAGTTGCAAGAGCAATAGTTGGCGAGACGACCATGTGATGACACATTGATATAGATCAAGATGATGGAGATCATGGTGTCATGTCGGTGATGATGGAGATCATGACGATGCTTTGGAGATGGAGATCAAAGGCACAAGGTGATGATGGCCAGATCATGTCACATATTTTGATTGCATGTGATGTTTATCTTTTATACATCTTATTTTGCTTAGTTCGGCGGTAGCTTTATAAGATAATCTCTCACTAAATTATCAAGGTATAAGTGTTCTCCCTGAGTATGCACCGTTGCGAAAGTTCTTCGTGCTAAGACACCACGTGATGATCGGGTGTGATAGGCTCTACGTTCAAATACAACGGGTGCAAAACAGTTGCACACGCGGAATACTCAGGTTAAACTTGATGAGCCTAGCATATAACATATATGGCCTCGGAACACGAAGACCGAAAGGCCGAGCATGAATCATATAGTAAATATGATCAACATAGTGATGTTCACCATTGAAACTACTCCATCTCACGTGATGATCGGACATGGTTTAGTTGATTTGGATCACGTGATCACTTAGAGGATTAGAGGGATGTCTATCTAAGTGGGAGTTCTTAAGTAATATGATTAATTGAACTTTAATTTATCATGAACTTAGTCCTGGTAGTATTAGCATATCTATGTTGTAGATCAATAGCTCGCGTTGTTGCTTCCCTATGTTATATATATGTTCCTGGAGAAAACTAAGTTGAAAAATGTTAGTAGCAATGATGCGGATTGGATCCGTGATCTGAGGTTTATCCTCATTGCTGCATAGAAGAATTATGTCCTTGATGCATCGCTAGGTGACAGACCTATTGCAGGAGTAGATGCAGACATTATGAACGTTTGGCTAGCTCAATATGATGACTACTTGATAGTTTAGTGCACCATGCTTAACAGCTTAGAATCAGGACTTCAAAAACGTTTTGAATGTCATGGGCCATATAAGATGTTCCAAAAGTTGAAGTTAATATTTCAAGCAAATACCCGAGTTGAGAGATATGAAGTCTCCAACAAGTTCTATAGCTAAAAAGATGGAGGAGAATAGCTCAAGCAGTGAGCATGTGCTCAGATTGTCTAGGTACTACAATCGCTTGAATCAAGTGGGAGTTAATCTTCCAGATAAAATAGTGATTGATAGAATTATCTAGTCACCATCACCAAGTTAGTAGAACTTCATGATGAACTATAGTATGCAAGGGATGATGTAAACGATTCCCGAGATTTTCATGATGATGAAATCGATGAAGGTAGAAATCAAGAAAAAGCATCAAGTGTTGATGATTAACAAGACCACTAGTTTCAAGAAAAGGGCAAAGGGAAAGAAAGGGAACTTCAAGAAGAATGGCAAGCAAATTGCTGCTCAAGTGAAGAAGCCCAAGTCTGGTCCTAAGCCTGAGACTAAGTGCTTCTACTGCAAAGGGACTGGTCACTGAAAGAGGAACTGGCCCAAATATTTGGCGGATAAGAAGGATGGCAAAGTGAACAATGGTATATTTGATATACAGATTATTGATGTGTATTTTACTAGTGTTCGTAGCAACCCCTCGGTATTTGATACTGGTTCAGTTGCTAAGAGTAGTAACTCGAAACGGGAGTTGTAGAATGAACAGAGACTAGTTAAGGGTGACGTGACGATGTGTGTTGGAAGTGGTTCCAAGATTGATATGATCATCATCACACACTCCCTATACTTTCGGGATTAGTGTTGAACCTAAATAAGTGTTATTTGGTGTTTGCGTTGAGCATGAATATGATTTGATCATGTTTATTGCAATACAGTTAGTCATTTAAGTAAGAGAATAAATTGTTGTTCTGTTTACATGAATAAAACCTTATATGGTTACACACCCAATGAAAATGGTTCGTTGGATCTCGATCATAGTGATACACATATTCATAATATTCAAATCAAAAGATGCAAAGTTAATAATGATAGTGCAACTTATTTGTGGCACTGTCGTTTAGGTCATATTGGTGTAAAGCGCATGAAGAAAATCCATGCTGATGGGCTTTTGGAATCACTTGATTATGAATCAGTTGATGCTTGCGAACCATGCCTCATGGGCAAGATGACTAAGACTCCATTCTCCGGAACAATGGAGCAAGCAACAGATTTGTTGGACATCATACATACTGATGTATGTGGTCCGATGAATATTGAGGCTCGCGGCAGGTATCATTATTTTCTAATCTTCACAGATGATTTGAGAAGATATGAGTATATCTACTTGATGAAACACAAGTCTGAAACATTTGAAAAGTTCAAAGAATTTCAGAGTGAAATGGAGAATCATCGTAACAAAAAATAAAAGTTTCTACGATATGATCGCAGAAGGAAAATATTTGAGTTACGAGTTTGGCCTTCAGTTAAAACAATGTGAAATAGTTTCACTAATCACGCCACCTGGAACACCACAGTGTAATGGTGTGTCCGAATGTCGTAACCGTACTTTATTAGATATGGTGTGATCTATGATGTCTCTTACCGATTTACTACTATCGTTTTGGGGTTATGCATTAGAGACAACTACATTCACATTAAATAGGGCACCATCTTAATCCGTTGAGCCGACACCGTATGAACTATGGTTTGGCAAGAAACCTAAGTTGTCATTTCTTAAAGTTTGAGGTTGCAATGCTTATGTGAAAAAGTTTCGACGTGATAAGCTCAAACCCAAACCGGAGAAGTGCATCTTCATAGGATACCCAAAAGAATATGTTGCGTACACCTTCTATCACAGATCCGAAGGCAAGATGTTCATTGATGAGAATGGATCCTTTCTAGAGAAGGAGTTTCTCTCGAAAGAAGTGAGTGGGAGGAAAGTAGAACTTGATGAGGTAATTGTACCTGCTCCCTTATTGGAGAGTAGTTCATCACAGAAATCTGTTCCTATGACTACTACACCAATTAGTGAGGAAGCTAATGATGATGATCATGTAACTTCAGATCAAGTTGCTACCGAACCTTGTAGGTAAACCAGAGTGAGATTCGCACCAGAGTGGTACGGTAATCCTGTTCTAGAGGTCATGTTACTTGACCATGACGAGCCTACGAACTATGAGGAAGCGATGATGAGCCCAGATTCTGCGAAATGGCTTGAGGCCATGAAATCTGAGATGAGATCCATGTATGAGAACAAAGTATGGACTTTGATTGACTTGCCCATTGATCAGTGAGCCATTGAGATTAAATGGATCTTCAAGAGGAAGACGGACGCTGATTGTAGTTTTACTATCTACAAAGCTAGAATTGTAGCAAAAAGGTTTTCGACAAGTTCAAGGTGTTGACTACGATGAGAGTTTCTCACTCGTATCTATGCTTAAGTCTGTCCGAATCATGTTAGCAATTGCCGCATTTTATGAAATCTGGCAAATGGACAAACTAAACTGCATTCCTTAATGGATTTATTAAAGAAGAGTTGTATATGATGCAACCAGAAGGTTTTGTCAATCCTAAAGGTACTAACAAAATATGCAAGCTCCAGCGATCCATCTATGGACTGGTGCAAGCATCTCGGAGTTGGAATATACGCTTTGATAAGTTGATCAAACCATATAGTTTTATACAGACTTGTGGTGAAGCCTGTATTTACAAGAAAGTGAGTTCTGATAAGTATATGTGAATGACATATTGTTGATCGGAGATAATGTAGAATTATTCTGCAAAGCATAAAGGAATGTTTGAAAGGAGTTTTTCAAAGAAAGACCTCGGTGAAGCTGCTTACATATTGAGCATCAAGATCTATAGAGATAGATCAAGACGCTTGATAAGTTTTTCAATGAGTACATACCTTGACAAGATTTTGAAGTAGTTCAAAATGGAACAGTCAAAGAAGGAGTTCTTGCCTGTGTTACAAGGTGTGAAGTTGAGTAAGACTCAAAACCCGACCACGGCAGAAGATAGAGAGAGAATGAAAGTCATTCCCTATGCCTCAGCCATATGTTCTATAAAGTATGCCATGTTGTGTACCAGACCTATTGTATACCATGCCCTGAGTTTCGCAAGGGAGTACAATAGTGATCTAGGAGTAGATCACTGGACATTGGTCAAAATTATCCTTCGTGGAATAAGGATATGTTTCTCGATTATGGAGGTGACAAAAGGTTTGTTGTAAAGGTTTACGTCGATGCAAGTTTTGACACTGATCCAGATGACTCAAAGTCTCAATCTGGATACATATTGAAAGTGGGAGCAATTAGCTAGAGTAGCTCCGTGCAGAGCATTGTTGACATAGAAATTTGCAAAATACATACGGATCTAAATGTAGCAGATCCGTTGACTAAACTTCCCTCACAAGCAAAACATGATCACACCTTAGTATTCTTTGGGTGTTAATCACATAGCGATGTGAACTAGATTATTGACTCTAGTAAACCCTTAGAGTGTTGTTCACATGACGATGTGAACTATGGGTATTAATCACATGGTGATGTGAACTATTGATGTTAAATCACATGGCGATGTGAACTAGATTATTGACTCTAGTGCAAGTGGGAGACTGAAGGAAATATGCCCTAGAGGCATTAATAAAGTTATTATTTATTTCCTTATATCATGATAAATGTTTATTATTCATGCTAGAATTGTATTAACCGGAAACATAATAAAAGTGTGAATACATAGACAAACAATATGTCACTAGTATGCCTCTATTTGACTAGCTCGTTGAATCAAAGATGGTTAAGTTTCCTAGCCATAGACATGAGTTGTCATTTGATTAACGGGATCACATCATTAGAGAATGATGTGATTGATTTGACCCATTCCGTTAGCATAGCACTTGATCGTTTAGTTTGTTGCTATTGCTTTCTTCATGACTTATACATGTTCCTATGACTATGAGATTATGCAACTCCCGTTTACCGGAGGAACACTTTGTGTGCTACCAAATGTCACAACGTAACTGGGTGATTATAAAGGCGCTCTACAAGTGTCTCCGAAGGTACTTGTTGGGTTGGCGTATTTCGAGATTAGGATTTGTCACTCCGATTGTCGGATAGGTATCTCTGGGCCCACTTGGTAATGCACATCACTATAAGCCTTGCAAGCATTGCAACTAATGAGTTAGTTGCGGGATGATGTGTTACGGAACGTGTAAAGAGACTTGCCGGTAATGAGATTGAACTAGGTATTGAGATACCGACGATCGAATCTCAGGCAAGTAACATACCGATGACAAAGGGAACAACGAATGTTGTTATGCGGTTTGACCGATAAAGATCTCCGTAGAATATGTAGGAGCCAATATGAGCATCCAGGTTCTGCTATTGGTTATTGACCGGAGACGTGTCTCGGTCATGTCTACATAGTTCTCGAACCTGTAGGGTCCGCACGCTTAAAGTTTGATGACAGTTATATTATGAGTTTATGTGTTTTGATGTACCGAAGGAGTTCGGAGTCCCGGATGAGATCGGGGACATGACGAGGAGTCTCAAAATGGTCGAGACATAAAATCGATATATTCGACGACTATATTCGGACATCGGAAATGTTCCGAGTGATTCGGGTATTTTCGGGAGTACCGGGGAGTTACGGGAATTCGTATTGGGCCTTAATGGGCCATACGGGAAAGGAGAGAAAGGCCTCAAAGGGTGGCCGCACCCCTCCCCATGGGCTGGTCCGAATTGGACTAGGGAGGGGGGGCGCCCCGTTCCTTCCTTCTCCTTTTCCCTTCCCTTTCATTCCCTCCTACTCCTACTACTTGGAAGGGCTCCTAGTTCTACTAGGAAAGGGGGGATCCTACTCCCGGTGGGAGTAGGACTCCCCTAGGGCGCGCCATAGAGAGGGCCGGCCCTCCCCCTCCTCCACTCCTTTATATACGGGGGCAGGGGGCACCCCAAAGAGACAACAATTGATCTCTTGATCTCTTAGCCGTGTGAGGTGCCCCCCTCCACCATAATCCACCTCGGTCATATCGTAGCGGTGCTTAGGTGAAGCCCTGTGTCGGTAGAACATCATCATCGTCACCACGCCGTTGTGCTGATGAAACTCTCCCTCAACACTCGGCTGGATCGGAGTTTGAGGGACGTCATCGAGTTGAACGTGTGCAGAACTCGGAGGTGCCGTGCGTTTCGTACTTGATCGGCCGGATCGTGAAGACGTACGACTACATCAACCGCGTTGTGCTAACGCTTCCGCTTTCGGTCTACGAGGGTACATGGACAACACTCTCCCCTCTCTTTGCTATGCATCACCATGATCTTGCGTGTGTGTAGGGAAATTTTTGAAATTACTACGTTCTCCAACAGATACTACCCATAGATTTATCAAAATAAGCAAACAACACACGAAAAACAGAATGTGTGTAAAACAGGACAGTCTGTAGTAATCTGAAGGTTTAGTAAACTTATGTATCTCCAAAAATTATGAAATAAATTTGACAATTTGAACAATTTATACATAAGTAATGTGCAAAAAGTTTCAGACCCATTTGGCTTTCCAGTAAAAAAACGTAAAATCACGCGCTACAGCCAAAGTTTCTGTTTTTGTTCTGCAAATAGTAAACAAGCAATCTAATCATCCTAAAACCAAAGCTTGGCACATTATTTTTATAATACAATGGATATATATAAGGGGATAATTATTTCCAAATAAACTTCCATGAAAAATTCTACATTGTTTCCGTGAGCATGAACATGAGTGCTCAAGGTCGTCCCTCACTTCTTCAATGCATAACTTTCCAATCACTTCTCTTTTTGAAAAACTTTTTAGACACGAGAGGCAAGTATTTTTGGTATTTTCATTCTTCTTAAAAAAAATTGTATGTTTCACCCACAACTAAACAGAAACCGAAAGGAAAAACAAAATCTACTTAGTGAAGAAAGCAAACAAGCACACACGAGAATATCAACCCCACGCTATTGCTCCCGGGCAACAGCGTCAGAAAAGAGCTTGATAATCCCCAAGTGCAAGGAATCATCGTAGCAATTTCCAAAGGTGGAAGTGATAAGTATGGAGTGTCGAACCCACAAGGAGCTAAAGGTAAGATCAATATTCTCTCAAGCCCTATCTGCCACTGATACGACTCTACGTACACCAAACGTTTGCTTCCAATTAGCAACGAGAAATAAAACTAGGTTGTGGGTATGAAGAGGATAACTTTTGATATCAGAGAGCTAAAATATAAAAGTAGGTGATGTTATCATGAATTTAGAATATATTACTAAATATTATAAATAGCGAGTGTGGAATAATGGTGGATCGGTGTGCGGAATTGTCCTAGGCAATCGTTAACAAGACTGGTAATCACTATTGCAGTTTCATATGAGGGAGAGGCATAAGCTAACATACTTTCTCTACTTGGATCATGTGCACTTATGATTGGAACTCTAGCAAGCATCCGCAACTACTAAAGATCATTAAGGTAAAACCCAACCATAGAATTAAAGCATCAAGTCCTCTTTATTCCCATATGCAACAACCCCCTTACTCGGGTTTGTGTTTCAGTCACTCACAAACCCATTATAAGCAAATCATGAATGTATTGCATCACCCTACAGCGGGAACCCCTCACGCTTGCGCGACACGGAGGGCACCATAGGACAGCATCAAAGTAAAACATACAACTCATACCAATCTAGATCATCAATCAACCCAAAGACAAAAGATATCTACTCAAAACATCATAGGATGGCAACACATCATTGGATCATAATATGTGGCATAAAGCACCATGTTCAAGTAGGGATTACAGCGGGGTGCGGGAGAGTGGACCGCGTAAAAGAGATGAGGGTGATGATGATGATGGTAATGTTGATGAAGACGATCATCGCGGCGATGATTCCCCTCCCGATGGCACTCCGGTGCCACCGAGAGAGAGGAGGAGAGGTTCTCCCCCTTGTGCTTCCTCCTCCATGGCCTCCCCCTAGATGGGGAGAGGTTCTCCCTCTGGTCCTTGGCCTTCATGGTGATGATGGCCCCTCCGGGATCCTCCTCCATGCGCTCCGGTGCTGACGGCCCCCTTTGGCAGGGTGCGAGAGAGGGCCTAGATTGGTTTTCGGTGGCTACGGAGGCTTCTGGCGGCGGAACTCCCGATCTAGGTTAATGTTCCAAGGTTTCTGTATTTATAGGAATTTTTGGCGTCGGTCTCACGTCAAGAGGTGCCCAAGGCGCCCACGAGGCAGGACCACATGCCTGGGGGGCGCGCCCCCCACCCTCGTGGACGCCCCGGGACTCTCCTGGCCCAACTCTTTTACTCTGGGGTCTTATTTTGGTCCATAAAAAATTGTTAAAAATTGGCACGTCTATTGGACTCCGTTTGATATTCCTTTTCTGTAAAACTCAAAAACAAGAAAAAAAAGAAACTGGCACTGGGCACTAGGTTAATAGGTTAGTCCCAAAAATCATATAAAATAGCATATAAATGCATATAAATGCATATAAAACATCCAAGGTTGATAATATAATAGCATGAATACTTCATAAATTATAGATACGTTGGAGACGTATCATAGATATTTCCATGGAAGCCGAAAATTTGGAATTGCTTTAGACATAAAACTGGTGCGTAGAGTGTCATCAGACACGGTCCCTTATTCAGACACGGTCCAAAGATATTTTGTGCTGCATCTCACACGGTTGGTTATAATAAACTGTGTGGGATCTACTTGATTTTTGGTCTTGATTTGAATTACATAATGGGGTCATAGCGGCCATGGACGGTGTTTGAATTGCTAGACCTTTTATCTGCAGTGATCATAAAAGAATTGGAATTATTTGGGGTTCATTTGGACATTTTTATGCATCAACTGAGTTTTCAATGCATTTATGTGCATGATTCAAATTTGAACTACATGCACATGCTCCAGTGCATGTAAATTGGTTGAAAAATCAAATATGTGTCCTTGGGTGCATGCTTAGGTCCCATGCAAGAAATGAGAATGAATTTCAAACACCATGGCATTGTCGATTGCCGGCAAAACATTGAGATGCCTGGTTTTTAAATTCTAGTAAATCCAAAACTCGGCTGAAATTCATGAAACTTGGCATGCTATCATGGAGCGGCATCAACATGTCGTGGTACAAATTTTGTCCCATTTGGGGTAGGTTTGGGTATATGCTTCTCACAAACCGGAGCTTCTCACAACAAGCATGATGATTTTTGGTAGGGAACATCCCACCTTTGAGGACGAAACGATATCCATTGCCTCTTATTACTTTCAAGTTTTTTCTTGTGTCAACATAGAACAATAAGAGTGTTGTGTGAATTTTTGTGATTTTTCGGGGTTCCTTTGGACATTTTTATGCATGAACTGAGTTTTCAATGCATTTATGTGCATAATTCAAATTTGAACTACATGCACATGCTCCAGTGCATATAAATTGATTGAAAAATCAAATCTTTGTCCTTGGGTGCATGCTTAGGTCCCATGCAAGAAATGGGAATGAATTTCAAACACCATGGCACCGTTGATTGTCGACAAAACATTGAGATGCCTGGTTTTTAAATTCTAGTAAATCTAAAACTCGTCTAAAATTCATGAAACTTGGCATGCTATCATGGAGCGGCATCAACATGTTGTGGTACAAATTTTGTCCCATTAGGGGCAGGCTTGGATATATGCTTCTCACAAACCGGATCTTCTCACAACAAGCATGATGGTTTTCGGTAGGGAATGCCCCACCTTTGGGGATGAAATGATATACATTGCCTCTTATTGCTTTCAAGTTTTTTTTCGCGTGTCAACATAGAACAACATCAGTGTTGTGTGAATTTTTGTGATTTTTGGGGGTTCGTTTGGACATTTTTATGCATTAACTGAGTTTTCAATGCATTTATGTGCATAATTCAAATTTGAACTACATGTGCATGCTCTAGTGCATATAAATTGGTTGAAAATCAAATCTGTGTCCTTGGGTGCATGCTTAGGTCCCATGCAACAAATGGGAATGAATTTCAAACACCAGGGCACCGTTGATTGCCGGCAAAACATTGAGATGCCTGGTTTTTTAGATTCTAGTAAATCCAAATCTCGTCTGAAATTCATGAAACTTGGCATGCTATCATGGAGCGGCATCAACATGTCGTGGTACAAATTTGTCCCATTTGGGGTAGGTTTGGGTATATGCTTCTCACAAATCGGAGCTTCTCACAACAAGCATGATGGTTTTCGGTAGGGAACGTCCCACCTTTGGGGACGAAACGATGGCCATTGCCTCTTATGGATTTCAAGTTTTTTTCTCGTGTCAGCGTAGAACAACAGGAGTGTTGTGTGAATTTTTGTGATTTTTCGGGGCTCCTTTGGACATTTTTATGCATTAACTAAGTTTTCAATGCATTTATGTGCATAATTCAAATTTGAACTACATGCACATGCTCCAGTGCATATTGATTGGTTGAAAAATCAAATATGTGTCCTTGGGTGCATGCTTAGGTCTCATGCAAGAAATGGGAATGAATTTCAAACACCAGAGCACCGTTGATTGCCGGCAAAACATTGAGATGCCTGGTTTTAGATTCTAGTAAATCCAAATCTCGTCTGAAATTCATGAAACTTGGCATGCTATCATGGAGCGGCATCAACATGTCGTTGTACAAATTATGTCCCATTTGGGGAAGGTTTGGGTACATGCTTCTCACAAACCGGAGCTTCTCACAACAAGCATGATGATTTTCGGTAGGGAACGTCCCACCTTTGGGGACGAAACGATATCCATTGCCTCTTATTGCTTTCAAGTTTTTTTTCTCGTGTCAACATAGAACAACATGATTGTTGTGTGAATTTTTGTGATTTTTTGGGGTTCATTTGGACATTTTTATGCATCAACTGAGTTTTCAATGCATTTATGTGCATAATTCAAATTTGAACTACATGCACATGCTCCAGTGCATGTAAATTGGTTGAAAAATCAAATATGTGTCCTTGGATGCATGCTTAGGTCCCATGCAAGAAATGGGAATGAATTTCAAACACTAGGGCACCGTTGATTGCCGGCAAAACATTGAGATGCCTGGTTTTTAAATTCTAGTAAATCCAAAACTCGTCTGAAATTCATGAAACTTGGCATGCTATCATGGAAGGGCACCTGACATGTTGTGGTATTTTTTGTGTCCATTTTGAGAGAAGGCGCACTCGAATAATGACAGCCAACAAAGGCATTTTTGAAAAAGATAGTTGCCACTTTAATATCTCAAATGTTTGTATAATTCAAACCGTGTGTGTTCGGTTAATCATTCACGTGATGCCATGTGTCTTGGTTTTAATGGCTATAGGAGGTGCCGTGTGGACAGCTGCTTGACTGAACGGGAGGCGTGCAAGCGCAGTCCGGTGCGCAGGCTCACCGAGAAGTGTACAAGTTGTTCAATGCGGGATCTATGCATCTCTTCAACGCAAACTGTTCAGTTATGGTATGCAAATTAAAGCCAGACTTCAGCGCTAAGCCAAGAGACACTGCGATTTGTCAAAATATGCCGCTAAAAATCAATATCACTATCTATTTTTTGAAACTAAAATTCAGTAATTAAGCATATATCTCATTCATACTTGAGATTAAGCAGTCGTTCTCGGGAAGCGAGACAGCCTTGGACCGCCGCCCGCCTCGCTCCCACTGGTCTATATTAATGGCGCCGCCGAGCAGCCGCACTCCCCATCCTCGCCACACACACAATTCCTCTCTCTCCGCCCGCATCCTCGACGCCGCTCTGAGTCCTCAAGGCCGTCAGTGTACGAGGATGCCGCCAAAGCGCCCCATCGGAGGGAGTGGCGACGTCGGGGCTGCTGAAGCACCGGAGCACGGCGTGAATATGGAGATAGAGGTTCCCGTCCCCGCCGACGAGGTGCAGAACGAGGCTGCCAACAAGCGGAGGCGGGTCGAGAAAGAACTGCAAGCGACTCCAGCAGGCCTAGACTTCATCAACAACGTCCCCGATGATGTGTTGATAGTCATCATATCCCTCCTCCCAATCAGAAATCGGGCAAGGACAGCCGCTGTTTCCCGATGGTGGCGCACCCTATGGCTCCGCACCCCTGTCAACCTCCTCCACACCCACAAGCTCTGCCATGGCTATCGCCAAAGCTTGGATGCATTCTCCCAGATCCTCGGCAGTCACCATGGCCCAATCAAAGGCCTTATCGCAGGCAAGTTCCGTTCCAATGGCAAGGAGCGAGCCAAGCTTGACGAGTGGTTCCGATCCCACGCCATAGATCAGCTCGAGAAGCTAAGTTATAATGATGGGCATATGAGCTTGTTGCCAACGTACGCGCTCCACTTCACGCCCACGCTGCGCCTCGCCAAGTTCATGAACTACCATCCCCCCTTAATGACGCGCCCGCTCTTTTTCTACCACAACTGAAGCACCTCGAGCTCGTTGTTGTTTGCATCCCAACGGATGACATGGAGCGCCTGCTCCGCGGCTGTACTGCACTCGAGTTCCTTCGCCTTCAGGCGATGAATTGGTCGAGTACCTTGCACATCACCTCCAGGACTCTCTGCACTATTTATGTCTGTTGTTGGTGCTGCAATGAGAGATCACAAAAGGTGGACCACAATATGGTCATCCAGGACACACCTTCACTTGAGAGATTACTTGTAGTTGATCAACAAGGTCCAACAAGAATCAATGTCATTTCTGCGCCGAAATTGAAAGTGGTGGGCTACTCATCTGTCAAATACTACAACTTTCAGGTACAACAGTCGCCTTATATACCTCTCCTTCTTGATATCAACATTATTTCTAGTTTTCAAGATGTATGTTCATTTGTCATCCAGTGAAGCTTCACCCAGACTCTGGGCACAGTGAAGGTCTTGGCACTAGAATCTCTCATCCCCAACCTGGACCAAGTTTTCAGTTTCCTGAGATGCTTTCCCTGCCTGAAGAAGCTGTATATCGAGGTGATGTTCCTTTCCTGTTAAATGTTAACCATAAGGGAGTTCAATTTTTTGCACATTTTCCCAAGTTTACAATGACTATGTACTACGATTTCTGAAGGAAATTTGGAGGATTTTAGGACATACACCCCCACCCCATATTGGTTGCTTCATTCATATGGTTACAATCGTCCATAAGCATTTCTCCTTTGGATTTATCTGTACTAGTTTTCTTAGGGATTTTTTCATCCAATCTAACCTCTTGTGAAGAAGGCTACATGTTTCTAGATTGTAATCAAATTAATGCCCATGTTAATCATGACATATCGAAGATGGCATGTTGGTGCATTTTACAAATCCTGCAAACCAAATGGGCGTGTAGCAGTGTTCAAAACTGCATGTAGGCACTAACACGTTCTCTTCTTTTGCAATGCATATTAGGCCCAGTGGAAGATGTTGATAACGACAATCACATCGAATGCCTGGATCTGCATCTCTCAAATATTACTTTGAACTCCAACCGCGGGACCCCACGGGAGATTACACTCGCCATGTTCTTTCTTGCCAGACCAAAGGTGCTGAGGGTACTGATGTTGAACACACATTTAATTAGGAAAGATCAATGGTATGATTATCAGAGGCGGCTGGTACTGCGGAATGGAAGTGCCTCCAAAAATGCCAAACTTCGTATTGGAAGAGCATATGGCAAAGCAATTGGAAGTTATTGTGTCAAACCCATACAGGACTTGTCAGCGGTTGATCCCTTTTCAGAAATTAAGTGGTTTGCAATGTTTGCATTTGGGTGTTGTAATCTTTGAATTTGAACCTTGCAATTTTTATGGTATTTGTTATATTGAACCATTTCTATTCGCTTATCTCAACACAAACAGTTCATCTGGGTGAACCGCATGTCGTACATCGCACACACCTTGATCTGGCTGACCGTTTCTTTTGTGTTGCCTAATCACAAACAGTTCATCTGAGTGAACTGTATGTTGTACATCGCACACACCTTGATCTGGCTGACCATTTCTTTTGTGTTGCCTAATCACAAACAGTTCATCCGAGTGAACAGTATGTTGTACATCTCACACGCCTTCATCAGGCTACATGTTTCTTTTGTTCTGCCTCATCACAAACGGTTCATTGGACTGAATTGTATGCCCTGGATCACACACACAACTAAAATCTGAATCGTGTTTGATGCATCCTCCATTGCAAACGTTTTGCACCTTTTTGATGGGTTTTTTACATCCATGTTTGTGATTAATGCATCACACACAGTTTTGTGAAAGGGTCTCTGATCGTAGTGTCGTGTTAGCAGCATCCTGCAGTAGTGAAGTAACATACCAATGACAAAGGGAACAATGTATGTTGTTATGCGGTTTGACCGATAAAGATCTTTGTAGAATATGTAGGAACCAATATGAGCATCCAGGTTCTGCTATTGGTTATTTACCAGAGATGAGTCTCGATCATGTCTACATAGTTCTTGAACCCGTAGGGTTCGCACGCTTAACGTTCGGTGACGATCGGTATTATGAGTTTATGTGTTTTGATGTACCGAAGGTAGTTCGGAGTCCCGGATGTGATCACGGACATGACGAGGAGTCTCGAAATGGTCAAGACATAAAGATTGATATATTGTACGGCTATATTCGCACACCGGAAGTGTTCCGGGTGGTTTCGGGTAAAACCGGAGTGCCGGAGGGTTACCGGTAGGCCTGGGCATTCAGTATAAACCGAAAATTCGGTTTCTACCATTCGGTATTTAGAAATTCGGTTAGCAAAGATGAAAACCAAAAAAGACATCACAAAATAGGAAACCGAATATTCGGTTAACCGAGATTTTCGGTTTGGTAATCGGTTTCTACCGTATTAGCCAATGTGCCAACGAATCAGCTGTGAGGCTAGCTTCCATTCCACATGCGCTCTATATATAGACTAGCTATCCATCTCCATGTGCGTGGCTGCCCGAGGTGGGACTAAACCACTAGCCTGCAGTGCCTCTCATACGCACGTACAAATTGACTACGTCGGGCACACACAGGAAACGAGATCCAGCTTGGGCCTTGCATGCAGGTCGTCGCTCGCCGGCTTGGCCCAGTATTTTGTTTTGTCGCGACTAAAGCACGCGCTCGAGGCCACCTGGCACGGGAACAGCTCGTTGGTGCACGCGTCCTAGGCTATATTCGGTTTTTCTGTTCAGTTACCGTGCTTATACCGAACCGAATGAATCCAGTTCGGTTAGCAGATACAGTAACCGAATTTTTCTGTACTAACATTAAAAACCGAAATTTCAGTTTTTTCGGTTTCAGTATCGGTTCGGTCTTCGGTTCATCGGTTTTTATGCCCACCCCTAGTTACCGGAACCCCGCCGGGGGAACTAATGGGCCTAGATGGGCCTTAGTGGAGAGAAAGATGGGCTGCCGGGGCAAGCCGCACGCCCCCTCCCTAATTGGACTAGGAGGGGGGCGGCGCCCCCCCCTTTCCCTTCCTCTCCCCTCCTTGGCGCGCCATAGGGCTGGTCGGCCTCCCCCTTGCTCCTTTATATACGGGGGCAGGGGCACCCTAGAACACACAAGTTGACCTTGTTTAGCCATGTGCAGTGCCCCCTCCACCATAATCCACCTCGGTCATATCGTTGCAGTGCTTAGGCAAAGCCCTGCGCCGGTAGCTTCATCATCACCGTCATCACGCCGTCATGCTGACGAAACTCTCCCTTGACACTCAACTGGATCTAGAGTCCGCGGGACGTCACCAAGCTGAACGTGTGCAGATCGTGGAGGTGACGTACCTTCGGTGCTAGGATCAGTTGGATCATGAAGACGTATGACTACATCAACCACGTTGTCATAACGCTTCCGCTTACGGTCTACGAGGTTACCTGGAAAACACTCTTCCCCTCTCGTTGCTATGCATCACCTAGATAGATCTTGCGTGTGCGTAGGAATTTTTTTGAAATTACTGCATTCCCCAACACCTAAATTTTTTTTAGTGAAATTTGAGGAGAGGAAAGTCAAAACTTCTACTTCAGGAGGCCTCACCAGAGCGACAAAGGGACTAAGGAGTAAAAATAATCCTACTCTCCGATATATATAATCCTAAGACTCAAAACATTTTGTTCTAGACTCAACAATGTCAGTGATTCGATCAAGCAGGGGGGCTCCTAAGTCGAGGATGGCACTGATACCAACTTATAATGCCCATGATGCGGCTATATCTCCCACGTGTCGAGGCACGACTTAGAGGCATAACCGCATTGTGGTTTTATCGCAAGAAGGGGCATCTTCACAACATCCCATGTAATGAACAAGAAAGGGATAAATAGAGTTGTCTTACACTCGCCACATCACACGATATTCAAGTAATTTCATACAACATCAGAGTACACTCATAGTCCGACTACAGACAACCAAATGAAAAGAAGATAAACCCAACTGCTAGATCCCCGATCGTCCCAACTGGGCACCACTACTGATCATCCAGAAAAAGGCACGTAGTAACGGCCAAGGTCCTCGTCGAACTCCCACTTGAGTTCGGTGGCATCACCTGTACTGGTATCATCGGCACCTGCAACTATTTGGGAAGTATCCGTGAGTCAAGAGGAGTCAGCAATCTCAAAACCTGCGAGATCAAGACTATTTAGGCTTATGGGTAGGATAAGGTAATGAGGTGGAGTTTCCGCAAGCACTAATCAAATATGGTGGCTAACATACGCAGATGAGAGTAAGATGAGAAGCTACGCAGCGGTCATGAAGCTAGAAGTGATCAAGAAGTGATCCTCAAACTACTTACGTTCAAACATAACCCAAACCGTGTTCACTTCCCGGACTCTACCGAAAAGAGACCATCACGGCTACACACGCGGTTGATTCATTTTAATTAAGTCAAGTGTCAAGTTTGCTACAATCGGATATTAACAAATTCCCATCTGCCACATAACCGCGGGCACGGCTCTCGAAAGTTTATACCCTGGAGGGGTGTCCCAACTAAGCCCATCACAAGCTCACGATCCGCGGAGACAATCCTCCATCGCGGGACACCCGATCAGACTCGGAATCTCGGTGCACAAGACATTTCGACAATGGTAAAACTAAACCAGCAAGACCGCCTGACTATGCCGACAAATCCCGATAGGAGCTGCACATATCTCGTTCTCGGGGCACACCGGATAGGTCAAGCTACGAGTAAAACCAGCCCTCAAGTTTCCCCAAGGTGGCCTCACAGGTTGCCCGTTTCGGACCAACACTCAGAGGAGCACTGGCCCGGGGGGTTAAAATAAAGATGACCCTCGGGTTTGCAACCCCAAGGGAAAGTTGTAGGTTGTTAGGCAAATGTAAAACCAAGGTTGGGCCTTGCTGGAGGAGTTTTATTCAAAGCGAACTGCCAAGAGGGTCCCATACCCCTCCTCGTGTTAGGGATGCAAAATCAAGGAACATAACACCAGTAAGATGGAAACTAGGGTGGCAAGAGTGGAACAAAACACTAGGCATAAGGTCGAGCCTTCCACCCTTTACCAAGTATATATGTGCATTAATTAAAATAAGAGATAATGTGATATCCCAACATATCCATGTTCCAACATGGAACAAACTTCACTTCACCTGCAACTAGCAACGCTATAAGAGGGGCTGAGCAAAAGCGGTAACATAGCCAAACAACAGTTTGCTAGGAAGGTGGGTTAGAGGCTTGACATGGCAATATGGGAGGCATGATAAACAAGTGGTAGGTAGCGCGACAAAGCGATAGAACGAACAACTAGCAAGCAAAGATAGAAGTGATATTGAGGGTAATGGTCATCTTGCGTGAGATCCTGCAAGGAAGAAGAACAAGTCCATGAAGAAGACAAACGGACGGAGTCGAACGAATCCTCACAACTCCAGAACAATACCAAAGCTAACGAGAGAAGCAAACTGGAAAGAAGCAAACAACATGGTTGTAATGTCCCGAGACTGTTGTGCCAGGTGTCTTCTAGTTATTCGCTATTGTTGCCTTGTCATTTGTTTGCGTGTCATGCATTTCTTATCATGTCATCATGTGCATCGCATTTGCATACGTGTTCGTCTCATGCATCCGAGCCTTTTCCCTGTTGTCCGTTTTGCAATCCGGCGCTCCTATGTCCTCCGGCGTTCCCTTTTGCCTCTTTTCGTGAGCGAGTGTTAAACGTTCTCGGATTGGACAGAGATTTGCCAAGCGGCCTTGGTTTACTACCGGTAGACCGCCTGTCAAGTTTCGTGCCATTTGGACTTCGTTTGATACTCTAATGGTTAACCGAGGAACCGTAAAGGCCTCGTGTGTGTTGCAGGCCAACACCTCTCCAAAGTGGTCCAAAACCCATCCAAACCCCCTCCATCCTCTCGGTCGTTCGATCATGATCGCGTGGCCGAAAACCGCACCTCATTTGGACTCTCCTAGCTCCCTCTACCTATAAATAAGTGTCTCCCTCCGAATTCTCGCGCACACAAACCCTAGATCCAACTCCCTCCACGCCGCCGGATGCATCCACCGCCCTCAGCCACGTCGTCCGGGCCAATCAGCATCCACCACATCATCGCCGCCGCCTCCCGCATCCAACTAGCGCGCGCCACCTGTCCTCCCCGCGCCCCACTTCGCCGCGGCCCGCGAAGCCCATCGCGGGCCCGCCAGGCCCCAACCGCTAGAGCCGCCGCCCGAGGATCTCCGCTGCTTGCCTCCTGTGTCTCCCTCGCCGCGCCGCCTCCCTCGCCGGTGTTGACCGCCCCGTGCACCGCTGCCGCCCTTCGCCGGCCACCACGCCCCACCGTAGGACGGCGCGCCGCCCGCGCCTCCGCCGCCCGGCTCCTCCTCGTGCGCACCTCGGCGTCCGCGCCAGCGCCGACCGGTCGTCCCTCATCGTCCGCGCCCTCCAGCGAACCCCGGCGCCCCTGCTCCCCCGCCTCCGCCGCCGTACACCATCGCCCTCGCCGGAGTTCCTCCCATCTCGCCGGATCCGGATCAGGACCAGATCCACCGGTCCCTGAACCAAACACGGTGCCCTGATCCTGGATCTCTTCGCCCCGCTTCTCTCCGTCCATGAAGTCCCCGAAGTTTCCATATTCATGTGCCCATGTTCATCATGCCATAACTTCCTGTGTGATGCTCCGTTTTGTGTGCATGAGATATCAAATTATTCATCTCGATGTCCTGTTCATTTCATTCAATTGCACCATGTTCATTTGAGTTCATCTTGATGCCCTAAATGATGTTGCAAGAGTGCTATGTAATGTTAGTGTCTGTTTCTTAACAGATTATGGACATTTGTCTTTTTTGCCATGATTAATGTGTGCTGCATATGGTCATGAGCTCTACATGTGTTTTGTTATATGCCATGCCATCTTTACAGGGGTGTATGCCATGTATTTTTCTGATCAATGTGGTGACTAGCACAAGCATGCAAAGTAGCTCTCGTGATCTTGCTGATTTCACGGACTTAGAATTCTTCTAAGTCATTCCCTGATGATATTTTTATGCCATGTATTCTTGTTGTTGCAGAGTGATCCATGCCTCTTTTGGGAATGTTCAGTAAGGATGATTTTGAGATATTGTTATGCTCTATCCATCCATGTCTTTTTTTGCAATTATGGAGTACCCTAGCATGACTCAATCTTGCTCTACTTTTGCTATAAAATATTCCTGGCAGATTGTTTACGTGTTAATGAATTTTGCCGAGGTTGTTATAGTTGTTCCATGCATGCTATGAGATTGTTCTTGCCATGGTTAGATACTTGATCATGTCTTCTTGTTGGTAGTATGCTTAGTTTTTCATGAAATGCCTTGTGGTGAGTGCATGGAGCTCGCAAACATGCCTACGTAATTCTGTTTTGCCATGTTCCAGTTTTCTGCTAAGTTTGAATCTGTTAACAAAACTTGCTATGTTTACATGGTTGCCATTGTATTTTCTGATCCCTTTTGGCTTATGGTCAGTAAGGGACTATTGTTATATGCTTTGAGTAGCTTCATGCCATGCCTTGCTTTGCCATGATATGTTCCTGTAGCATGTTCTTATCTTGCTCTAAACATTACTTCCTGATGTTAATTCCTGACATGTTATTTTCACTAAGTCTGTGAACCTGATATCTTTTGCACTTTTGCCATGTTTGTTTGAACCTGCTATTGTGTGATTTAACCGTAGCTCAGTGTTCATCTTTTGTCAAGCATCTTGAGTGGATCACTGCCATGTGCTTTGTTGCTATGTTAGAGTGCAGTAGCTTATTTTCTTGATGCATTTAGATGGCATCGTGCTGTTAATCGTAGATTGGTGCCATTATTGTTTTGCTTGCCATTTGCAAACCGTGCATCCGATTCCGGTGATCTTTATATCGATTTCGACCGAAATCAACTCATCTTTCCAGCGGCACTCTTGGTTTTCCAATTTGAGGCCTGGTTCAATCTTTCCCTTCCGAAGCATGCATATGCATTGCATATCACATCCCGCATATCATGCCATGTTTTGCTTCATGTTGCTTGCGCATTGCACCGTGGTTGATTATTGTTTCCTTTGCTTGTGTTCTTGCCTTGGGTAGAGCCGGGAGATGAGTTCATGTTTGAGGAACCTGTTGAGTTTGTTTACGAGGATCAAGCTTTTCATCTTCTCAGAGAACTTTGCAGGCAAGATGACCATACCCTCGAAATCACTTCTACCTTTGCTTGCTAGTTGCTCGCTCTATTGCTATGCCTATGCTGCGATAGCTACCACTTGCTATATCATGCCTCCATATTGCCATGTCAAACCTCTAACCCACCTTGTCCTAGCAAACCGTTGTTTGGCTATGTTACTGCTTTGCTCGGCCCCTCTTATAGCGTTGCTAGTTGCAGGTGAAGATGAAGTTCGTTCCATGTTGGAACATGGATTTTCTTGGGATATCACAATATCTCTTATTTTAATTAATGCATATATATACTTGGTAAAGGGTGGAAGGCTCGGCCTTATGCCTAGTGTTTTGTTCCACTCTTGTCGCCCTAGTTTCCGTCATACCGGTGTTATGTTCCTTGATTTTGTGTTCCTTACGCGGTTAGGTTACAATGGGAACCCCTTGACAGTTCGCCTTGAATAAAACTCCTCCAGCAAGGCCCAACCTTGGTTTTACCATTTGCCACCTAAGCCTTTTTCCCTTGGGTTCTGCAGACTCACGGGTCGTCTTTATTTAAACCCCCGGGCCAGTGCTCCTCTGAGTGTTGGTCCAAACTAGAGCACCGTGTAGGGCCATCCCTTGGCTACTTGGGTTACGTCGGCTCCTGTATGCTTAGCTTATCCGGTGTGCCCTGAGAACGAGATATGTGCAGCTCCTATCGGGATTTGTCGGCACAGCGGGTGGTCTTGCTGGTCTTGTTTTACCACTGTCGAGATGTCTTGTAACCGGGATTCCAAGTCTGATCGGGTCTTCCTGGGAGAAGGAATATCCTTCGTTGACCGTGAGAGCTTGTGATGGGCTAACTTGGAACACCCCTGCAGGGATTTGAACTTTCGAAAGCCATGCCCGCGGTTATGGGCAGATGGGAATTTGTTAATGTCCGGTTGTAGAGAACTTGAAACTTAACTTAATTAAAATGGATCAACAGCGTGTGTAGCCGTGATGGTCTCTTTTCGATGGAGTCCCAGAAGAGAACGCGGTCTCGTGTTATGCTTGAACGTAAGTAGTCTAGGTCACTTCTTGATCATAGATTCTCGAACGTGCTTCGCCTTCTCTTCTCGCTCTCATTTGCGTATGTTAGCCACCATATATGCTAGTGCTTGCTGCAGCTCCACCTCATACCTTTTCCCTACCCATAAGCTTAAATAGTCTTGATCACGAGGGTGTGAGATTGCTGAGTCCCCATGACTCACAGTTTACTTCCAAAACCAGTTGCAGGTGCCGGTGATACCAGTGCAGGTGGCGCAACCGAGCTCAAGGAGGAGCTTGATGAAGTTCGTGTTCGTTGTGTTGTTTCGTTTCTAGTTGATCAGTAGTGGAGCCCAGTCGGGGCGATCGGGGATCTAGCATTAGGGGTGGTCTTCTTTTATTTTGGTTCCATAGTCGGGCCTTGTTTGTATCAGGATGATGTAATGTTATATTCATGTATTGTGTGAAGTGGCGATTGTAAGACAACTCTGTACCTCTTTCTTGTTCAGTACATGGGATGTGTAAAGATTACCCCTCTTGCGACATTGCCTACAATGCGGTTATGCCTCTAAGTCGTGCTCCGACACCTGGGAGATATAGCCGCATCGTGGGTGTTACAAGTTGGTGTCAAAGCCTTCCCCGACTTAGGAGCCCTCTGCTTGATCGAATCGCTGGCGTTGTTGAGTCTAGAAAAGTGTTTTGAGTCTTATAGGATTATATATATCGGAGAGTAGGATTCTTTTTACTCCTCAGTCCTTCGTCGCTCTGGTGAGGCATCCCAACGTAGAGTTTTGACTGTTCTCTTATCAAATTTCACCCAAAAAAATTTAGGATCACGCGGGTATCTTGGAATCGTTCTGATGGTTTTGTGACGAGAACATTGTTCTTGGTGCCTCCTGACATTTAGGGGTTGTGGCAGTGTCCCGGGGAGTTGAGCTCCGAGGTGTTATCGTCACAATTTTATCGTTGCAATTCTGGAATACCTGAGTTTCGCCGACATTGAAAATCTCTTTTATGAAGTTTTTGGTGAGATAACCTCGACGCCACCCAGTACTGGGCGGGAGTTTAGGAGTATTGCTATAACTCGTATAACGGATGCTTTTCGAAGGTTGAGGTAAATGATTTCCGAATGTTTCTTGGTTATGTGTTGAAGGATGGATACAGCTGGATGTAGGATTTGCTAGTATGGGTGAGATATTATGCTTCCCCTGTATATGCAACACCTGATTGCATAACCGGAAAATTTCGGGAGTTGATAAGTGGGAATTCAAGTAGCTCCTAGGATATCTTTTCGACAAATGCATGATGTGAGATTGGGGTTCGACGTCTAGTGGTCCGCCTATCCACGGTTGGTTTTACAGTGATCTCGTTGTGTCTTAAAGAGTCCTTGGCTATGCTGACTCAGGGATGCTTCGTATGTCATGTGCACTGCCTTGTACATGATGGTGTTGTACGATCGAGCCCGTGTGGGACCCACCACGAAAACTTCGGACGAAATCGCTATCATATGTTTGTTCTGTCTTATTTTGCAAGCCAATCTTTTGTTTTGTTTTTGAGTTGTGGTATTCGAGTTGCTTCAAAGTCAAGTGTTGATTCCATACCTTTCCTAAACGGTGTTCTCATACTCCGATGTGAATACTAATCCTTCTCGATCATCGAGTTTTTCATGGCAATCCTTTTCAACTGGTGTGTTTCTCTTCAAGCGGATCCGTTCATTTTCAACATCCGCAAGATTCAATCTCAGCTTTCTCAACGGTGTTTGTTTCATTCGTCCCAAGTTGTCTTTGTTTTTCCCGCCCACCCACCCTTTTTCTTCAAGGACTCAGATTTCTTAATCATGTATCCTTTTATTTGTGAGAAGTCTCTTCATTCTTTTCTTTCAATGTTCGTATCCAGTGATTCTCATGAAGATACCAACGGAGCTTCAAGTTCATCATTCTTCGTTCTTTTTCTTCTCCGGTGGATCCAATTCAAGCTTTGTTGATCATATCCTTTTCCTCATTTCAAATACCTTCTCATGCTGGTGCACCTCATATTCATTCATTTCTCGCTATTCAATTGTTCCGGAGTGCTCAAGATATCTCGAAGATTCGTGTTTCCACTCTGCATTCGTTCAAGCTCTTTCGGGATTGTTATCTTATTCAAGCCATTTAATTCAACCGGTGCAATCTTTCTTTTAAATCATTTCAACGGTGTATCTTTCAGTGGGCCCTAACCCACAGGTCTTTTTCCAGGATCTTACCTGACTCTTCTTTTCCCGGTGTTATTCTCAAATTCATTTCAAAGTTTGACGTAAGAATGAATTATCATCAGTCATATGTCTTTCTCCAAGATCTTTCAAATTCTTTTCATCATTGGTTCAACCTTTCAATTCGTCATCCCGGAGTATCTCAACTAGTCATGGTTGTGGTGCTCGTCGTCATTCTCGGATTTTGAAGACCGAAGAAGAGTTTTTCCTCCAAAATTTGTCCATTCTCTCAAGATTCGTGGTTCTAGCTTAATGTCTTCTTCTCAAAATTGTTTTCAATTTGGAGAATTCTTTCCACCTATCCGGAGCAATTCAGGAGTCTTTTCAGTTTGATTCCCCGGAGCCCATTGAGGGAGTCCTGGATTAGGGGGTGTCCGGATGGCCGGACTATACCTTCAGCCGGACTCCTGGACTATGAAGATACAAGATTGAAGACTTCGTCCCATGTCCGGAAGGGACTTTCCTTGGCGTGGAAGGCAAGCTTGGTGATACGGATATGCAGATCTCCTACCATTGTAACCGGCTTTGTGTAACCCTAACCCTCTCTGGTGTCTATATAAACCGGAGGGTTTTAGTCCGTAGGACAACATACAAAACAATAATCATACCATAGGCTAGCTTCTAGGGTTTAGCCTCTCCGATCTCATGGTACATCTACTCTTGTACTACCCATATCAGCAATATTAATCAAGCAGGACGTAGGGTTTTACCTCCATTGAGAGGGCCCGAACCTGGGTAAAACTTCGTGTCCCTTGCCTCCTGTTACCATCTGGCCTAGACGCACAGTTCGGTACCCCCTACCCAAGATCCGCCGGTTTTGACACCGACATTGGTGCTTTCATTGAGAGTTCCTCTGTGTCGTCGCCGTCAGGCTCGATGGCTCCTACGATCACCAATAACGATGCAGTCCAGGGTGAGACCTTCCTCCCCGGACAGATCTTCGTCTTCGGCGGCTTCCCACTGCGGGCCAACTCACTTGGCCATCTGGAGCAGATCGAAAGCTACGCCCCTGGCCGTCAGGTCAGATTTGGAAGTTTAAACTACACGGCTGACATCCGCGGGGACTTGATCTTCGACGAATTTGAGCCACTGCCAAGCGCGCCGCACTGTCCCGACGAGCATGATCTAGCTCTGCCGCCGAACAGTGCCCTGGAGGCCGCACCCGCATCGGCTTCGACCCTTAATTCGGAGCCAACTGCGCCGATCGAGGATGGGCGGTTGGACGCCGCCTCGGGGGCTGTGATCCCAACGACGATCGAGCCGAACACCAGCCCCGTACTCTGCGAGACTCATGACTCCAAGGAGCCGAACTCCTCTCCGAACTCTGAACCCTCCGCGCCCCTGCCGATCGAATCCGATTGGGCGCCGATCATGGAGTTTACTGCCGCAGACATCTTTCAGCACTCGCCTTTCAGCGATATTCTGAAGACACTGAAATCTCTCTCTTTATCAGGAGAGCCCTGGCCGGACTACGGTCAGCAAGGTTGGGATATGGATGATGAAGAAATTCAAAGCCCACCCACCACCCACTTTGTAACCACTGTCGACGATTTAACCGACATGCTCGACTTCGACTCTGAAGACATCGACGGTATGGATGCCGATGATGGAGACGATGAAGAACCAGCGCCTATTGGGCCCTGGAAAGCCACCTCGTCATATGACATATACATGGTGGACACACCAAAAGAAGGATATGGCGATGGAACAGCAGAGGATGACCCCTCCAAGGAACAGCCTAAGCGCCGGCGTCAGCGGCGCCGCTCAAAATCCCGCCAAAACAAATACGGTGATTCCAGCACAGGAGATAATAATACTATGGAAAGTGCTGAAGGAAACCCCCTCCAACAAGATTTAGCATAGGAGGATGGAGAAACCAGCCCTCATGAGAGAGCGGCAGACAGAGAGGTCGAGGAGGATAATTATATGCCTCCCTCCGAAGACGAGGCAAGCCTCGACGATGACGAATTCGTCGTGCCAGAGGATCCCGTCAAGCAAGAGCGTTTTCAACGCAGGCTTATGGCCACGGCAAGAAGCCTCAAGAAAAAATAGCAACAGCTTAGAGCTGATCAAGATTTGCTAGTCGACAGATGGACTGAAGTCCTTGCGGCCGAAGAGCATAAACTCGAACGCCCCTCCAAGAGCTACCCAAAGCGCAGGTTGCTACCCCGATTAGAGGAGGAAGCACTTAAACCTACATCACTTGCACTCGATACGGCCGATCGGCCACCTCGTGGACGCGACATAGAGGCCTCTCGGCCCTTCACTCAAGCCGCACCCCGTACCAAGGCATGGGAAAATGTGCCGGACCTATGAGATATGTTGGAGGACAAGGCAAGGAAAATAAGATCGATCTACGGATCGCGTGGGCACCCCACGACTCGAGATGGTAACCGTCACGCCGGCCACAAATTCGGCAGGGCCGAACACAGTAGACAAAGCTCATTGGAGCTACGTCGTGATATAGCCCAGTACAGAGGCGCAGCACACCCACTGTGCTTCATAGACGAAATAATGGATCATCAAATCCCCGAGGGTTTCAAACCCATAAACATCGAATCATATGATGGCACAATAGATCCTGCAGTATGGATCGAGGATTATCTCCTTCATATCCACATGGCCTGCGGCGATGATTTCCACGCCATCAAATACCTCCCACTCAAGCTTAAAGGACCAGCTCGGCATTGGCTTAACAGCTTGCCAACAGGATCAATCAGTTGTTGGGAGGACCTGGAAGCCGCATTCCTCGACAATTTCCAGGGCACCTATGTGCGACCCCCAGACGCCAATGACCTAAGTCACGTAATTCAGCAGCCAGAGGAATCGGCCAGGCAATTCTGGACACGGTTCCTAACAAAGAAAAATGAAATAGTCGACTGTCCGGACGCTGAGGCCCTAGCAGCCTTCAAGCACAATATCCGTGACGAGTGGCTTGCCCGGCACCTTGGACAGGAAAAGCCGAAGTCTATGGCAGCACTCACAACACTCATGACCCGCTTTTGCGCGGGAGAAGACAGCTGGCTTGCTCGTAGCAACAATATGACCAAGAACCCTGGTAATTCGGATACCAGGGACAGTAGTGGCAGGTCTTGTTGCAACAAGCAGAAGCGCCGCATTAACGGCGACAATGCTGAGGATACGGCAGTTAATGCCGGATTCAGAGGCTCTAAATCCGGTCAGCGGAAAAAGCCATTCAAAAGGAATCCTAGGGGCCCGTCCAGTTTGGACCAAATACTCGACCACTTGTGCCAGATACATGGCACCCCCGAAAAGCCGGCCAATCACACCAACAGGGATTGTTGGGTGTTCAAGCAGGCAGGCAAGTTAAATGCCGAAAATGAAGACAAGGGGCTGCATAGCGATGACGAGGAGGAGCCCCGGCCGCCAAACAATAGTGGACATAAGGGTTTTCCCCCACAAGTGCGGACGGTGAACATGATATACGCAACCCACGTCCCCAAAAGGGAGCGGAAGCGCGTGTTAAGGGATGTATATGCGGTAGAGCCAGTCGCCCCAAAGTTCAACCCATGGTCCTCCTACCCGATCACCTTTGATCGAAGGGACCACCCCACTAGCATCCGTCATGGCGGATTCGCCGCATTGGTTCTAGACCCAATTATTGACGGATTTCATCTCACTAGAGTCCTTATGGACGGCGGCAGTAGCCTGAACCTGCTTTACCAGGATACAGTGCAGAAAATGGGCATAGATCCCTCAAGGATTAAGCCCACCAAAACGACCTTTAAAGGCGTAATACCAGGTGTAGAGGCCAACTGTACAGGCTCAGTCACACTTGAAGTGGTCTTCGGATCTCCGGATAATTTCCGAAGTGAGGAGTTAATCTTCGACATAGTCCCATTCCGCAGTGGCTATCACGCACTGCTCGGGCGAACCGCATTCGCCAAGTTCAATGCGGTACCGCACTACGCATACCTTAAGCTCAAGATGCCAGGCCCTCGAGGAGTAATTACGGTCAATGGAAACACCGAACGCTCCCTTCGAACGGAGGAGCACACCGCGGCCCTTACAGCGGAAGTACAAAGCAGCCTCTCCAGGCAGTTCTCTAGTCCAGCCATTCAACGACCGGACACCGTCAAGCGCGCCCGGAGTAACCTACAACAAGACCGCCTGGCACGATCCGAGCAGGCGTAGCAATGCGGCCCCAACCCCAGCCCTCGCAAAAATGCGACACCAGTACTTTGCGTACATAACTATGCTCTAGAAATACCATGGGTACAGGGGGAGGGGCACCATCACGGTGCGCCCGAAATACGGCCTAAACCGCACCAGGGGCTGCTGATTTTTTAATTTTTTCTTACTTTCAGGGCTCCACTCTTCGGAAGGCCTATTCGGCAGTTCAATTGCCGCACATACGATGCAAGAACCAGGGAAGCAGACAAGCCACGCCGCAGTACGGAACTCCCAGGTGGTCTCTATCACGAGCAGTATACCTGTTTCGCATACTATTCCGCAGCTTGCCCCTGGAACGAACGTGTTAAATAGTCCAACCTTTTGCTTATCGCATTATTTGTATCGTTCTGCTTTGATCACAGCCCTCTTTAATAAACAATGCATAGCTTTTGTCTGTTTTTACATTAGTCTTTTCTAATATATGTTCCTTAATGACATGTTGCACCCGTACACTTTGGTACGGCCAAAATACGCCAGGGGCTTCAGTACCCCTCAACATGGTGTGAGAAGTCCGAACACTTTAACAAGTGCGGCACCCCGAACTTATAGCATTATATGCATCGGCTCCGAATCATGTCTTGGGTCAATAGTTGGGTTTGCCCGGCTCCTATGTTTTGGTGCCTTACGTTCCGCTATATCGGCTAAGGTAGCACTAGGAGAACCACTGCGATTGTGCCCCAGTTGAGCTGGGTCGAGCACCTCAGTGGAGAAAGCTAAAACTGACTGTCATGATGAAGCGAGAGCTGGTCGCTGTTCGAGAGGTTTTTCGAGTCCCTAAAGACTTTTGCCGCTTAGAGCGAGGAGTCGGCTCTGTCCGGCCAAGGCGTGGATAGCGCCCCGAACATGGTCTTCTGAATACCAGGGGCTTCGCCGAAATTTAAAATTATAGAATTCTATGGCTAAGTGAGAGTGTTCACGCATTATAGTCCGATTGCCTTGTTCGTTGGGCTGAGCGCCTCCCTCGAAGGACCCAAACATGGGAAAAAGAGCGCTCAGGTTTATCCCCGAACACCCCAGCACTAGCGGCACAGGGCAGAAGCCGACAACTCTCCATCTCTCAGAATTGATAAACAGCCACACAGAAGGTAATATTTTAAATTCCAACAGCATTGCTTAGCGCATATGAACAAGTTTTCAGCGCACAGGACAAAACGAGCAAGTTTCACTCAAAAATTACATCCCTAGAACATTCATCCGCCACAAGGGAGGCACCCTTCAGAACATCCTTATAATAATTCTCGGGCTTGCGATGCTCTTTCCCCGGCGGTGGCCCGTCCTTCACAAGCTTCTCAGCATCCAGCTTGCCCCAGTGCACCTTAGCACGGGCAAGGGCCCTACGGGCACCTTCAATGTAGACGGAGCGCTTGATGACTTTGAGCCTTGGACAGGCCTCCACCAGTCGCCGCACCAACCCGAAATAGCTCCCAGGCAGAGCCTCTCCAGGCCACAGCCGAACTATGAGGCCCTTCATGGCCTGTTCGGCCGCCTTGTGGAGCTTGACCAGTTGCTTCAGCTGGTCGCTCAGGGGCACGGGGTGTCCGGCCTCAGCATACTAAGACCAGAACACCTTCTCTGTCGAGCTGCCCTCCTCGGCTCGATAGAATGCGGCGGCATCGGACACACTCCGGGGAAGATCTGCAAACGCTCCTGGAGAGCTCCGGATTCGGGTAAGTAACAAGTAACTCACGTTTATGTGTTTGCTTTGCATAAAGAATGCCTTACCCGCCGCTATCTTCTTCACCTCATCCAACTCCTGGAGGGTCTTCTGGGATTCGGCCTTGGCAGACTTGGCATTTTCAATAGTCGCCGCGAGCTCGGACGCTCGCATCTTTGAGTCAAACTCTAAACTCTCATGTTTTTTCATGAGAACCTAGAGCTCTTGCTGCACCTTGCCAACCTGGGCCTCGTACTTCTTCCGCTCGGTGCGCTCCGTGGCCGCCCTCTTCTCGGCCTCGACCAACGCTTGCTTAAAGGTCGCCACCTCAGACATGGCCCCTACAATAGCCACGATAATCCTATCATTTTTTGCAATTGCACCTTTTTATATATATTTAAACAAGGTATTTCTTACCTTCATTGTCCTCGAGCTGCTTCTTGGCATGCCCGAGCTCTTGCTCGGACCGCTCGAGGTTCTGCTTTAGTGTGTCCACTTCCGCAATCAGTGCGGCGGACGCAAGCAGAGAAGCCTGCATACGCATATTGACTCCTTTTTGTTAGACTCCTGCGAATTTTATTTGATCCTCTATTCGGCTTTTCTTCCCGAACGCCAAACAGAGCATCAGGGGCTACTGTCTATGCGGTAATATTATTTACACATTCTTCACTTACCTCAAAGCCTGTTAAAAGGCTAGTACAATCTTCAGTCGGTCCGCTCTTGGCGGACTGAACCTTCTGAACCACCGCACTCATAATGGTGCAGTGCTCCTCGTCGATGGAGGAGCCTTGGAGCGCCTCCAACAGATTGTCCGGCGCCTCCGGTTCGACGGGGGTCATTGGCACGGTGGGCTTACTCCTCTTGGAAGGAGGTCCCCCGCCAGACTCTGGAACCTTTGAAGGTTCCGGAGCGGTGTCCGGCCTAGAGCCGGACTTGGAGCCCTGGGGGGTTTCATCCCCTTTACTCCTGGAGTCCGGGAGGTCGCCTTGCGGCGCCTCCAGGACCACCTCCTCCCAGTTTGGAACCTGTTGGGACAACACTTCGGTGTCGTCCATAGGGCGGGGGGGGAAGCCGTCGGAAGCGAGTTCACATCCGACGAGTCCAGTGAGCCGCTCGACGACGCGTCGAGCCGGTCTTTGGGTGGGCTGCATAAACATATTCGACATAAGGGAAAGCTGAACGAATACTATGAATTACTTTGGTATCCGGATAGTTACGATTTTGCCAAGGGCTTGGCCCTGGGCGGCCATGTTGGGTTTCGTAGTAATTTCAAAAAAAATCATACGCACACGCAAGATCATGGTGATGTATAGCAACGAGAGGGGGAGAGTGTGATCTACGTACCCTTGTAGATCGACAGCGGAAGCGTTGTGACAACGCGGTTGATGTAGTCGTACGTCTTCACGATCCGACCGATCCAAGCACCGTTACTCCGGCACCTCCGAGTTGTTGGCACATGTTCAGCTCGATGATGATCTTGATGTTCTACCGTCGCAAGGCTTCGCCTAAGCACCGCTACAATATGAGCGAGGTGGAATATGGTGGAGGGGGGCACCGCACACGGCTAAGGAACGATCACGAAGATCAACTTGTGTATCTAGAGGTGCCCCCTGCCCCCGGATATAAAGGAGCAAGGGGGAGGGGGCGGCCGGCCTAGAAGGGGGCGCGCCAAGGGGAGTCCTACTCCCGCTGGGAGTAGGACTCCTTCCTTCCTTGTTGGAGTAGGAGAAGGGGAAAGAGGGGGAGAGGAAAAAGGAAAAGGGGGTTGCGCCCCTTGTCCAATTCGGACCAGAGGGGGGGCGCAGGCCTCCTTCCTTTTGGCCTCTCTTCTCTATTCCCGTATGGCCCAATAAGGCCCATATACTCCCCGGCGAAATCCCGTAACTCTCCGGTACTCCGAAAAATACCTGAATCACTCGGAACCTTTCCGATGTCCGAATATAGTCATCCAATATATTGATCTTTACGTCTCGACCATTTCGAGACTCCTCGTCATGTCCCCGATCTCATACGGGACTCCGAACTCCTTTGGTACATCAAAACTCATAAACTCATAATATAACTGTCATCGAAACCTTAAGCGTGCGGACCCTACGGTTCGAGAACAATGTAGACATGACCGAGACATGTCTCCGGTCAATAACCAATAGCGGAACCTGGATGCTCATATTGGCTCCTACATATTCTACGAAGATCTTTATCGCTCAGACCGCATAACAACATACGTTGTTCCCTTTGTCATCGGTATGTTACTTGCCCGAGATTCGATCGTCGGTATCCTATACCTAGTTCAATCTCGTTACTAGCAGGTCTCTTTAATCGTTCTGTAATACATCATCCCGCAACTAACTCATTAGTTGCAATGCTTGCAAGGCTTCAGTGATGTGCATTACCGAGAGGGCCTAGAGATACCTCTCCGACAATCGGAGTGACAAATCCTAATCTCGAAATACGCCAACCCAACATGTACCTTTGGAGACACCTGTAGAGCTCCTTTATAATCACCCAGTTACGTTGTGACGTTTGGTAGCACACAAAGTGTTCCTCTGGCAAACGGGAGTTGCATAATCTCATAGTCATAGGAACATGTATAAGTCATGAAGAAAGCAATAGCAACATACTAAACGATCGGGTCCTAAGCTAATGGAATGGGTCATGTCAATCAGATCATTCAACTAATCATGTGATCCTGTTAATCAAATAACAACTCGTTGTCCATGGTTAGGAAACATAACCATCTTTGATCAACAGGCTAGTCAAGTAGAGGCATACTAGTGACACTCTGTTTGTCTATGTATTCACACATGTATTATGTTTCCAGTTAATACAATTCTAGCATGAATAATAAACATTTATCATGATATAAGGAAATAAATAATAACTTTATTATTGCCTCTAGGGCATATTTCCTTCAGGCCACTCCTCTCCGCCATCGTCGGCGTCGGTGGAGTAGTCCGAAGGAAGGGTTTTCCCCTTCTTGGACCCTTCGGCCTCCCCAGTTGAGGCGGCCTTCCTTTTCTTCCCTTCCCCCGCTGTAGGGGGAGGGGTCTCTTATTCCTCCTCCTCGTCTTCATGGGAGGAGTGCGTCTTGGAGTCGTCGGATGAGGGATCCGACACCTCCAGGCGCCGGGCACTCTTTCGAGTCCCCGTGGCCTTCTTCTTGGCCTTCTTCTCCGGCACCACATGGGGTGCCGGAACCAGCAGCTTCACCAAGCGAGCGTCCGCTGGGCCTTCGGGAAAAGGAGCCAGACAATTGATCTGTCCGGACGTCACCTGCCAATCCTGTCAAAGGTAAGGGAACTTAGATCCCGCATGGAGTCAAACTATGAAAAACTGATACCCTGTAAAAGGAAAAAACAGCTTATCGCATGAGCGTGACGCTGCGTACTGAATCCGCGATCCTCGGTAGCGGATGTGGGGGCCTCGACGCCCTTGAAAAGCACCTTCCAGGCATCTTCGTACGTCATGTAGAAGAGCCTGCTCAGAGTTTGGTGCCGCGCCGGGTCGAACTCCCACAGGTTGAAAGCCCGTTGTTGACACGGGAGGATCAGGCGAATGAGCATAACCTGGACTACATTGACAAGTTTGAGCTTCTTGTCCACCAGGGTTTGGATGCATGTTTGGAGTCCGGTCAGCTCTCCTTTTTTACCCCACGACAGGCCCGTCTCCTTCTAGGAGGTGAGCCGCGTAGGGGGTCCGGATCGAAACTCAGGGGCTGCGACCCATTCGGGGTCGCGCGGCTCGATGATGTAAAACCATTCCGGTTGACATCCCTTCAGGGTCTCCACAAAGGAGCCCTCGAGCCATAAGACGTTGGGCATCTTGCCCACCATGGCGCCTCCGCACTCCGCCTGGTTGCCGCGCACCACCTTCGGCTTGACGTTGAAAGTCTTGAGCCATAAGCCGAAATGGGGGCAGATGCGGAGGAAAGCCTCGCACACGACGATAAACGCCGAGATGTTGAGGACAAAGTTCGGGGCCAGATCGTGGAAATCCAGGCCATAGTAGAACATGAGCCCCCGGACAATTGGGTGAAGAGGGAAGCCCAGTCCGCGGAGGAAATGGGGGACGAACACCACCCTCTCATGGGGCCTAGGAGTGGGGATGAGCTGCCCCTTTTTGGGAAGTCGGTACGCGATGTCTTTAGACAAGTATCCGGCCTTCCTTGGTTTTTTGATGTGTCCCTCTGTGACGGAGGAGACCATCCACTTGCCTCCCGCTCCAGACATGGCTGGAGAAGGTTGAGGTGGGAAGTGCGGACTTGGGCAATAGAGCTCGAGTGTGCGAGAATGGATAAGCAAGGGAGGAAGAAGGCGTAGGTGAAAAGGTGGATCCTTATCCCCTTATATGGGCGGACGCAACTACGTGTCCCCACCAGCCTGGTAAAACTCGCTTATCTCCAAGCGCCGTAATCAATGGCGCGGTTGGGTTACCCACGCCCGTATTGATGAGAATCCCGGAACAAGGGGACACGATCTCTGCTTTAACAAGATGTGCCAAGGAAACCACCTCGCATGACGCGCTGAGGTGGGATAATAAAACAACTCGGATAAAGGCTTGGCCGTGGTGTGTCACACTACGGAATACGTCAGCAGATTAGATTTGTGTAAATGTTATTCTCTCTATGGCAATATGTGGAAACTTATTTTGCAAAGCCAGACACTATCTTTGTGTTCAAAATCTTCTATGAAGTACTTAGAGGAGGAACCCGCCTTGCAATACCGAAGACAATCTGCACGCCAGACTCGTCGCAATTGAAGCCTGGTTCAGGGGCTACTGAGGGAGTCCTGGATTAGGGGGTGTCCAGATGGCCGGACTATACCTTCAGCCAGACTCCTGGACTATGAAGATACAAGATTGAAGACTTCGTCCGGTGTCCGGAAGGGACTTTCCTTGGCGTGGAAGGCAAGCTTGGTGATATGGATATGCAGATCTCCTACCATTGTAACCGACTTTGTGTAACCCTAACCCTCTCCGGTGTCTATATAAACTGGAGGGTTTTAGTCCGTAGGACAACATACAAAATAACAATCATACCATAGGCTAGCTTCTAGGGTTTAGCCTCTCCGATCTCGTGGTAGATCTACTCTTGTACTACCCGTATCAGCAATATTAATCAAGCAGGACGTAGGGTTTTACCTCCATCGAGAGGGCCCGAACCTGGGTAAAACTTCGTGTCCCTTGCCTCCTGTTACCATCTGGCCTAGACGCATAGTTCGGGACCCCCTACCCAAGATCCGCCGGTTTTGACACCGACACCCATCATTTCAGAAGACTTATTCATTTTCAGCCTTCAGCTACCATTCTCCAAATCTTACTGGTGCACCATTAAAGTTTTCTTTAATCAGTTCGGGATCTCTTCGTTCACTTGCATCTAAATTATCTCAAGTATCTTCATTCGTTCTCTAATTCTTACCGATGATTCATCCCTTTACTTCGTTCATTTTTCAATTCTTATGGTGGTTCGTTCAAGAGTTCTTCTCCTTCGTTATCATACAGATTATTCGTTCTTTCAAATCCTACCGGTGGTTCATTGAAAACTTTCTCAGGTTGGCGCTATATCTATCTTAATCCTTTCTACGAGAATAAGTAATATGCCAAATCCGTTGTTTGTCATCAATTTAAATTGGTGAAGGATATGCATAACATAATTCTTATTCTTCTTTCATCCAAGTGATTTATTCCTTCCTTCGGAGTTTGTTCATGATGAATAAATTCTTGATTTTCTTTTGTTCATCTTTTCTTTCTCGGAGTTCCAAGCTCTAATTATCACGGGGATCCATCTAAATCATTACAAGGTTTCACCTTGTGTTTTCAACTTCTCTTTCCTTTCGTTTGATCATTCTTTTATTACCGGAGTTCTTCATGGAGGCTACATGATGGTTCATAAAGGATTTAATTCCTTCTCGAAGTGTTCATCAAGATTCTTTTTAGAGGAGCTCAAGCATTCTTCATCTTGCAATCCGTAGTGCAATTCTTTCTACCGTATCATTGGAGGTGGTATTATGTCATTCTTGATAATTTGAGTTCATGTTTCATGATTCACATGTTGTTAAGAATGAGGTATTTTAAATCCATCAACCTCTTCGTTGGAGTTATCTTGTGTCATGTTTCACCTAAAGCCTTCCCTCAGGATTGTTGCTATTTATGGTGCTCATAAATGACCCAAGTTCTTCATTTATCCTCCCGGTGAAATAAGTTTCTCGTCTCCTTGTTCATATCAATCCAATCTTTTTTCGTGAGTGGCAGGTTGTCACCTCATAATTTGAGATGTTTCCATAAGTCCACAATAAGATTACTCTTTTCGTTGTTGGATTTCCAACAACTCCGTTCGACCCTTCTCCTAAATATGCTTTTCAAGATCATTTGAGGTAGAAGATATTGTTTTCTCCTCCATTCATTCCATTCCAAACTCTCATTTCTTCCGGAGGCGTTGTGATGTTGTTCTTTTCTCTCATCATCTCGGATGGTGTTCTTTTCGTGCTTACCCTTTTAATCGGAGTGTTGTGCCCCTTTGCTCAAGTCCTTTTCATCCTATCAAGTCTTGCATCTCTTTTCAACCAGAGTGCTATACGAATTTGTTCTTCCTTGTTCCTCTTTTCTAACGGAGTGTTTTCAACTTCATCCATCTCTGTTGTATTCTTTCTTTCAATTTGTTCAACATCTCAAGGTTCATTGGTTTCACTCGTTTGTCAAAGAAGCAACTTAGTTGTACCTCTCCTCTTCCTCTTCTGTTTTTCCCCTCCGGTGCCATTCTAGATCTCGGGACGAGATCCTCTCGTAATGGTGGAGTGTTGTAATGCACCAAGACTGTTGCCAGGGGCGGACCCAGGAAAATAATTGAGAGGGGGCAAAAAATGTATGGCCATATTCATAAATGATAAATCAACAAGACAAAAAACATCCACGTAAACTAAAACACGGGAATAATCACTTTATTATCCATATGGTACCCAAGTTCATTGAAATGGGAAAGGAAACTAACCTTTTGAGATAAAAGTAATCACAACAATATAACCATATCTTGTTCTGAAGTTGCAAAAGAGAACATTGACACGTTGTTCTAACACTTAATCTACAACCTGCAACAACAACGAAAAACATGATCAAAATTGAGAGGGCGGAAACGTTGAAGAAGGCTGGTATTAAAAAAATAGTAAGAGCTTTAGGCCAAGCATTACCTTCCGTTTCATCCCACAATGTTCTTTCACCGCATGAAAACGTTTAACTATCAATTCATTTGGAATTTTGTTCAACAATTCTTTTCCTACAAAGCAGATAAGGCTATGGTTCATAAATCACCACTAATTTTGCTACGTAGAGTATTCTTCATAATCTTCATAGCTGAGAAGCACCTCTCAACGGTTGCAGTGGCAACAGGCAAAGTAAGTGCTAGCTTTATAAGTTGGTATACTAAAGGATAAGGAAGATGCTTCTTTGTAGTCACCATTAGTTTAGCCAGATCACCAATATTATCCAAGCTGGCTGTAACATCCCAAAATTCTAAATTTTGGAATGTTATAATAAATAGATAGATTTGATTGATTGTTTGATTGATTGACTGAAAGTGAGTAAATTCGAAACTCTTTGAAAGTTAAATGAGAGGGAATAAAAGGACTTTCCCAAACTTTCATATTTGCTTTCTGATCTCCATGAATTCAAATTCTTTTCAAACACAAAACCCCAGAGAGAAGATGACATGACTTCTTCCATTTATTTAAATGACAAGGGGTGTTGAAAATATTTGAATTTCATTTGAAAATATTTCTGATTCTGGAACTTTATGCAACTCAATGATTTTCATGAGAGAAGATAAAATGACTTCTTCAAATTATATGAAATAGGAGTTGGGAGTTTCAAAGAATTAAATTCAAAGTTCTTTTGAATTTATTTTCAATTTGGAGTTATTTGAGTTTTATTCAAATTATTTTTCTCCAAAAATAAAATATATGGAAATTAGGATAACATGATTCCCTACATTAGAAAATTGGAGAAAAATTAATTTGAAATCATTTTGGTATTTTTAAAATGATTTTAGTTGGATTTTAATAGACCAGTAGTACTCTTTGTATTATTAGAATTCGTGTGTATTTTATTTAATGCTAGGAAAATGTTCACCATGTAGAAAATCTTTTTCTGAAAATTTTGATATATTATAGGCCTATATAATATTTTTAGTTATTTTATTTTTATTATTTTAGTTCTCTAAAAAAAAAATATGTAAAAAAAAAATCTTTCCCCGACTGGGCCGGCCCAGCTCCTGCCAGGCCAAGGCCCAGCCCAACCGCGTGCCACCTCCGTCTTCGAGCTCAGGACAGAGTCCCGAGCATGGCCGACTCCGCCGTCGTCATCGAGTCCCGGCCGGGCACGCCTCCCCATGGCCCCTCGCCCAAGCCGCCCTCTCCTCCCCTCCCCTATAAAGCCGCCGCCGCCGCCGCCGCCTCGGCTTCTCTCTCCTCGCTGCACCGCTTCTCGCCGCGCTGCCGCCAAAGTCGCCGCCGCCGCCGCTAGCTGCTGCCTCCGCGCCACTGCTCTGCTGCGTCTC